>NC_055998.1:66709254-67034118 GCF_018446385.1 Zingiber officinale
CCTTTGCTTCTGGAGTTGATGTGATGATGGTGGTGATCTCGGATCGTCGAACGGAGGTCCGGGATGGCGTGGAACTGCACCAAGATATATCTCTCTCTGGCGGCTTGCCTCCCCTCCGGAGAAGGGTTAAAGGCCCTTTTTATAGGCTAGAGCACGGGTGCCACACGGCCCGTGCCATGGTCGTACGAGATCCGCACGGCTAGCTCCTCCCTCTCTTCGGGTAGAGTGACATGGTGTGCGAGATCCACACAGTCGTGTCTTCCTTCAGCTCGGGTCTGCATTGCACGCCCGTGTGAGGGTCACATGACTGTGTGCTTCTTGGCTACTAGTCGTGAGGCACAGTCATACGAGGTTGCACAGCCATGTGCTGCTCTCTCTCAGGAATGGCCACACGGCTATGCAAGGTTGCACGACCAGTGTCAAGTGGCTCCCAGCCTTGCTTCGATGCACCGACAATCGTTGTTTTCGCTCCAAAAGTTATCCCTGTCAACACAAAATCAAATAAAGAGCAGATCTCCAACAAAAGAGTAATTAATGCAGAATAGACAATAGGAGAGATGATCGTGTAAAGAATATATGCAAATTAAGCAAGTGATTATGCGTTAAAATATGCATAAATGATCATAATATCTACGCACATCACACCCCAGACTTGAACCTTTGCTTGTCCTCAAGCAAAAATGCTGCAATCTATGTCCATGAGTTCCTATAGTGCATCATAATCTCTAGTGCATTCGCCAAACTCTATCAACTAGTTTCATTGATAAGCATGATTGTGGAGTAACCTAAGTATGGCCTAAGTATAAGTTCTTTGTGCTCGGTGCAATAAGTGAATCAAATTCTTCAAGTTTCAATTTTTTATCCTAGTCAAGTCATCATACAATTGAGTTCCTAGTGTTCCCGGTAATAAGCACTTACCTGCTACACACTTGGTTTATTTTCCTTAAATTACACAAGTCTCAAAGGATACTACTCAGAATCAAGAGAAACATAACATTTATTTTCCCAGTAACCTAACTCGGTCTCAAAGGGATAAATTATTACTTTCCACTCATGAAAACTATTTTTTTATCCCTTATTCAACCTTTTTTTTATGCTCCGAGGTCATCCAGTAACCAAAATGCACGATGCAAATGTTGGGATTTAGATTTTTTCAAATGATCTTCCATGATCCGAGGTCATCCAGTAACCAAAATATAACTAAGGAATCCCCACAGGAACACGAGTACTAAACAAATTGGATGAATCATAACTATTTCAAAATATTTCCACTATTCAAGCTTAAGTGAAGTGAAAGTAAGATCCTTAAGGTTAGGCCAAGATTTATACTAAACTCTATACAATACTTAGCTTATTTCATACTACTAAAGATAGAGAAAGGAGATACACCAAACATACTAACACTATCTCTACAACACATGAACTAAGAAAATACACGTGCTAGTCATTTTGCTATTGGACAAGACAGTAGAAGAAGTAGAAGGTTTGATGCTCTCACAAAATAAACACAATGAAAATCTACAAGTAGGAAAAGAAAGTGCAATATGAGACTGAAAGATAAAATGAAATGCAAGTAGATAAAGCAAACTAGATAAATATGCAGAAAGAAAAAGAAAAGGACTTGACTCAACTCAGGTCGTGCAAACACAACACCCCCAACCCCAGACTTAGACTTTTCATCGTCCCGATGAAAATCAAAATGGCCGATGAGGCTGAATGTCGGGAAAATCGGGAAGCTCAGGATAAGTCTTAACTACCCATCTCAAGTCCCTTACTTGTTTATGATACAAGAATAACTCATCAATATTACTCTGAAAATTCCTCATACACCATCTAAAATTCTCATTCCAAACCATTCTCTTCCTATGAGCATCCATGAATTCATGCATTCGTGTGCATAAATCTCTCTTACTCTTAAAACAGTCCTGCAAGTGCTTAAATTGCTCATCCTTCATGCAAATATTTCTAGTAAATAATCTATTAGTTTGTTCCAAGTCATGATGAAGAGAGTTAATAATAGGACAAAATTCTTGGAAATTGAATCGCAAAATATCTTGACTAACAGAAGACATATCTCTAGGAACGGAGGGTGGAGGTGTTAGGATGTATACTAAAAGTCTAGCTTTTTGTATGAACATTTATTTTGAAATAAGAATCACATTGGTCAAATGTCTGCATTTAGTAAAATGCAGTTGTCCATTTAATTTATACTGTAGATAACATGGTGTGTGGTGTCACACAGAAGATCATGTTATCAGTTCCTTATAAATTATAAATAGTAGCTCATAACCAAGATGGATTGGGACAAACCATTGGAATGTTTGTAGTGTAATTTGGTATTCATTTATCTTAACTATAAAATTACACTAGTACACTATGATTGTATTGAGCAGCACCATTTGAGGTTGTTCTTTTTATACTAACTGCATAAAAAGAACAGAACCTCTGTTATTATGGAAGTGTGTGCTATTAATCCTGATATAATAACAAGCACATATACTTAGTATTTATTTTTTTAATTTATCAATGGGTGAGATTTATTCAGTTGGATCAATAGACCCGATAAGTTGTGAAATAATATTATTTATATGGTGTGTTGTTGATTATAGAAGGAAACTGTGTCCTAGTAATCTAGGTTGATGATGTCCCCTTGAGAAGCTCATAAGGATCATCATGTAAACCCTGTAGGTGGACTAAGTCCGGCATGAAAATGAAGTTGAGTAGTGCTACTCTTGGAGCTAGATGTTAATTAAGTGAGTGTTAGTAACTCATTTTATTAATGGACATTCGATATCTTAAACACAGGGAGATTAACACACTGATAATAAAAAGGAGCCCATAATGTAATATGGGATTGGTGCGGTAGTTCAATAATAACTCTTTAGTGGTATGAGTTATTATTGATGAACTTGAGTTGGATGTTCGGGGCAAACACAGGAAGCTCAAGCTCATCTGGAGACAAAAACCAATTCCTCCTCTCAGTCCCTGTTGTAGCCTCTATAAAGCCTTATATCCACCAAATCCACTTCTTACCCAAGTAATGGGTCGGACACATCCTTGCTTAGAGCAAGGGGGCCGGCCAAGCATCAACTTGGAGCCCAAGAGGTGGCCGGTCAAACCATGTTTGGTGTTCAAGAATGGGGTCGATCACACCACTAGGATTAAAGGGAGATTTTATTTTATTAAAATCTTTCCTTTTGTAGTCATTCATAAAGGGATTTAAAAGAGGAATTTTAATTTTAAAATTTCCTTTTATAACCATCCTCATGGTTTTAAAAGAGAGTTTTAAAACTTTAAAATCATTCCTTTTTTAGCTATCTACAAAAGATTAAAGAGAGATTTTAAATTTTGTTAAAATCTTTCCTTATTTGTAGTTATCTATAATGTTTAAAATAGATATTTTAATTTTTTATAAAACTTTTATTTTTTTTGTAACCATGATTTAAAAAAAGAAGTTTTAATTAATCTTTCCTTTTTGTAGTTGTCTACATGTTTTAAAAGAGAGAGATTAATTTTAAAACTTTCCTTTATTGCCGTGTACAATAGGAAATTTAGAAAAGAGAGATTTTAATTGTTGTTAAAATTTCCTTTTTTAAGGAGGCCACAAATAAGGAAGTTTTAATTATGTTTAAAACTTTCCTTTTTTTGCCATGCCTGAGGATTATAAAAGAGAGGTAGAGGGTGCCTCATGAGGAGATAATTCTAAGATCTCTCTAAGTCCTCTCTCTTAATCCTTGTGGTGGTCTGCCCCTCTCTTTTCTCGTCTCCCCTTGATTTCTTCCTTTAGGCCGGCAGCACACCATCTTTCCTTCTCTCCCTTTCTTCTTTCTAAGGCCAGTCTTCATATCCATTGGTGGCTGAAACTTGAAAGAAAAGGAGAAGACTCTATCTTGGTGGTCGGTTACTTGGAGAGGAAGAAGAAGAGAAGGAAATTTCCTATTTTGGCATCCCTTGGTGGCTCAAGTTTCTTGGAGGCAAAGAAGTGGTTCGGGTGGAGTTATCTTGGTAGATCGTCGTCCACACGACGTCCAAGAGAAGGAGAGGAATACAATAGAAGATCATGAGATCTTTTGTCTACAAAGAAAGGTATAACTAATTAATGGTTTCCACTTTGAATTAATTAGTTAGTTTTCTTTGCATGGATTCTAAAATACCAACACAAGAGGCTAGCGATTTTATATTTCGATTTCGTGCTATTGATTTTGTATTTCAATTTTGCACTTCGATCTTGTGTTTCTATTGTGGTCTCTGTAGTTAAACCTAAGGTTATTGTAAGATGTTAAATATCCAATTTCTTTGAAAGGTTTTGTCTAGGAAGTGGTGGATGATCCCATAACCAAGAAGGCCTTGTACCTTGCCATGTTTAACTTGGAGCCAATCTTTGAAATAGATATTTGATCAATTTCTGTAATATGGTTTAACTTAGGAAGATCACATCGGTTAAGCTTGGAGTAAAAATGTTAAGTATCGTTTCCAATCCAAGTTTAATTTTTGAAGAGCAACTTGGATTAATAATGTTAAGCATCATTTGCAATCCAAGTTTAACTTCAGTAGAGCACATGGGTAGCTAGGTAAAGTTCTGTGCTTGTACAAATTTTGTATAGGGAAAATAGAACGGAATCCAGGTGTAGCAACCAACAGGAGGTGGGTTAAATTGTTGCTTTACTAAAGTCAAACGCCAATTCTCCTTAACATGGATAGTGGTCAAAGCCGGGTAGGGCAATCTAAGGGGAAAATTATCCTTAACTACAAGATTATACCCATATTCCTCATGACGAATCAAATGAGTGGTTAAACAAAAATTTAGATCCATTTTATAAACACCTTCAATCATTTCAAGACCACTCAGATCATAACCTTGTACTACCGCAATATGAGTAAGCAATCCTCCTAAAATAATGGGGGTAGAGGAAGAAGAATTTCCTAATTTTACCAAGTGCCTTAGAAAGAAATATCCAGAATTAATAGACACATTTTCTATCAATGCCCATAAACAATACAAGTCAGAAAATCTTACAATTACTTCTTTACCGCCCCTTCCAAATATCGTGTTCATCATCATCACATGGACATATTGAAAAATTGGGTTAATGATACTAGTACCATTAGAAACATGTGGATTAAAGTGAGATTGTCCACCAATTTGTTGCCATAAGTTTGAATTTTCAAAAGCATGTAGAATTGTATAAGTTCCATCCCTAGGCAAATCATAGCATGCATTACAATCCTCAAGAATCTATTCATAGTCATCATCAAACAAACGGAATTTTAATTTCCCGCCTTGAACATTATCAATAGTGATGGAGCTTAAAATTTCTAAAACGATACGAGGGTAAGTTGGGTATTTCATAGTCATTAAAGTAATCCAACCTATTCTATCAAGCAACCAGTCAATATCATTCCTAAATCCTAACACTTCCAAGGTTTCTTGGTCCATAAACCTAGTGCCCAAAATAGAAAGTTTAGACAAAGAATAATAACGATGCAATTGTTAATCACTAGAGAAAGTAATGTCGAAGTTGTTAGATATACCTTTGAAGTGTGAATTTCCCTTGTTTGAGGCAACCAACAACTCCTTTCCTTGCCTTTGACAAGAGCTTCCTTTGATGATATTCGACATCACAGATGATGGGAGAGGTAGATTTGAATGGAATGATGTGGGTGATGGGTGGTAGCACTTTGGGAATTTATGGGAGGAAGGAAAGAGAAAGAGGATATGAGGAAGGGGATGAAGTTGGCGGCACGACCGTGTAGGTCTCCTCACATCCATGCCCTAATAGAGGTGGGGTTAGGCCAGGCCGTGAAGACTCTACACGACCTCTCCTTCTTGGCTTCGCATGGTCGTGCCTGTTAGAGAGTATACTAAAAGCCTAGCTTTTGTAAACATTTATTTGTTGAAAAAAAAGAATCACATTGGTCAATATCTGTATTTATTTATTAAATGTAATTGTTCAATTAATTTATCTAGTAAACAACATGGAGTGTGGTGTCACACTCAGAAGATCATGTTGTCGGTTCTCTATAAATTATAAACAGTTGCTCACGACTAAGATAGAAAGGAACAAACTATCAGTATAGTCGTAGTGTAATTAAGTATTAGTTTATCTTGACTAATAAATTACACTGATACACTTTAAGTGTATTGAGTAGGATCATTTAGGTATGTTCTTTTTCTACTGACTTAGTAAAAGAACTAGACCTTAGTTATTATGGAAGTGTGTGCTCTTAATCCTAATATAATAACAAGCACATATATTTAATATTTATTTCTTTGACTTATCAAAGGGTGAGGTTTAGCTCGATAAATCAATATGCCTGATAAGTTGGGAAATGATATTACTTATAGTGTGTGTTGTTGATTATAAAAGGAATCTGTGTTAGTTATCTAGGTTGAGAATGTCCCCAAGAGGAGCTCATAAGGATTGCCATGTTAAACCCTGTAGGTAGACCTAATCCGACATGACAATGAAGTTGAGTGATACTACTCTTGGAGATAGATATTAATTAAGTGTGTAAGATATGCAAATTTATTTTAAGGTTACAGTGGAATAACCTTATGAAAATTTTAGGAAATTTTAGAAACTTTTCTAGAATTTTTCGGAGGTCATATGACTAGTTTTGCGGGGATAGGAGTGGAGGTCTATTAGGGATACGAGTGTGAGAGCCTAATTGAGGAGGTGATTAGGGTTTATTTCCCTTAACACTAACCCTAAGCTCCTTATTAATAGGCTTCATTTCCTCACCCGAACCCTAAAAACCTGACCCGACTCGTTCTCTTCCTCTTTCTCTCTTGCGTGAAATCCCCGACTCCGACGCCTGCCTCGACGATCGACGATTCTCCCCTTTGCGTTCTCGGTGTCGCCGGTGAGGAGTAGATTCCGGAGGGTGGTGAAGAAGGGGTCAGCTACCGACGAAGTCTCCTTCTCCCCGGCATTGCTCTTCTTCTCTAGTCTTGGCGAACCGCGGCGACGGAGCTTCGATTTTGGGTTTTCGCCTGCTGTCGGAAGGGGATCGAGGGCACCGGCGTTGGATCTGGCCAGCATCGACCGATTGAGCGAGGTAAGATCCACTGCCTTCTTCCCGATTTCTTTCTCGGTTCGTCGACAAGAATATATCATGCCCTAGCCATGATTTGTGGAGGTAAGCGGTTGATTTCGATTGTGGATTCGTGCTTTTGATCCTCTTCTTGGTTGATTCGGGTGTATTTTTCTGGGAACAAAGGTTGTGTGGCGATTTCAGGCACCACAGCTTGATTAGGTCGATTCCTCCACCGGATCTGTGATCATCTCCGACGATTGAAGGGGGAGAAGGTAACGAGAGCAACTACTCTTACTAGTTTGCAGTGATGAACATATCTTCCAGTTCTTGCTATTTTCTATTTTGATCCGGTTGGAATTGTTGCATTGTGTAGTTCTGTTTGTTTTCTTTTGGTTGATCATTACCTGTAGTAGTTGTTATTCAATGAGTCCTGTGTATTGCTTGAATTCGGATCAATGACAGAATTAACAAAGGTGGTTCTGTTTAGGTGACAACAGGTTATGTTGTGCTGTTTTCTGCTAGGAGACCTGTAGGTTTTATTGATCGAGATTGGTGTTTGATTTCCGGCCACCACAGTTCGGTTGGATCGAGCTCTTCATCGGATCTGTGATTACCTCCAACGATTGAAGGGTGAAGAGGTAAGGAGAGTAATTTTCGGTATTACTGTTGTAGGGATAAACAAATCTGATAATTTTTGTTGTTCTTGATCGGATGGGTGAAGTTACAGTGGGTAGATTTCTGATGATAGGGAATTGATGCGATGTCTAATTCTTGTTCTTTCTCATGACTATTCATTAGTTGCAGTAGATACTATCTAATGGGTTTGGTGTATTCCTTGATCTATATCAGTGATGGAACAACAAGAGTTGTGAATTGTTCGGTTTAGTTGTTGGAAGGTTAAGAGCATGCTATTTTTACTAGTTAGCAGTGATTAAATTAACCTAAATATTGTATGGTTATGTTCTGTCGTGCTATCTTGGTAATTGAGGATTGAAAGTGTAGATAAACCTAATTTGAAATAGATTCAGTGATGTTTAGGTTTTCTTCCTCTTAGGGGTTTACGAAAGGGAGTAGTAATCACATTTACTATGGTTTTAAGTTGGTTATTTGTCTATAGGTAATTCACCTATTTGTATGTATGCATATAATTACATTAGAATGTATGCATGAATACAAGGCCTTGATTGGCGATGTGCAGCGTGACGTGGGGTGGTTTTGTTGATATTAGATATCTGGAGGCGGGTATTTCTTCCTTATCTCCTATTTAGCTCTTTGAACTATAAAGCATGGTTATTTTCGGATGCTTAGGTTGCATTACCTTAAATATGTATATTGGTTTTATTCCTGCTTGTCTCTTTCTATTTGAGCTTTGATATGATCTTGTTTACCTCGATACAGTCTCACCCTTGATATCGGAACTCTGTGCATGTGCATATGTAGAGTTTGTGTCATAGAGTTATCTGGTTGGTACGATTAGCGTGTTTACCATGCATATTGATGTTGAGTGTACATGTGACGGGTATGTGGTATTGGGGTTGTGTAGTTTGTTGACCATGTTGTGTGTTGGAGTATGTATATACGCTTTTGGTGGTTATTGGGGGGTTTTTTTTGGAGTACACGATGGATGATGGTATTTATATTGTGACTATTCACATCATGTCATCATTCATTGCATACTGATGACTAATGCCTCCCTTGTGGTGAGGGGGTCGTCAGTTGTTTATAGCTGCCCATTCGGCCACTTTTGGAGAGTGCTAGCTAGGAGTGGAGCTAGTCCTGTCGCGCTTGCTCAGTCATTCGGTGATTATACTCTGTCAGCCTCGACCACTCTGGAGTAGTGGGTCTTGAGGGTACAGTAGTTAGAGGGCTTGAGTTGTGAGTGGTCAGGGACCCTTAGCTGTGTAGTTATATAACTACTTAGCTGACTATCCGCTTCGGCCGCCTATAGCGATGCATGTACTGGAGGCTAGTACGGTTTGTCACGGACCCAGGTCTCTCGGCCATACAAGGGTCGTGGTGTCTAGAGAGGTGACGGGATGACCATGGAGCATGCATGCACTTTTTGCATATGATGCGCGGTGCATCTAGGGAGATATTTTCGCATACATGCCTAGTAGATATTAGTTGCATGTGATTGTGTGATGTTGCATTTGTTTACGCTATGTATGTTGCATTTGGGTGTCATACTGCATACATGTCATCTATTTTACATGTATATGCAGTCGTATCTATATTTGCACAGGTGTCTCGAGTTGATCTGTTGCTAGTCCGGTGAGTTCCCTGATTTTGGTATCATGGTATTGATTCTAGTCGAGCATGTGCATCTACTGTGTCAGGTATGTATATGCCTAGTCGTTTTATCAGTTTGTGGCTAGAGGTGTTATATTTCGATAGCATGATTCTGTTCTTATTATGGAGACTGTATTCCTTGGTTCCTATGTTGTTGTATCTACCATGCTTTATTTTGTCCTTACCCGCTGAGTTCTTTGTACTCACCACCCCTTCTATACTGTTATGTTTTCAGGTAGTAGGTAGATGACATGGAGTTACTTGGAGTATGCTGCCAGCCGGTCTCACTTCCCGCGTTACATCCGAGGATCCTTATCGATTTTTAGTCTTTTACTATTAGCATTTTATGTTTCGTGGATTTGATGTTGTTATATCATACTATGTCTTGATACGTGTATTGTGGACTTATATCTGTGGTGTGTTTTGTGGACTTTCGATTTTGTGGGTTTCATATTGGTTTTCCGCTGTGCTTTTGATATAGCCGTGTGGGCTACATATTCAACTGCGTGGTTGTGGTTAATTTTATGTATATATATCCCAGCCGCATGTGGCTGACGTATTTTGTATGTATGTGAGGTTTAGATTGTCACCGGTACAGGGGAGGTGTTGCCGAAATTTTTTGGGAGGGACTTCCTCGGGGCGTGACAAAGTAAGTTGTCAGTAACTTACTTAATTAGTGGACATTTGTAATCTTAAACACAGGGAGACTAACACACTCATGATAAGAAGAAGCCCATAATGTAATTTGAGATTGGCGCGGTAGTGCGGTAATAACTATCTAGTGGAATATGTTATTATCGATGAACTTGAGTTGTGTGTTCAGGGCGAGCACGGGATACTCAAGCTCATCGGAAGGCCAAAACCAATTTCTCCTCTAGGTCCCTGTCGTAGCCTGATTATAGCCTCAAGTCCATCCAAATGTAAGGCTCTTCTTGGTGTCCAAGAAGGGGGCTGGACCATTACTTGGTGATCAAGCAATAGCCGGCCACATCCTCTTATAGGGATCAGCCCTATTGCTTGGTGATCAAGCTTGTAGGGGTCGGCCAATATTAATTCAAATAGGAGGGTTGTTTTGAATTTTTAAAATCTTCTCTTTGTAGAAAACTATAAGTTTTAAAAGAGAGTTTTTTAATTTTTAAAACTATCCTTATTTGAATTCGGCCACATGTTTTAATAGAGAGTTTTAAAAGTTTTAAAACTTTCCTTTTTTAACCATCCTCATGGTTTAAGAAAAAAAAGGGAGATAAGTTTTAAAATTAAAATTTTCTATCATCATGTTACAAAAGGAAATTTTATAAGAGAGTTTTTAAATTTTAAAACATGGCTTTAATTTTTAGAAACTTTCCTTTTTTAACTCCTACTTTAGGAAAGAGAGCTTGTAAAATTTTATAAGAATTTTTCTTGTAAAATTTTATAAAAAATAATTCCTTTTTCCTCTTGATGAGGTGACCGGCCACCTTGCTTGGTGCCCAAGCAAGGGGCCGGCCATAATAAAAAAATATAAAATCATCAAAAAATTAATTTTGGTGATTGATTTAATCAAGAGGAAAGAAAAGAAAAAATTAAAAGGGAAAAGGAAAAATTAAAAGGGAAAAGGAAAAACTCTTGGATGATTTTATTTTTTGTAAAAAGTTTTTCCTTATTTGCCTTGGGCAAGTAATATAAAAGAAGGGGTGAGGGGGTTTCATGAGACACAACTCTTATTCTTTTGCTTGGAGGATCTCTTGGTGGCCGGATTTTAAAAGAAGAAGGAGGAAGCTTTTGGGTGGTGTTCATCTTGGAGGATCGTTGCCCACACGACGTCCAAGGCGAGGCGAGGAATACAGCAGAAGATCTTGAGGTCATTAGCTTACAAAGAGAAGGTATAAATTGTATTTTTCTTCCGCATCATACTAGTTATTTTTCTTTGTATGAATTCTAAATACAATAGGCAATAGATCTAGTTTATCGAATTTATTTTTCGATTTTGTATTTTCTTCTTTTTCGAATTTGTGATTCGATTGTTCTTTTTGGTTAACTTAGAGTTATTTAAGGAAATAAATATTAGCTTTCCTTAAAAGGCTTTGCCTAGGTGGTGGTGGTTACTCCCATTTCCAAGAAGGTCATGTGCCTCGCCATGCAGTCCTGGAAACCAATTTTAGAAATTGATATTTATGGAATTAATAACTTAGGACGATTTGAATCAATAGTGTTAAGTTCCGCTTGCGATTCAAATCTAAACCATTAAGAACAGATAATTTAAATTTGGAATCAATGATGTTAAGTTTCGTCTGCGATTCTTAATTTAACTTCTAAAGAATACAATAGGTTATTTAAGGAAAGGTTCGACACTTGTACAAAAAATTTGTGTACAGTGGAACCGGTACGTTTTCCTAGGATTAACCAATAATTGGTATCAGAGCTAGGGTTTGCCTCTGTGTATTTTTTGAATTTAAATAGGTTATGCACATGCCATACATAATTTAGGCAGGAAAATAGTAGGATGTGCTAACTCTTTGGTTGCAGGCTCCAACTATTATGGCTTATTGATATTGTGTGTGATTGGACCCTTGGACATGTCAAAGGCATTATTTGTGTGCATGATTGTATGTATAAAATACAGCAGGAGCTATATTATTTTTAGAATTTTATTTTTGTTTGATCTAGAATACATGTACATTCCCTCGTGGAATATAGGATCGATATATGTAAAATTCTATTTTTGTTGCGGATCAGATTCTTGCAAGGCGTGGTACTTTTGGAGCACCAGAGGCGCAGCGGAATAAGAAGCAAGGTGGATGCGACAACTCGACCCGATGGCAGTGGCTAAAGATGGCAGCAGCTAGGGTTGGAGCATACTGAAGCCAGTGATGAAAAAAGCCATTATAGTTAGAAAATTAATTTCCAAATTTATTGCTTTTATTTACTGTGATGTTTATATGCATGTGATGTATGCTAGGATAGGTTAAAAATCCTCAATTTTAAATAACTAAATGGGAGAGGGATTTTAATAAATCCCATGATCTCCATTACTGGTTTGTAAGTGATGCAACAAGCCTGCGTGTTAGCTCTGAGTGTCTCCCTCCACAACGGATGGGTTTATTGCAGATCACTAGATCAAACTTCCTTTTATGGATGGTTATAGGAAATTATTTAGGAGCGTGTGATCTTCTCCAACTGAAGGGGCACAATCCTATTTAATGGACTTAGTATCAAGTAATGGTATACACTTAGACGCATTCAATAGTATCCTCCCCAATGGAATCACTGCTATTGTCTTGTGTGACTAAAGTGAAACCAACTATTAATTTTATTTGTCATAAAGTTAGGATGACAAGATAATAAAATTAATGGGTCACACCCTCCTCTTACAAATGTTGAATTTGTATACGTCCACACTAACGTGACATGCAATATTCACGGTGATTTGAGATGTTGGTTAATTTAAAATAGTATTGTTTGAGGAATCAATATTATTCTAAATTTAGAGTCTTGACCAAAGTTTATTTTTGTGATTCTTAGGATGATTTTCAACCCACTAGCCATTATCCTAAAAGAGAACAAACACTACAAGAAATATTGGATTTAACCACACCTAATAGACAACAGTTTTTCAAGAAATTGTTGTCTTTTTTCCATTTAACAACAGTTTTATTGAAAACTGTTATTGTTCACTATACTGTTTTTTAAATAACAACAATTTTTCAAAAAACTATTGTCTAATGTGTGTCAAAGACAACAGTTTTAAAAAACTATTGTCTTTTAGTGTTGCTTATGTGATAATATACAACTGTTTTATTAAACTGTTGTCTATTGAATGTTGTTGAATTCTAAAAACATAACAATTTTTTTAACTTCATGAAAAAAAACCTAAAACCCACTTCTCTATGACTCTTCAACGAACAAAAACTTATCTCCGACTCCTCCTTCGCGACTCCTCCGCGAAAGACGCTCCTCGTCGCTCTCACTGCTTTGCCTTTAAAGTGTTAGCGCATCGACTTTTTGGCGCTTCCTTGGGAGGTAGAATTTTTTGAAAATTTTTAGAAATTTTTTAGAATATAAACGGAGTCGGTATGACACATTTAATAGGGTAAATTGATTAAACTTAGAGAAAGCCTATTTCGAGTACCAATAAAGTGGGAGTTTATTTAATTAATAACCTACATATATAAATCTAAACAATCTCATTTTTTTCCCCATTCCTCCTCTTCTCCTGCCGATCTCACCGTCACCGCGATCTCCTCTTCATTGCTGACCTCCGACGCAGCCGGCGCTGCACTCACATTCCCGAAGACATAGCCATCGCCAGCCGTCGAGGGTGCTGCCGGTTACTCCCAATCACTGCCGCCCTTTCCCCTCTCCCCGTGCCCTAGTTTCCTATTGCAGTCGCACTGCCGCCCTTTCCCCTCTCCCGTGCCCTAGTTTCCCCTCTCCCGATCTTGTCGACATCGAGCTCATCTGTGAGATATCGGGAAATTAATTAAATAGGGTTATTTAATTAATAGCTTTATAGAATTTTTTTTCAGAATTTTTAGAAATTTTCTGGGAATTTTTCGGAGCTCATGCGACGTGTTTTGAGGGGACAAAATTACGGGTACGGATAAGGCCTGTTTGGAATACCCGTTTAAATGAGGAAATATTTAATTATTTATATTCCTTTTCTTATTATTTCTCCCTAACGCCGATCCCGACCCGAGTTGCTCACCTCTCCCGAACCTTTTCCTTTCTTCCCTTCTTCCTCTGTTCTTTGTTCTTTCTCGCGGACAACACTAAGGCGACGGGCAACAGAGTTCTACCTCTGATGATCGTCGACGTCGACTGGTAGCATGTCACCGGAGCTTGCTAGAGATCGAAGCCCGGATCATCCTGATCTCTTCTTCTTCTCAACTCTTTCCACCCGAGCCCTAGCTTTTTCCGTCGCCGAGTCCTCCCTCTCCTCTCTCACGCGACGCCGACACTGCCGAGCTCTCCCTTCCTTCGCAAAGCCATCATCGCCTTGGCTTGAGGACAGATCGACAACGCCGTTGATCGAGGGAGTGCGTAGGTTCCCTGTGCTCCGATTTCCCCTGGATCGTCGCCGGCGTCTGAGGTATAGCCATGCCCTAATTTTTGTTATGGTGTCGTGGGATCAAGCTAGAGCCATCCGATCGCCGGCGTGAGGTTGCCTTAGGGCTTCGAAAGTAAGCAACCAGCCCTAATTTTGACATTTACAACTGTTGCATTGATCAATCTGTTCTTATTATTGCTAGTTTTTTCAACTCCTTTGTTCATATTATCGTTGATTTTCAATGATTTCCATCAGCATAGTGATGACCATCTCAACTATTTGGAGTTGATCATATGACCCTTATCCCTCCATTGCCCTCTAAGCCAAGTAATTTCCAAATTAATGACTGAAGTTTTCTTTTATCTTCAACCGCAATGAATTACTTTTACTCTAATCAATTAAAATCTCCAAACTACACTATAAAATTTATTGTCTCCTTTAAACAAGTATATATTATACTTGACCTATTTAACATCTTAATGGCAATAATAAAATAACAATGCCACAAATAACATAACCATTCATGAAATGAGTCAAGTCTATGAGCAAGTGGGAACTACCAAACAACCAAACAGTAAATACATATTGTTAGATTAATATCCCCAAATCTCTAAAATACCTCCAAAAATTAACAAGTTACATATGTATCTCTGTGATATTTACCATGTGTGTGAAGCTAAATGTAAACTAGTTGGCGTTGCAGTTCTATGATGGCAATTGTTACCTGCTTAATTGGATTGCAATTCGGGCACGTCATCATACACTTTAAGGTAAAGTACAGGAACTTGGATCTTTAATTTGCCACTAGTGTTGTTTACATACGTCACACTATTGAGGAAACTACAGGATCACAAGGAGAGGATTGTGCAGTGGATGATTGCTTCCTTTTGTCTATTAGCATTAGCTTTTTCATTAGACTTCTATGGTACCCACGACATTGTCTTTCTTCCTATTGTGTCGATTTGATTTTTTTGTTGCTCAGATATTCCCAACCAATTGGAGTTGGTAATCCTTGGTGTAGGCATGCATATGAACAAGGCTTTATACACACCAAGTTATACTTGCATCACTGCTAGGACTGCTGGGGTCATGTTCACTGGGGTTTATGTGCTGGTTGACATCTATGGCTACAGGAAGCCAACCTTGGTTATGGAATGGCTAGGGATGCATGCATTGATGGTCTACATTCTATTAGGTTGCAACATCTTCCCTTTATTTGCCCAAGGATTCTACTTGAGGGAGCCTGAGAACAATATAGTAAGTAAATAAAACCCAACCATTAAACCCTTCCATTGCTATAGATTGTGCTGACCTTTTTTTTTCACTTGGTATATGCACAGTTGAAGGTCATTGGCATTTCCTAAACATCATTTATCTCGTTCACCGCATCATCCTTACCTGGAAAGAATTTCAATCAATGGTAAGAGATGTCAAAGGATCTAATGAATGAGGAAAAGGAGAATGCTTGAAATTATATCAGTATACTTTATCTAAGTGATTGTTTAAACAATTTTATAGCATGCATCTTGACAATTAATATAATTTTGAAGATCACTATCAAGGAAGAATGTTCAAAGGAAAGTAAAGGCTAAGGAGAAGAAACCATATATTCCTTTCCCTCCTCAACTACCAAGCAATGTGAAGTTATTGTTGCAATCTGTGAACATTAAATCTCATATTAGACCTTCACACTTATAGATCATTAGTCCTTTTATTTTTCTTTACTAGTTTAAGAAAAAAGAATTTACTTTTTGTTATATTGCAATATCTGCAGTGCTGCCTCTTCATCGACATCTAAGTAGAAAATCTCATTCATTTCCTCCATTCATTGCCTTCCTCATTTTCTCAATTATAAATGTTTATAGTCTACCTTTGATGTAATCACCCACGCATATTCTATGCTTGCAGTTAATGTATTTGTTCTTTGATCTTATTTCTAAAGTCCATTTCTTCCTCTTAGGAACATCATGTATTGACAAGTAATGACCTTATTAATATTTCAGTTTCTGTACATAGTGATCTAGAAAAGCTTACACTTCTTACTTCTCTAAATCTAGAATTAAATCATAAGTTAGATTAAATTACAGTTACTTTATCATTTCTTAGTTTTTTTTCTAACTTACATTTGCAATATTTGCATCTCGATTCATTCGATTATGTTCACTTTGTATTCAACATGAAGCTAAAAGGTGTTTTGTACATATTAAAGACTCTTTGGTGGTTTTTTTATTTTCAATCTACTGTTCTTTTTAGCATCTTTATCCTGCTATAATGTTATTCTTTAAGATTATGTTGCATTGATTTCTAAAAGTTGCATGACATCTCTCTATTCTGCCTTCAAAACTAACGATTTATGTTGTTTCAGGTAATTATTGTAGCCATTCCTACTATTGTTTCAAGATGTTACCATTTATGTTACATAGATAACGCTTTTTTCACTTCTGTTAAATGACTATATCAAATGGTTTTTATTGTTATGTAACATTTATGCAGTGCAATTAGAATCACGCATACTGTTTAGTTTCTAATTTGTAATATATATCTTTATTCGAATAGGTGTCCTCAAGAGTATTGGGAAGAATGCCGACAAGCTAAAAAAATGGAGAGACTTTAACAAATTAAGGAGCACTAGGAGCTGCAATCCATCCTCTTCACCGACATCTAAGTAGAAAATCTCGTGTTATATTGTTCTACCGTTGTTTTAATAGTGTTATCATTTTGTTGATTGCTTATGAAATTTTGTTGGTTGCTTATGAAATTTCTTCAGAATGTTATAGATATTATTTTTGAATGTTAAATAATTGTATATTAAATTTTATTTTGAAATTTATTATTTTGAATGATTTATAATATTAGAAAATTGTGTATTAATTTTTTTATATTTTTTATCTAAAAAAGACAACGGTTTTTCACCGTTGTCGTAAATAGTTTAAAACTGTTGTTGAAGACCCTGTTATTAAAGGTAGACGCTCAAAGACAACGGTGAAAAACTGTTGTCTTTGAAGGAAAAGACAACAATTTTTCACCGTTGTAAAAATGTTGTCTTTGCCTTCAAAGACAACGGTTAAAAACTGTTGTCTTTGGGCACCCCTTTTAACAACACGACCTTTAACAACAGTTCAAAATGTGCTACGACAACGGTGAAAAATCGTTGTTGTTAGGCTTTTTTCTTGTAGTGAAACTTACTGGTCCCAACTATATTGATTGGAAAAGAAACCTGGACATTGTTCTTACTGCTGAAAGTTATAAGTTTGTACTGACTGAGGCTTGCCCTGATGCACCTGACGGTGACTCTACCCCAGAGGAGATTGAGTATCATAAGAAATGGGTAAAAGTTGATGAGATGACACGGTGTTACATTTTGACATCTATGTCAAATGTATTGCAACATCAGTACCAAGATTTACCAACAGCTTATGATATAATGAACAATCTCAAAGAACTCTTTGGGCACCATAGTCGAACTACTAGGCAAGAGGTAATGAGAAAGCTAATGACAGCCACCATGTCTGAGGGGACATCCGTAAGGGATCATATCCTCAAAATGATGGCTTATCTGAATGAAATACAAGTCCTTGGGGGAGAAATCGATGGGGAAACCCAGGTCGATATAATTCTCCAAACGCTACCCAGAAGTTTTGAGCAGTTCCGCCTGAACTATAACATGAACAAAAGAGAGTATACGTTCGCAGAACTTTTGACAGAACTATAGGCAGTAGAAGGAATATTTCGTCACAGTTCTTAGATTCACTATGCTGAAAATGGTTCTACTTCTAAGTCGAAAGGCAAGAAGAAGAAGAAACAAGTATTTTCAGCAAAGAAGGTGAATAAACCTCATAGTACAGGACAGGAAGCTGGAATGAAGAAGCCGAAGGGCAAGTGCTTCATCTGCAAGCAGTCTGGACATTGGAAAGCGGACTGTCCTCAAAGGAACCAGAACAATAAAGGTATATCTCATACTCTAGTAGTTGAAACATGTTTAGCGGTGTTATCTACCAGCACCTGGTGTGTAAATACGGGAGCCACTGATCATGTCTGCAATTCTTTGCAGGGGTTCCAGGAAATTCGGCGACTATTTGATGGAGAGATAACTGTCTACATGTGCAATGCTACTAAGGTGGCGACTGTTGCAGTGGGAGACGTCTACTTATCATTTGATAGGAATAGGAAATTAGTTTTAAGAAATTGTCTTTATGTACCCAGTTTTTGAAAGAATTTAATTTCAGTTTCTAAACTATATTTGGATGGATATTCAGTTTCCTTTAGTAACAATGTCGTTACAAAGAGAAATAAGGTGATCTGTTCTGGTGCATTGGTCGGCAATTTATACACTTTAAATCCAATTTCTCCCACAAAGCAAAATATGAAAATTAATAACACATCTTCTAATTCTAATAAGAGAAAAGAACCTTCGGAAATGAACCAAACATATCTTTGGCATCTAAGGCTTGGACATATTAACTTAAGTAGAATTCAAAGGCTTGTAGCCGATAGACTCTTGGGTTCATTAGAGTTGGAAAACTTTCCAACATGTGAATCTTGCTTGGAAGGTAAAATGACCAAGAGATCTTTTAAGGCCAAGGGGTATAGAGCCAAAGAGCGTTAGAACTGGTTCATTCTGATTTGTGTGGTCCTATGTCTTGTTAGGATGTATACTAAAAGCCTAGCTTTTGGTATAAACATTTATTTAGAAATAAGAATCACATTGGTCAAATGTCTACATTTACGATAAATGTAGTTGCTCAATTAATTTATATTGTAAATAACATGGTGTGTGGTGTCACACACAGAAGATCATATTATCGGTGTCTTATAAATTATAAACAGTAGCTCACGACCAAGATGGAAAGGAACAAACCATTGGAAGGTCGTAGTATAATTAGGTGTTAGTTTATCTTAACTATATAATTACACTAGTACACTTAGAGTGTATTGAGTAGGACCATTTGAGGTCGTTCCATTTATACTGACTTTATAAAGGAACAAAGACCTCAGCTATTATGGAAGTGTGTGCTCTTAATCCTAATATAATAACAAGCACATATATTTGATATTTATTTCTTTAATTTATCAATGGGTGACATTTAGTTCGATAAATCAATAAGCACGATAAGTTGGGAAATGATATCACTTATAGTGTGTTGTTGATTATAGAAGAAAACTGTATCCTAGTGATCTAGGTTGAGAATGCCCCCAAGAGGAGCTCATAAGGATTGTCATGTTAAACCTTGCAGGTGGACTTAGTCCGACATGACGATGAAGTTGAGTGGTACTACTCTTGGAGCTAGATATTAATTAAGTGAGTTGTCAGTAACTTACTTAATTAGTGGACATTTGTTATCTTAAACATAGGGAGACTAACACACTCATAATAAGGAGCCCAAAATGTAATTTGGGATTGGTGCGGTAGTTCAATAATAGTTCTCTAGTGGAATGAATTATTATTGATAAAATTAAGTTGTGTGTTCGGGGCGAACACGGGATGCTTAATTTTATCGGGAGACCAAAACCAATTCCTCCTCTCGGTCCCTATCGTAGCCTCTTAATTATAGAGTACTATACCCACCTATACCCACCTTCTTACCCATCCCATAGGGGTCGGCCAAGCTAGCTTGGAGACCAAGCTAGGGCCGGCCAAAGTTTGGTTCATGGGTGCTTCAAGGTGGCCGGCCGTAGCTTGGGTTCAAGCTTGGTATGGCCGGCCCAAATTAAAATAAAAGGATTTTTATTTTTTAATTTTTCTTATGTGGATAACATGATTTAAAAGTGAGTTTAAAAATTTAAATCTTTCATTTTATAAGATTCTACAAAAGATTAAGAGAAGTGCTAAATCTCTTTCCTTATTTGTAGATTAAAAGGTTGATTTTAATTTTGGTAAAAACTTTCCTTTTAACCATGTTCATGATTTAAAAGAAAGTTTAAAAAATTAATAATTCTCTTTTATTAGTTTCTACAAAAGATTAAGAAAAGATTTCATATCTTTCCTTATTTGTAGATTGAAAGGAGATTTTAATTTTTAGAGATAACTTTTCGGAAATTATCCACATGTTTAAAGAAAGATTTAATTTATAAAATTTCCTTTTAACCAATCATGAAGGGATAAAAATTATTGGAGATATTTTTTATAAAATTTCCGGAAGCAAATAAGGAAGTTTTAATTTGTGTTTAAAATTTTTATTTGCTAGGAGTTTTGGTGTGGTCGGCCATTATAGTAATGAGAAGAAAAATTATTTTTCATTAAATAAAATTTTCATTTTCATGGCAAAAGAATTAAGGAAGTTTTTATTCAAATTTCCTTATTTGCCAAGACCAAGGATTATAAAAGAGGAGGTAGAGGAGCCTTCATGGGTGAACAACCTCTATTATTCTCTCCCTCTTTTCCTTGGTGTTGTGGCCGGCCATCCTCTCTTCCTCTCTTCCTCTTTGTGGTGGTCGAAACTCTTCCTTGCTTGGAGCTTTTGTGGTGGCCGGATACTACTTGGAGAAGGAGAAGAAGAAGAAGAAGGAGAGAAAGCTTACATCCCTTGGAGCTTAGTTGGTGGAAAAGGTTCTTCATCCTTGGATTTTGGTGTTTGGCCGAAACTTGAAGGAAGAAGAAGAAGGTACTAGGTGGTCCTCATCTTGGAAGATCGTTGCCCACACAACGTCCGATGTTAGAAGAGGAATACGGTAGAAGATCAAGAGGTCTTTCTAAAAGGTATAACTAGTATTTTTCCTTTCTGCATCATACTAGTTATTTTTAGAAATAATACCAAATACAAGAGGCATGCGATTCTAGTATTTCGAATTTGTTTTCGATGTTGTGTTTTTTTGTTTTTTTCTTTTCTTTGTGATTTGATTGTTCTTTTCGGTTGACCTAAAGTTATTTAAGGAAATTAAATATTAACTTTCCTTAAAAGGTTTTGTCTAGTCGGTGGTGGTTGTTCCCATATCCAAGAAGGTCATGTGCCTCGCCACGTCAGTACTGGAAGCCAATTTTGGAAACTAATATTTAATGAAATTAATAACTTAGGTGATTTGGATCGAACGTGTTAAGTTCCGCAGGAGATCCGAGTCTAAACCTAAAAGAACAAATAGATTAAACTTTGGATCAAATGTGTTAAGTTCCGCAGACGATCCAAGTTTAATTTAAAAGAACACATGGTAGCTAGGAAAAGGTTCAGATCTTTGTACAAAATTTTTGTACAGTGGAACTATTAGGTTTTCCGAGTAGCAACCAACAATTGGTATCAGAGCTAGGGTTTTGCCTCTGTGTATTTGGTATTAGTTTAATTATGCACATGTCATACATAATTTAGGCAGGTTAATAGTAGGATGTGCTAACTTTGTGGATGTAGGATCCAACTATTATGGCTTATGGTTATTATGTGTGTGATTGGACCCTTGGACATGTCAAGGGCATTTTATTATGTGTGCATGATTGTATTATAAAATACAGCAGGAGTTGTATTTAGTTTTATTAGGATTTTATTTTTTGATCTAGTTATATGTACATTCCTTTTATGGAATATAAGATCGATGGATGTAAATTTTATTTTATGTTCGATCTAGTTTACATGTACATTCCTTCGAGGAATATAGGATCGAAAAATGTAAAATTCTATTTATGTCGCGGATCGAATCTTGTAAGGCATGGAACCTTTTGAGGACCAGAGGCGTAGCGGAACAAGGAGCAAGATGGATGCGACAACTAGACCCGGTGGTGGTGGCCAAAGATGACACACGGAGGACAGCAATAGATAAAATCCATAATAGTTGAAAATTAGTTTTTCTATTTATTGCTTTTTATGCTGTGTTGTGTGTGCTTGTTAGTATGCATGCTAAAATTCCTCACTTTAAATAACTAAGTGGGAGAGGGATTTATTTTTAAATAAATTCCACGGTCTCCATTACTGGTTTATAAGTGATGCAACAAGCTTGCGCGTTGGCTCTGAGTGCTTTCCTCCATATCGGATGAGCTTGTTTGCAGATCACTAGCTTAAACTTTCATTTTGGATGACTATAGGAAGTTAATTAAGAGCGTGTGATCTTCCCCATCGGAAGGAGCACAATCTTATTAATGGACTTAGTGTCAAGTAATGGTATACACTTAGGCACGTCTAATAGTATCCTCCCCATCGGAGTCACTGCTATTGTTTGTGTGACCGAAGAAAACCAACTATTAATTTGTCAAATAAATAGGTTGACAAGATTATAAAATTAAAAACTCCTCTTACAAATGTTTGATTTTGTATACGTCCACACTATCGTGGCATACAAAATTCACGGTGTTTGAGGTAATTTTATTTTGTCATAAAGATTTATTGACAAGATTATTAATGGATAAAACCCTCCTCTTACTAATGTTTAAATTTTGTATACGTCCACACTATCGTGGCATGTAAAATTCACGGTGTTTGAGGTGTCGGTAGATTTTAAATAATATTGTTTGAGGAATCAATGTTATTTTAAATTCAAATAGTTTTGACCAAATATTTGATCAAAGACAGATCAACTATTAATTTTATTCGTCATAAAGTAAAGTTGACGAGATAATAAAATTAATGGATAAAATCTCCTCTTTGATTTTGTATACGTCCACACTATCGTGACATTACAAAATTCATAGGGATTTTAAAGAATTGATCTTGACCAAATATTTTTGTGATTCTTAGGATTTAAAATGTTTGTCAATCCCCTAGTTGTTATACTATAAAAAAGACTTAGTAGTCCCAATTGTAATGATTGGAAATAGGACTTGGACATTAAGGTAGACTGTCTTCTTAGAACTAAGAACAATTTAGGTGTATTTAATTCATTAGTTGAAACATGTCTAGTGGTGTTATCTACCAGAACCTGGAGTGTAGATACAGATGTCATTAATCATGTCTGTAATTCATTGCAAATGAAAATAAAAAACACCGTCCACATGGGCACTACTGCAAAAGTAGCAGCTGTTGCAGTGGGAGAGGTTTATTCTCTAATAGGAATAAAATATGGATTATTAGAAATTGTCTTTACATACTAAGTTTAGAAAGAACCTGATTTCAGTTTCTAAACTATTATAGAATAGATATTGTGATAACAAAATTGTTATCAAGAAAAATAGGGAAGTTATCTATTCTGGTATGTTGGTTGACAATTTATAATCCAATAACTCCCATGATGCAACAAATGAAATTAGTAACACATCTTCTAACTTTAAGAGAAAGCAACCTTCGGAAATGAACCAATTATATCTTTGGCATCTAAGGCTAGGTTATATTAACTTAAGTAGGATTCATTGGTAGCTGATGAACTTTTGGGTTCATTAGTAGTGGAAATCTTTCCAACCTGCGAGTCTTACTTGGAAGGAAAAATAACCAAGAAGCTTTTAAGTCTAAGGGGTATGGAGCCAAAGATATGTTGGAATTGTTTCATTCTGATTTGTATGATCCTATGACTATCCAGTCAAGAGGTAGTATCGAATATTTCATCTATTTTATAGACAACTATTTAAGATACAAATACATTTACTTAATGTGCCGCAAGACTAAGTGCTTTGATTAGTTCAAAGAGTACAAGGCTGATGCGGAGAAACGTCAAAGTAAAAGTATCAAGACACTACGGTGAGATCGTAGTGGCAAGTACCTCTTGGGAGAATTTAGGAGTCACTTATCAAAAGTAGGGATTCAATCCCAACTAATTGCACCTGATACACCCCTACAGAATGGTGTAGAAAAAGGAAGGTATAGGACTCTTATGGAAATAAGTAGATTGATGATGAGTTATTTGGAAAATTACCAAATTCATTTTAAGGATATACTCTGGAAACAGAAGTGGACATAGTTCCTTCCAAAGTCAGAACTCTCTACTCAGATAGAATTGCTAAATAGGCATAAGCCTATTTTGATGCATATTCGGATTCGGGTAGTCCAGCACATATGCTGAAGAGAGACAATGATAAGTTGGACAGGAATTCACTTGTTTGTAAGTTATCCTAGAGAAATGAAAGAAGGTTTATAGTCTTAAAAATCAGAAGGTCATTGTTAGCATCAATGATCAATTTTTAGAAAAGAACTATATAATAAACCACAAGCTCATAAGTAAATTTGTTCTTAAAGAAATTATAAAGGACATGTCTAATCTAGTACCAACTGTACAAGATGAAATATCACAAGAAACTGTAACACGTATCACAATTGATACACAATTATAGACAGTACATCATCGTAGTGGGAGGGTTGTCAAACAACCAAAAGGATTCATGTTTTGGGAAAGTTTTTGGACTTGATCCCAAATGAACATGAGTCTGATCCCGGAAATATGATGAAGCACTCCAAAATAAAGATGCAGCATCTTGGCAAAGAGCAATGAATACAGAATTAGAATATATGTATTCTAATCAAATCTGGAAGCTTGTAGAACCACCAGATGGTGTAAAAGTCATTGGGTGAAAATATGTCTACAATAGGAAAAGATGGATAGACAGGAAGGTGGAAACTTTCAAAACAAGGCTTGATGAAAAAGTAAACTTTTTCACTGGTAGTCATGCTTAAGTCTATCCGGATTCTTTTATCTATTTAGCAAGTGGATGTCAAGACAGCATTCCTTAATGGAAGTCTTGAAGAAAGCATTCATACAAAACAACTAGAAGGGTTCATTGCAAAGGGCAAAGAGCATTTTGTGTGCAAGCTCAATCAGTCTATGGACTGAGGTAAAGCTTCAAGGTCTTGGAATATCCGGTTTATCAAAAGAATCCTGACCTATGGATTTATTTAGAAACCGGATAAGTCTTGTGTATACAAAAGGTGTGATGGAAACGTGGTGATATTTCTTGTACTATACGTAGATAACATTTTTGGTAGTTGGAAACAATATCAAAATGTTGTCAGAAGTAAGGGTATAGTTGTCCAAATAATTCGATATGAAGGACTTGGGAGAATGAATATATTCTTGGGATCAAAGTAATAAGGGATCGCAAGAAAAGAATATTTTAATTATCCCAAGCTTCATATATCGAAAAAAAAAATCCTTGCTCATTTTAAGCATGCAAAACTCCAAGAAAGGTTTCTTACCTTTTTAGCATGGAGTAACTTTATCTAAAGAAATGTCTCCGTAGACATCAAAGGAGATAAAGGACATGAAGGCAGTTCCTTATGCTTTGGCTGTGGGAAGCCTAATGTATGCAATGCTGTGTACGAGACTGGATATCTATTTTGCCGTGGGCATAGTTATTAGATATCAAAGCAACTCTGGACAAGGACATTGATCTGCGGTAAAGCATATATTGAAGTACCTTAGAGGCACTAGAGATTATATGCTAGCTTATAAGGCAGATAATTTGTTTCCTATGGGTTGCATCGATTTTAACATCCAATCGGAAAGGGACAATAGTAAGTCAACCTCGGGGTTTTGTGTTTACTTTAGGTGGTAAAGTCATAACTATAGAAGAGTGATAAGCATAGGTGTTTTTCTGGACTCCACCATAGAAGCTTAGTATATGGCAAGCCTCTGAGGTAATCATAAAAGTTGAATTACTCAATAACCTCAATATAGACTTAGATATGATTTCTGGTTTGTCCAAAGATTATTACAATTTATTGTAATAATATTGGTGCAGTAGCAAACTCGAACAAACCATAAGTCTATAAGGCAAGTAAACACAATAGAGCGCAAGTACCACCCAATACAAACGAGGAAAAGTTATTGCTGCCTAGATTGCATCAGATGATGACCTATAGATCTTTTCACTAAGGCCCTTAATGCAAGACTTTTGAAATGTTGGAAATCAGATGTATGGCAGCAAACATGGCAGCTTAGTCTTTTAGTATAAGTGGGAGATTGTTAGGATGTATACTAAAAGCCTAGCTTTTGGTATAAACATTTATCTATAAATAAGAATCACATTGGTCAAATGTCTACATTTACGATAAATGTAGTTGCTCAATTAATTTATATTGTAGATAACATGGTGTGTGGTGTCACACACAGAAAATCATGTTATCAGTTTCTTATAAATTATAAACAGTAGCTCACGACCAAGATGGAAAGGAACAAACCATTTGAAGGTCGTAGTGTAATTAAGTGTTAGTTTATCTTAACTATATAATTACACTAGTACACTTAGAGTGTATTGAGTAGGACCATTTGAGGTCGTTCCTTTTATACTGACTTTATGAAGGAACAAAGACCTCAGTTATTATGGAAGTGTGTGCTCTTAATCCTAATATAATAACAAGCACATATATTTGATATTTATTTCTTTAATTTTGGTTAAAACTTTCCTTTTAACCATGTTCATGATTTAAAAGAAAGTTTAAAAAATTAATAATTCTCTTTTATTAGTTTCTACAAAAGATTAAGAAAAGATTTGATATCTTTCCTTATTTGTAGATTGAAAGGAGATTTTAATTTTTAGAGATAACTTTCCGAAAAGTATCCACATGTTTAAAGAAAGATTTAATTTATAAAATTTCCTTTTAACCAATCATGAAGGGATAAAAATTATTGGAGAAATTTTTTATAAAATTTCTGGAAGCAAATAAGGAAGTTTTAATTTGTAACGTCCGAAAAAGCTCAAAACTATTTTAGAAATATTCTATGATTTTTCTGAAATTTTAGGATATTTTTATGGAATTTTTAGAATAGCGGAAGTAGCAAAAATAAATAGAAAACCAAAATAGCTTACGCGGGAATTAAACCCGAGACCTATTGGGTCCTATGACTTATGGTGAACCATGGTAACCAATTGAACCCAGCAGGGTCGTGCTGAAAGGAAAGGGAAACAATTAAATTTATATTCAAGTTGGGCCGAGGTTACCACTTAATATAAATAGGGAGGAATTAAGTGAAGAGTTATTTTAACATAACTTTTCCTCTCCCTCAAACCCTCACCGCCGCCCACTTCCCCTCCTCCTTCTCTCGGCGCCAACCACAAGCACACCTAGGGGTTTCGTCCCTAGGGCCATAAGAGGACTTTCCGGCGATGACTTCGACACGAGGACGCTCCCCTCCGCGAGAGGAACGCGTAGACGCGAGAAGATCGTCGAAAGGATCGTCTCCTCCAAAGATCAAGCTATTAGAACCGTAAGAAAATCCAAACAGGAGGTAAGAAACCCCTCATCTGCAGTATAGGTAGCTTCCGTGTGGATTTTATGTATTAGTTTAGTAATATGTAGAATACCGACACAAAGGATGCGAATTAGCACATACCAAGTGTTTGATTAAATTGTTTAGCACAGAAAAATGCCACTTAGGCATTTTAGTAGCTGAGATAAATGCAATAGAAACATTTTATAGCCTATTTAGTCTTGCTCCAGCTTTTACAGGACTAGATGTCCAATGGGTGGGCTCCCACAGTCGTCTCTAGGTTCAGACAACCTAGTAAAAGCAAGACAAAAATTATTAGCTTATGCTCAGTATTTTACTTTCTCAGTGGCACTGTACTGGATTAGATATCCATTGGGTTGTGCTCCCATAGTCGTCCCTAGGTTCAGCTAACCTAGTAACCCTACTAAATTCGGGACTTGCAAACCCGGGTCTAGTTAGGGATGCGCGCACCGCAAAGTACAGTTGCCGGGCCCAACCAGCAGCATGATTAGTATTTTCATCTATTATATATGTAGTTTTTTTAAACTCTCACAAAATAGTTACTGAAATCAGTATAGCTTTAGCATTTGCTAGAATTAGCTCAGTTCATGCTTCAGTTCAGCTCACTCTTATGATTATGTATGATAGCTCTATGTTCAGTTTTTATTACACATGCTTTAGATGATAGTATGCCATGACTAGCTTTGATTTCTATGTATGATAGCATGTCATGTTTTAGTCTAAACAGTACATATTTCAAATAGCATGTTTTAAAAGCATATTGCATCGAAAGCATGTTTTTGTGAGGTAGATGGTTTCTTACTAAGCGAAAGCTTACAGATACTTTTTCCTTATACTGCAGATAGAGGTAAAGGAAAAATGGACTAGTGGAGGCTGGAGGGCAATGCGATGAAGATGTGTGTGGATGGAACTTGGAACAAAGATCTTAGGGAATCGCAGTGAACCTTGTTTTGGACATTTATGAACTTAGCATTTCTTATTACGCTACTTTTACTCATTTAGTGTTTGCATGCATGGAGTAATAGAAACTCTACTTAGATTGTTAGTAAACCTATTTATAATGCTAGTTGATTGTTATTATAATGTTTTCTAGTCATTTTAGAACTTGTAATGTGATTGAGGCACGAAACAGTGCTGAAATCAGACCTTTGGCACGAAATCAGAAACTCGAATCGATCAGCTGATCGATTCGAGAGTTTCCAATCGATCGAAGGATCGACTGGGCAACTTGTCTCGCGAACAATTGGCCTCTGGATCGATCAGCCGATCGATCCAGCGAATTCTGTCGTGAACAGAAGGCTCTGGGATCGATCACTGGATCGATCGGCCAGTCTGGATCGATCAGCCGATCGATCCAGAATATCGCCCCGAGCACAGTAGCGTGCTGGATCGATCACTGGATCGATCCAACCCAAGTCCCGCATACAGTAGCCGGCTGAATCGATCACTGGATCGATTCAACCATTCCAATCGATCCGTGAATTGATTAGGAGGCCTGATATCAGCAAGAAACTCTTAGTTAAGTTCCTTGACCATTGGGGGATGTAATATATGTCATGAATAGTTTAGATTACACCCCTTAGCACATATAGAATCAAGAAATGATAATAGTTTAGCAAAGTTTTAATAAGTACAGCTTCTGCACCTAGACTTAGTAATGGTCATGGATATAACTTAGCACAGCATAATGTGACGGTCCGGCCTTACACCTTAGTTAGTAGAAGGCGGGGCGTTACATAATTTGTGTTTAAAATTTTTATTTGCTTGGAGTTTTGGTGTGGTGGGCCATTATAGTAATGAGAAGAAAAATTATTTTTAATTAAATAAATTTTTCCTTTTCATGGCAAAAGAATTAAGGAAGTTTTTATTAAAATTTCCTTATTTGCCAAGACCAAGGATTATAAAAGAGGAGGTAGAGGAGCCTTCATGGGTGAACAACCTCTATTATTCTCTCCCTCTTTTCCTTGGTGTTGTGGCCGGCCATCCTCTCTCCCTCTCTTCCTCTTTGTGGTGGCCGAAACTCTTCCTTGCTTGGAGCTTTTGTGGTGGCCGGATACTACTTGGAGAAGAAGAAGAAAAAGGAGAGAAAGCTTGCATCCATTGGAGCTTAGTTGGTGGAAAGGTTCTTCATCCTTGGATTTTGGTGTTTGGCCGAAACTTGAAGGAAGAAGAAGAAGGTACTAGGTGGTCCTCATCTTGGAAGATTGTTGCCCACACAACGTCCGAGGTTAGAAGAGGAATACGGTAGAAGATCAAGAGGTCTTTCTAAAAGGTATAACTAGTATTTTTCCTTTTCGCATCATACTAGTTATTTTTGGAAATAATACCAAATACAAGAGGCATGCGATTCTAGTATTTCGAATTTGTTTTCGATGTTGTGTTTTTTTTTCTTTTCCTTGTGATTTGATTGTTCTTTTCGGTTGACCTAAAGTTATTTAAGGAAATTAAATATTAACTTTCCTTAAAAGGTTTTTTCTAGTCGGTGGTGGTTGTTCCCATATCCAAGAAGCCATGTGCCTCGCCACGTTAGTACTGGAAGCCAATTTTGGAAACTAATATTTAATGAAATTAATAACTTAGGTGATTTGGATCGAACGTGTTAAGTTCCGCAGGAGATCCGAGTCTAAACCTAAAAGAACAAATAGATTAAACTTTGGATCACACGTGTTAAGTTTTGCAGGCGATCCAAGTTTAATTTAAAAGAACACATGGTAGCTAGGAAAATGTTCAGATCTTTGTACAAAATTTTTGTACAGTGGAACCATTAGGTTTTCCGAGTAGCAACCAACATGTATATCCAGGCATGAGGTGGTTATGAATACTTCATTTCCTTTATAGATGATTATTTAAGATATGGATATATTTACCTGATGCCCCGCAAGTTCGAATGATTTGACAAGTTCAAAGAATATAGGGCTGATGTGGAGAAATGTCTTGGTAAAAGTATCAAGACACTACGGTCTAACCGTGGTGGTGAATACCTCTTTGGAGAGTTTAGGAATTACTTATCAGAAGTCGGGATTCAATCCCAATTGTCTGCACCTGGTACACCCCAACAGAATGGTGTGGCAGAACGAAGGAATAGGACTCTTATGGAAATGGTTAGATCGATGATGAGTTATTCAGAATTACCAAATTCGTTTTGGGGATATGCTCTGGAAACAGCAGTATACATTCTGAATATGGTACATTTTAAAACAGTTCCTTCTACACCCATGGAATTATAGAATGGGCGAAAGCCTAGTCTGAATCATATCTGAATATGGGGTAGTCCAGCACATGTGCTGAAGGGAGATACTGACAAGTTGGAGTCACATACAGAAGTTTGTCTGTTTGTAGGACCTAAGGGAATGAAAGGTGGTTTGTTTTATAATCCTAAAAATCAAAAGATCATTGTTAGCACCAATGCTCGATTTTTAGAAGAAGATTATGTAATGAACCATAAGCCCATGAGTGAAATAGTTCTAGAAGAAATTAGAGAGGACACGTCTACTTTAGTACCAACAGTACAAGATGAAGTAACACAAGAAACTGCAACACGAGCCACACATGATACACAGCCAGAGATAGTGCCTCGTCATAGTGGGAGGGTTGTGAGACAACCTGAGAGATTCATGTTTTTGGGAGAATCTTCGGACTTGATCCCGGGTAAACATGAACCTGATCCCCGAACATATGATGAAGTACTCCAAGATATAGATGTAGTATCTTGGCAAAAGGCAATGAATTCCGAAATAGAATCTATTTATTCTAATAAGGTCTGGGAGCTTGTAGAACCACCTGATGGTGTAAAAACCATTGGATGCAAGTGGATCTACAAAAGGAAAAGGGGGATAGATGGGAAGGTAGAAACCTTCAAAGCAAGGCTTGTTGCGAAAGGGTATACTCAGAAAGAGGAAATCGATTATGAGGAGACTTTTTCACCGGTAGCCATGCTTAAGTCTATCCGGATACTCTTATCCATTGTCGCTCATATGGATTATGAAATTTGGCAAATGGATGTCAAGACAACTTTCCTTAATGGAAGTCTTGAAGAAAACATCCATATGAAGCAACCAGAGGGATTTATTAAAAAAGGCAAAGAGCATTTAGTGTGTAAGCTCAATCGGTCCATTTATGGACTGAAGCAAGCTTCAAGATCTTAGAACATCCAGTTTAATGAAGTAATCCAATCATATGGATTTATTCAGTGTCCGGATGAATCTTGTGTATACAAGAAGTGTAACGGAAACCTAGTGGTATTTCTTGTACTATACGTAGATGATATTTTGTTAATTGACAACAATGTCAAGGTATTATCGGACGTAAGGGTATGGTTGTCCAAACAATTTGATATGAAGGACTTAGGAGAATGTGCACACATTCTTGGGATCAAAGTTATAAGGGATCTCAAGAAAAGAATGTTGTGTCTATCTTAAGCTTCATATATAGATACGGTCCTTGCTCATTTTAGCATGCACAACTCCAAGAAAGGTTTCTTACCTTTTAGGCATGAAGTAGTTTTATCTAAAGAGATGTCTCCGAAGACATCAAAGGAGATAGAGGGCATGAAGGCAGTTCCTTATGCCTCGGCTGTAGGAAGCCATATGTATGCAATGTTGTGTACGAGACCTGATATCTGTTTTGCCATGGGCATGGTTAGCAGATATCAGAGTAACCCTAGACAAGGACATTGGACTGCGGTAAAGTATATATTAAAGTACCTGAGAAGGACTAGAGATTATATGCTAGTTTACTAAGCAGACGATTTGCTCCCTGTGGGTTACACGGATTCGGACTTCCAATCAGATAGGGACAATAGTAAGTCAACATCAGGCTATGTGTTTACTCTAAGAGGTGGAGCCATTGCATGGAGGAGTGTTAAGCAGAAATGCGTCTCAGACTCAACCATGGAAGCTGAGTATGTGGCAGCCTCTGAGGCAGCCAAAGAAGCTGTATAGCTAAGGAAACTACTAATGAACTTAGATGTGATTCCTGGTTTGCCCAAGATCATCACAATTTATTGTGATAATAGTGGTGCAGTTGCAAACTCGAAGGAACCACGAGCCCATAAAGTAAGTAACATATAGAGTGCAAGTACCACCTGATACGAGACATCGTCAAGCGAGGAGAAGTTGTCGTCGCCAAGATTTCATCAGCAGATAACCTGGCAGATCCTTTCACTAAGGCCCTTCCGGTGAAAGCTTTTGATCGACATGTGGAGGGGATGGGAATCAGATGTAAGGCAATAGATATGGCAGCTTAGACTTTTAGTATAAGTGGGAGATTGTTAGAGTGTATACTAAAAGCATAGCTTTTGTAAACATTTATTTGTTGAAATAAAAGAATCACATTGGTCAATATCTGCATTTATTTATTAAATGTAATTGTTCAATTAATTTATATAGTAGATAACATGGAGTGTGGTGTCACACTTAGAAGATCATGTTGTCAGTTCTTTATAAATTATAAACAGTTGCTCACGACTAAGATAGAAAGGAACAAACTATCAGTATAGTCGTAGTGTAATTAAGTATTAGTTTATCTTGACTAATAAATTACACTGATACACTTTAAGTGTATTGAGTAGGATCATTTAGGTAAGTTCTTTTTGTACCGACTTAGTAAAAGTACTAGACCTTAGTTATTATCGAAGTGTGTGCTCTTAATCCTAATATAATAATAAGCACATATATTTAATATTTATTTCTTTGACTTATCAAAGGGTGAGGTTTAGCTCGATAAATCAATATGCCCAATAAGTTGGGAAATGATATTACTTATAGTGTGTGTTGTTTATTATAAAAAGAATCTGTGTCCTAGTTATCTAGATTGAGAATGTCCCCAAGAGGAGCTCATAAGGATTGCCATGTTAAACCCTGCAGGTGGACCTAGTCCGACATGACAATGAAGTTGAGTGATACTACTCTTGGAGATAGATATTAATTAAGTGAGTTGTCAGTAACATACTTAATTAGTGGATATTTGTAATCTTAAACACAGGGAGACTAACACACTCATGATAAGAAGGAGCCCATAATGTAATTTGAGATTGGTGCGGTAGTGCGGTAATAACTCTCTAGTGAAATGAGTTATTATCGATGAACTTGAGTTGTGTGTTTAGGGCGAGCACGGGATACTCAAGCTCATCGGAAGGCCAAAACCAATTTCTCCTCTAGGTCCTTGTCGTAGTCTCATTATAGCCTCAAGTCCATCCAAATGTAAGGCTCTTCCTGATGTCCAAGAAGGGGGCCGGACCATTGCTTGGTGACCAAGCAATGGCCGGCCACATCCTCTTATAGGGGCCGACCCTATTGCTTGGTGATTAAGCTTGTAGGGGTCAGCCAATATTAATTCAAATAGGAGGGTTCTTTTGAATTTTTAAAATATTCTCTTTGTAGAAAACTATAAGTTTTAAAAGAGAGTTTTTTAATTTTTAAAACTATCCTTATTTGAATTAGTCCACATGTTTTAATAGAGAGTTTTAAAAGTTTTAAAACTTTCCTTTTTTAACCATCCTCATGGTTTAAGAATAAAAAGGGAGATAAGTTTTAAAATTAAAGTTTTCTATCATCATGTTACAAAAGGAAATTTTATAAGAGAGTTTTTAAATTTTAAAACATGGTTTTAATTTTTAGAAACTTTCCTTTTTTAACTCCTACTTTAGGAAAGAGAGCTTGTAAAATTTTATAAGAATTTTTCTTGTAAAATTTTATAAAAAATAATTCCTTTTTCCTCTTGATGAGGTGGCCGACCACCTTGCTTGGTGCCCAAGCAAGGGGCCGGCCATAATAAAAAAATATAAAATCATCAAAAAATTAATTTTGGTGATTGATTTAATCAAGAGGAAAGAAAAGGAAAAATTAAAAGGGAAAAGAAAAAACTCTTGGATGATTTTATTTTTTGTAAAAAGTTTTTCCTTATTGGCCTTGGGCAAGTGATATAAAAGAAGGGGTGAGGGGGTTTCATGAGACACAACTCTTATTCTTTTGCTTGGAGGATCTCTTGGTGGCCAGATTTTAGAAGAAGAAGGAGGAAGCTTTTGGGTGGTGTTCATCTTGGAGGATCGTCGCCCACACGACGTCCAAGGTGAGGCGAGGAATACGGCAGAAGATCTTGAGGTCATTAGCTTACAAAGAGAAGGTATAACTAGTATTTTTCTTCTGCATCATACTAGTTATTTTTCTTTGTATGAATTCTAAATACAAGAGGCAATTAGATTAGTTTATCGAATTTATTTTTCAATTTTGTGTTTTCTTCATTTTCGAATTTGTGATTCGATTGTTCTTTTTGGTTAACCTAGAGTTATTTAAGGAAATAAATATTAGCTTTCCTTAAAAGGCTTTGCCTAGCGGTGGTGGTTGCTCCCATATCCAAGAAGGCCATATGCCTCACCATGCAGTCCTGGAAGTCAATTTTGGAAATTAATATTTATGGATTTAATAACTTAGGAAGATTTGAATCATTAGTGTTAAGTTCCGCTTGCGATTCAAATCTTAACCATTAAGAACAGATAAGTTAAATTTTGAATCAATGATGTTAAGTTTCGTCTGCGATCCCTAATTTAACTTCTAAAGAATGCAATAGGTTATTTAAGGAAAGGTTCGACACTTGTACAAAAAATTTTTGTACAGTGGAACCGGTACGTTTTCCTAGGATTAACCAACAGTGCCTGTTGGCACGACCCCTCCTTTCTTCCTCTCGGCTAAGATCCCACGACCGTGTCAATCAACACGGCCTGCATATTCTTCGCCTCGGGTGGCTTCACAAGATCGTGCCAGTTGGCACGGTCGTGTGTTGTTCCTTTTTTGTATAGGTCACATGGCCGTGTGGGATCACATGACCCGTGGCATTTCCTCTGCTAGCTTCACACGGCCGTGTAGAATCACACGACCAATTCCCTTACGTGTGTAGTGTCTCGTCTTTATCCTTTTTGACCCCTCTGATGCCCCCACGCCCATGAAACGATCACAACTAGCTCGTGAAGGCTAATGCACACCCTAAAAACAAAGACACAATAATAAAAAAAACTCAATTGAACTAATTAAAAAAACATAAAAAAATATAGAAGGACAATTGGATAACGAATTAAAATGAAACCCTTGGGTTTCCTCCCAAGAAGCGCTTATTTTAGGTCTTTAGATGGACCCCATATCAGTTAATGTGAACTAAACCCATAGAGGCACGACTCTCCTCCTAGGGTTAATGCTCTAGTTTGCTCCTTCAGGTTCGCTCGTGCAGGGCAAATATACTTCTCATTGCTTGTTGGAGGCAACCTCTCAAGCTTTGTCGAACCATGCATCATGTCCGGCAGCCTCCCATGGGAACTGCATTCCTTAGCTTTGTGTATATTTGATTTGTTGGAATTTCCCTGAGAAGAAGAGATGCAGTCAGGAGAATTAGATAAATCGAATTCTAACCTTTCTTTATCAATCACCAGGGATAATTTGTGACTTTTCACATCGATGAGGGCTCCAACGGTGGCAAGGAATGATCTTCTAAGGATGATTGGGATCTTGGGATCCTCCTCCATATCCAGGGCAACAAAATCTGTGGGAATGATGCATCCGCCTATCTCTACTGGCACATCTTCCACTATACCCATTGGGTATCTACATGAATGGTTAGCCAATTAAAGTGCCATAGTAGTAAGTCTGATGTTCTGGAGTCCTAGTTTCTTGCATAATGGGTATGGAAGTAGGTTGACACTCGCTCCTAAGTCGTAGAAAGCCCCCTGTGTATGAGCTCAGAGCCTATTTTACACGATATAGAAAAACTTCCTGGGTCCTGGAGCTTCGGGGGAATTTCTACTGTGAGTAGAGCGCCGCACTTCTCCGTCAATGCTACAGTCTCGAAATCGCCCTTCTATCTTCTGTTTGATAGAATACCTTTTAAAAATTTGGTGAACTTCGGCATTTGGTGTAGTGCGTCTATCATAGGTACTTCAATGCAAATTTCTTTATTCTTCTTAAGGAATCAGTGGAACTCTTCATCTTTTTAGGGGAAAGGAATCATCTAGTTTTGTGGGGGTAGTGGAAGAGTCCCTTCAACTTTCTTGGTAATCTCCTCCCTATCCTTGGTTTGGACCAAATTAGGGATGAGAGGGGAGGGCTCTTCTTCTAATTCAATTCCTTTCTGGGCAATCATCTGGAGATCTCCCAAAGTTTGTCTGCTCCTTAGCTCAATGCGGTTGCAATGTTCCATCGGGTTTATGTTGGCCTTAAAAAGGACTGGGCTATCTAGGCAATCTGGCTATCATACATCTTTTGATGTTTTTCAGAATTCTCCATTCTTTGATTCAATTTCTTAATTTCGTTCTTCATTTCTTTTTGCTCCAAGAGAGCTTCTTCAAGTATCATTTCAATTCTGGACAGTTGAGAGGATTGTTGTTGTTGATGAGTCTGTTGTCCATATTGGTAGCTTTGTTGGCCAGGATGATATCTTGGCTTTGCTGGTCCTTGATCTTGATTGCCCCGGTAAGAAAAATTTGGATGGTTCTGTTGGAGCAATTCTAATGGTCCGTGTGACTATGTGTTTTGATGCTTGGGCAAAGGGTTTAAGTTAGGTTCACCCTTGTATTTGATATATGTATGTGAGTGTGCAGGTCCGCAAGATACACATGTGACTCAAGTTGACGGCTTCAGGTCCTGTGAAGGATGGAGCATCTGAGGGGTTGATAACCATGATTTTACTGTATTATTTTGATTCATATATGCATGGTTTGATGTTGATTTCATAGGTTTAAATCATGGTTACATCGCATTTTTATGCATTGTATCGATTTTGGACTTAATTACAAATTATTTTATTTTTATGTTATTTGATGCTAATATTTGATTCTTATTTTGTAGGCATCAAAGGATCGTGGATGTGGATCTATTTGAACCGAAATTTGGCTCGAATCGGAGTTTAAACAAGAAGATCAAGCTTTGGAGCATTAGGGGCCGTTCATCAAGAATAGGACAGATCTGAACCATCCAGTGAAGATCTGGCCCATCCAACCTAATGAGGAGGAGATCTCAGCCATAGATGAAGATCCAGAGGTGTTAATCCAGATCTGAGTTCATATAGCCATTGATTCAACCCGAATTAATCTGAACCGTTCATAGAAGATTAGGCATATCTAAACCATCCAATGAAGATCTGGTCGATCCGACCTAAGGGAGAGAAGATCCAGACCCTAGATGAAAATCAGTACCTCCGGATCGGATTTTGGATGACCTTTCACCGTTGATCAAGAGCCAAATCAATCACAGTCGCCCGTTCATATCTGGAACAGATTCAAAACAGAAGTAGCTTCCAAGCTTCGTCGACTCCTCCACAGCGCAGCATCGTTCCGCGGCGTCTTCTCATTATTTCGACCCCTTTCCCTTCTCCAATCCATCTTTCGAGTTTCAACCTTAGTGCAGAGCTTCTCGGCGGCGTCATCCTGATCATCTGGAGCCTCCGGTGGGTGTTTCCTCCGGTGGAATTTCTCTTCCGGCGATTTCTCTGTTCCAGCGATATTTGGAGGTGGTCCTCCAAATCTGCACTCCGATTCCCATAAGTGGCGCTTGGAGGTGGTCCGCCGGGGTTATTGAGCTTCATCCGATGCCCATCCGCAGTCCGCAACATCATCCCAGATCCAGAGAGCTCCAGGTAGCAGAAATCCTGATTTTCGGCCATTCATGGGGTTCCAGGTTGTTCTAGCTCGTCGGGGGTGATCCGTCGACGTTGTTGAGCACTCCTTGAATTGAGATGCAATTGAGGTTCTTCATTAAGGTCCAGAGTTGGGTGGTCTCGACTTTAGCACTCTTGTGTGACGGCAAGAGTGTGTTGCTTGTTAGATTGATTGTGAGAATGGATCGGTTAGGGTTTATTTTGCTTTCTTACTGTTTTTTATAGCTTAGAACAGATTCCTTTTATGTTTGTTAAGTTCTTATCATTGCAATTTAGCATTTCTTTGTTTTGTTGAAGTTTAATTCATGTTTGGTAGTTGTAATTTCATTGATACATTTAGTTTAATTCTTGTTTGATGCTTAGTTGGTTGTTAAGTTTTAAATTAGGGGTTAAATTCTACTTTAGGTTAGAATTCAATTGTGTCTCGTTATTTCATATTTAGTTTAAGTGTGTATTGATGGTTTAATCACACGTAGGGTGACAATGCATTGTGATTTGATTATTGGCATATAGTTAGGGTTTCATTTATGCATTAGATTAATTCTTATTTTTCTTTGCTTTTCATTTGTTAGATTTATATTCAAAGTTCAACCCCCATTTTCATGTTAAAACCCCCAAAAATAGGAATAAAATATGATCCTAAGATTACATCCTACCATTTGTTCGTCGAGAGATCGATCCTGGGCTCGTTACTACAACGTTATTATGAAATTAAGGGGTTCAATGGAATATACATTTATTAATTTGATTTACGAGTGTGACAGATATCGACATCAAATTTTGGCGCCTTTGCCGGGGAAATCGTAGATGTGTTTTTAGGATTGTTGTTTGACTGCTTTCATGATTATATATCCATGTGTTTGATTTTATTTTTTCCTGAGTCTTCTGATTTTATTTGTTAGTGTTTCAGTGTAAGAACAGGAACTTCGTTTAATGGATCCATATTATCAGTACTTCGGAGATTGGAGTCAAAGTTATTATTATCAACCTCAGACTGGGATTTATGCGCCTGAATATCAGTATGAGGATGCACAAGAACAAATTGAAGATTCAATTTCGAAATTTAATGAAGTTATGCATCAAATGAGTGAGCATCAAGAGTGACAATTTGCATGGATACAGAATATTCAGAGTCAGTTAGATCAGATTGCATTATCCATCAATTAGTTACAAGCACAAAACGCCAGTGAAGAGATGGATTGTGGAGCGCTTGTCAGGCCTGACCCTACTTCTATTTCTTCGCAAGATTTTTCTAGAATTATTTGTGATGATGATGTAGTTGTTCAAAGTTTTTATTATACTAATGGTGTTGCTTTAGATGTTGTTGAAGATGCAAGTATTGTTGCAGAAGAAGATTTAAGTGTAGGGGAATGCTTACTGGAAGCATTACCTCAAGAATCACCAAGAATTGAAGATGTAAGTGTAATGACTTGTGCTATGGAGCCAAGCACCCAAGAATCACTACATGAGGATGAACATTCTCCAGAATCAAAGTCTGAGCAATTAGTTGATGAGGAAGAGGTAACAATCACCACTCCAGGTACCTTTCAAGATGACAAGGTCAATATTTTGTGTAATTTTTCAGAGAATTTCATAAAGGTACCAAATATTGATTTTATTAGATGTGATTCATTTCTTGATATATTTTCTACCCACACTAATATTCTCCTATTTTCTTTTTATCCTACATGTTTGTGGGAGATGTTTTCTTTTATTGATGTTATAGAAGAACATAAGCTTCCGGAGTGGATGCTTCAACTGAACCGCCTCAGACCTCCAGAAAGAATTTTCAAGGGAAAAAGGATTAATAAGAAGAATTTGAGTAGAACCATGATTACTCCATTTCCGGGGTGGCTTCTTTTGTTAGATCTTCTTCAACCACCGGGAAATGAAAGGGGAGTTGGTTCTAATTTAGCTTTCTTTTGCATTTTAATTCATGTCTTGTTAATAAATTCTTTTTGTGAGAGACTTTCCTTAGTTTTATACTTTGCATTTGCATTTTGTTTTCATACATTGCATTTTGTTTAGTACATAGCATTTTCATTTTGAATAAGAGTCTCCATGAATTGTTTTAGTAATACTTTTAAGATGGTAAAAGTTTTTTTAATTTGATCGTCAAATTTAGGTCATTTGACATGATTGGATACTCTACTTACATGGTATTGGTTAATTGGTAGTGGATTCTATTTTGATCGATTGAGCTTGTTTGAATGAATATTACTTAGTAAGGTCCACTTTAAGCCTATATCTCATTATTTTCTCTTGTGTGGCATGCACTCATAGCAAATTAAACTCTAGAACTTGCTTTGCTTCTTTTCAAGGTCACAATAGCATATGTATGCATGGAAATAAAGGATATTTGTCATTTTTCTTCCCTCATTATTTCCCATTTCTTTCTCCACAATCTTCTTGACTCATTCTCCTCTAGCATTTTAACCTTTAATTACCTTTGCTTGCTCTATTTTGTTGATAGTTTTGGATTAATTGCTTGATGAGTTAGACTTTGCAAGATGATAAAGGAGTAAGTGTGGGGGAGGAATGTAGTGTTTCTGAATTTTTGGATGCACTTGTTAATGGACGGGACTCAAATTCAAGCCAATAATGAAGTTTTGGGAAGATGTTATGGAGTTAAATGCTTAAGGTTTTTTTAAGTTGGAATGTTACTGTTCTAGAAAAGAAAATGCTGAAAATATTGTCATGAATGAAGTGCTCTCAAGTTTGTATACTAAATGAATTCATTTTTTGAGTTTTATCATGTCAAGAGCAAACTATAGTTGCTTTGAACTTTGAGACTTGATACTATATTGATACATTCAAACCTTGAGAGACATATGTGGAAGAAGGTGTTAAAAATGCTGAAATCTGCAGAAATACACACTGCAGTTATGGAGCTACTGAAATGGGAAATTGAGAGCAGAATTCTGGAATCAAATTGCAAACTGAATTGTGTCAAACTATCTAGCAATTTTCTTATCAGCAGTAACTTCAAATTAAACCCTTGCTAGCCTAGTATGAATTGACATCTTGTTTCAGGGTTTTACTCTTCGTGGCTTAAGCTGGATCTTTCTTTAAGTCCAAACTTGATACTGAAATATGGAAATCAAACTTCAGAATTCAGAATTAGCATCAATTATACAGGATTTTGAATTGATCAACTAATTTGGTTATTAACTTGTTGGATTGACTGGATTTGGAACCACGAAAACACCCTCTGAAATGTCAGTTAAGCAACTTAAGGGTTTATGAAATTCTGTACGGCAATACTTTAAATTCTTCCTGAATGTGAATTCTGAATCTTTGAAATTTTCAGAATATGGAACCTGTTAAAGTGTGAAGTAGAGAATTCTGCAGCAACAAGAAGCCTGGAAATTTTGTATCACTACCAATGTTCTGATTCTGTTTCTGAAACTCAATCCAAGAAATCAGAGCTTTGAATTTCGAATCTGAATTCTGGAGGACCCCTGCTGAAATTGGATTTCTGAAAATAAATGCTAGTTGCAGGAACAGAAATAAACAAAGTACAGAGTTCTGCAGAATGAAGAATGTAGCAGTTTTTGTGCCAAATTGGACTGAATTGTGAAGAGCTAAGTGATGAAATTGGCTTCCTCTGGATTTGAGGTTCTGAATCAAGCGAAAAGAGAAGTCAGAATCAGAAAAAAAAAGAAACAGAATTTTGAAGAAATTCAAGTGCAGTGCTGAAATGTTGTATCAGTTTGTATCAAAACTTAGAATACAATATTCAAATGAGTGGAAGTTTAGTTGGAATTTAAGAATATGCTGAAACAAATGGTATGCAACTTTTTATGGCATTTGCAAAATAAAGAATGGTGGTTTCAGAACTTATTCTGGACACAAAAGAATGTCTGAACAGTGAATCTTTGTAGCTGCTGAAATCTGACCACAATGTATTATAATTGGGATTCAATTGGTGGTTAATATTTCATCAATGGAGCAACAAATGAATTTTGGGCTGCAATAAGCTGTTACTGCAGTGCTGAAATGTTGTATCAGTTTGTATCAAAACTTAGAATGCAATATTCAAATGAGTGGAAGTTTAGTTGGAATTTAAGAATATGCTAAAACAAATGGTATACAACTTTTTATGGCATCTGCAAAATAAAGAATGGTGGTTTCAGAACTTATTCTGGACACAAAAGAAAGCCTGAATAGTGAATCTTTGTAGCTGCTGAAATCTGACCACAATGGATTATAATTGGGATTCAATTGGTGGTTAATATTTCATCAATGGAGCAACAAATGAATTTTGGGCTGCAATAAGTTGTTACTGCAGTAGGCTTCTGAACAACAAGAATTCTTGAGGAGAAATCTGATACTCGAATGGAGATATTGCTAAGAAGGAAACAAAGCAACATGACAGGAAATCTGCAGAATTAAAGAAAGAAATTCTATTTGAAAGAAGCTGTTTTCTGGTTACTGAAAATGCAGTGCAGAATTCAAGTAGTTGGTATGAGTTTCATGAAATTATTCTAGAATTTTTGTTGCTGTCCATTTACGTGGCTGGAATTTTATAGAACATGCAAAATTTAAATCAAATCCAGAATTATTGTATAGGATTGCTAAAACCAAATAGAGTAGGAATTGATATTGCTAATATGCAGTAAATCCATAGAGTGGATGCTAAGATAAATATGATACTGGATAAACAATTTGCAATTCAGAAATAAAACTTTGTATCAAAGTTGTATCAGAAATCAAGAGCAACATCTAAACAAGGAAGAAATCATATTAAGTCTTGTATGATGCAGAAACATTTAGTATTTCAGCCTTCTATAGCCTTTATAATTCCTTATCCTAATTACTGAAAAGAGGAACAGGTGATGGATTTAAAGTTGTTCAGTGAAACTCATTCAAGGATCATAGTTTCAACTTTAGAATAAAACAAATGAAGGAAAAAGGAGATGTTTGCTGCAATGACATAAATAAATAGAGAGCAGGATGAGTTCTTTGGCCTAGAACTAGGAATTGATTTCCCAATCTATGAATTGTAGAGATTAATTGGATTTGGAAGCTTTATAACTGATGTTGGCAACATTACTGTGATTTCTGAAACTGGATCTCGAAAAGGCTAAGGATCTTTGAGGTTGAGTCTGAATGTATATCAAAAGTTAGACAAGGAATCAACCCTGTTTTGTGTCAATTCATCATGTTACTCCTGTTAAGAATATGAACTGAACACAAGCTCCTATCATTTCAGTGCCAAATGATTCTCTTTTCCAAGCTAAATTCTGTGTAATTTTAATTGGAGCTACCATGGAATCATAATTCAGATCTGGATTTCTGAAATGTTTCAGCTGGTTGTTGCAGGAAGTTGTGGATTACTAAAGTTGACTCTTTAAACTCTTTAATTGGAAACTTTGGAAAACCAGAATTCTAAAATCATTTCTGAATTAAAGAACTGAGAATCTGAATTTTAATAGAGAAAATGGTTGCTACAGTAAGTAAATTCTGAAAAATTATAAGTTGCAGATATAGATTTAAATTGCTGGTTTTGGAGTTGTGATTGATTAATGCTGGATTTTGTGATCAAAGCTGATATAGATGCAGGAGATGATCTTGATATCATCTGCTAAAAGCAGAAATGTCAGCTGGATTACTACAGAATGCAGTTTGATCCTTCATCTATTGAATTTTTGGTGGATAATTGAAGAGTTGGAGTAATGATGTAAGCTACAGGTTTAAAATCTGAAACAATGACATGCTTGATACAGGAATGAAAAGCTGAAGAGATTACAGAAATAGAAAAGAAAACAAATGCAGCTAGTGTGGAAGCAGTAATGTACCAAGAATATAGAAGCAATACCAAGAAAAGAAGAAGATATGGTAAAGATTTCAAGAGTGAAGGAACAAGTGGAATTCTTGGTGCACTTTGATTTCTCTATTTAAAGGAAGGATTTAGTCCACTCAAAATAGTGAAGTTTTGGAATCGATGTGCCAATTATGTGCCAACTTCCTCTTAAAATTCTCAAATCATTGAGAAATTCAAGTAAATGTATTGCATGCTCAATAACAAATGGTGTGCCATTCTTTTCAAGCTTATACTGAATTAAAAATCTGAATATCATGATGATAGGTTGATACAAAGTCGAGCATTGAGGAAACACTGAAATTAGTAGTTGGCTGGGCAAAATGGAGTTCAAGGGCTATTGGTCCATTGAAAAATCTGAAACCCAGCTGCTATTTAGTATTGATGAATGGTTGTCCTTCTTCTCTAGAGTTTACAAGATTTTTTTGATGAGAAATTAGATACCAAACAGGGAAACAAAGTTGAAAACTGGAAACTGAAACAAAACTACAGCTTTGGTTCTGGACTGTTACTGCAACAGAAGGGAGTTAGAATTCGAGTTGAAATTTTATGTCATTTTAAGAAAATACGGTTAAGTCTTGCTGTAGATCATATGCAAAGGAGGGTGCCAATAAAAAAAAAGGGGAGAAAGCAAGGAATGCAGTCATAACTCTGGAACTGAATTCTGATTTTCTAGAATGTTTAGTTTGTGCCAAAGTTTTCTTGATATTTCTAATCCAAAATGGATGGAATTCGAAGTTCTTTAGATTCATTATCGAATAAACTATCTTCTAGAGCTCAACTTGCTAGAAAATTTTACAGAATTGATTTTGTGGCAGAATCTGGGAACTTAAGTTTAGATCCAAAATTGGGATTGCAGGTCTAAATTAAACCTATGTGTGGACTAGATTTTGATGAGAATTTGGCTGTTATCTCATTCTATTGGCTGTTTAGTTTTTGGAGCTATGTGCCAACTCATATTCCTGGTTAAAACAAGGGGGATTTCTAATTTTTCCTTATTCTATTAAGTTGAATCTGTATGCTGGAATGCAGAAATTGATTAAATCTGTTGCTGCTGTAAGTGAACAACATGATGGATAAGTTGAATCCGCTGTTAAGTTGAATCTGTTGTTGCATAAGTGAAGTTCGAAATGAATTTTGAAATGGATATTCTATTGATTTCCAATTTGTGGATTACTTGTTCCTTCAATTGATCAACCGGCAGTTTAAATTCTTTTAGATTTTGTTGCTGGAACATGAGTTGCAGAATTGGAATTGAAGGTCTAGCAAATTCTTTAACTGATATTTCAACTTTTCATGAATTAAGCTGGAGATTACTGATTAATCAGTGTGTTGATTTAAGACTGAATTTCGAAAAAGCCTTGGAAAGTTTCAAATTTATGAACTCTTGCTGAATCTGATTTATGAACTTGAGTCAGTTGTGATGCAGGATTTGAGAAGCATGCATAAGGTGTAGAAATTTATCAATGAAATGTGGAATATGTTGTATTCTGGATTTATGGAAATTTGATGTTGGAACCCTGTTTCTTGCTGATTCTTATTGCTGCTTAGTTCAACTAAGGTCTTCTTAATTGTTGCTGGCAGTATATCCATAAAAGCTGCAGAATGAAGATAAGTAAAGAGTGGCTGGAAGTGTATCAAGTAATTGGAGGAGCATGAATTGTTAAATTGTCTGAGACGGCCAAGTTTAAGTGTGGGGGAGAGAGTTCTTCATAAATAGGGAGTTCTTCATAAATTGATGTGAGATTGTTTTATCTTTCAAAAGTGAAAAAAAAAACAGTGAAGAAAAAAATGGCACATCAAGGGAGTATCAATTGTGAAGATAGAGTATCAAGATTTTTAGTTTGCCATCAAATTGAAGGGGAGTTTAGCTTGGTCTTTTGAATTGTTAAAGACAAATGGTATTCATCTCTTTATACATCGAATTGGTCAACTCATCCAGTATATTCCTCCAATACTCTCATCTTCAAAATTTTCACTAAATTCTTTTCTTTTGCCTATTTCATTCACTTTTATTGTTCTTCTTGCTTTCATCTCAATTCTTGATGATAAATCCTTTTGATTCATGTATGCTACATTTATAGTGGTGGAGAATTAGAAAATAAGCAAGCTTATGGTAGTGAAATGTTGTGAGTTGCATTGAGTGAGCTCCACTTATACACATTTTTGAGTGTCAGAGCTAGAATAGGTAAATACCTTGTGAGATTGCAACTTGCTTAATTTTTCAATTGGATTGAAACAACCATACCTACTGATTATTGTTTGAATTGTATTTATGATTGTTATGATCTTTAGATGGTCTCAGTTAAATTCCTTTTACTATCTTCTAGGTATTGTTAGGGAATTTCTGTGCCGATGATTTTTAGTTTTCTTTACTTTCACGGGACGTTCAAGACTAAGTGTGGGGGATTTGATAACCATGATTTTACCGTATTATTTTGATTCATATATGCATGGTTTAATGTTGATTTCATAGGTTTAAATCAAGGTTACATCGCATTTTTATGCATTGTACCGATTTTGAACTTAATTGTAAATTATTTTATTTTTATGTTATTTGATGCTAATATTTGATTCTTATTTTGTAGGCATCAAAGGATCATGGATGTGGATCTATTTGAACCAAAATTGGGCTCGAATCGGAGTTTAAATGAGAAGATAAAGCTTTGGAGCATTAGGGGTCATTCATCAAGAATAGGACAGATCTGAACCATCCAGTGAAGATTTGGCCCATCCAACCTAATGAGGAGGATATCTCAGCCATAGATGAAGATCAAGAGGTTTTGATCCAGATCTGAGTTCATATATCCATTGATTAAACCTGAATTAATCTGGACCGTTCATAGAAGATTAGGCAGATCTGAACCATCCAGTGAAGATCTGGTCGATCCGAACTACGGGAGAGAAGATCCAGACCCTAGATGAAGATCAGTACCTCCGGATCGGATTTTGGATGATTTTTCACCGTTGATCAAGAGACAAATCAATCACAACCGTCCGTTCAGATCTGGAACAGATTCAAAACAGAAGCTACAGTAGCTTCCAGGCTTCGTCGACTCCTCCATAGCGCAGCTTCATTCCGCGGTGTCTTCTCATGATTTCGACCCCTTTCCCTTCTCCAATCCATCTTTCGAGTTTCAACCTTAGTGCAGAGCTTCTCGGTGGCGTCATCCCGATCATCTGGAGCCTCCGGTGGGTGTTTCCTCCGGTGGAATTTCTCATCCGGCGATTTCTCTATTCCAGCGAGATTTGGAAGTGGTCCTCCAAATCTGCACTCCGATTCCCATCAGTGGCGCTTGGAGGTGGTCCGCCGGCGTTATTGAGCTTCATCCGATGCCCATCCGCAGTCCGTAACATCATCCCAGATCCAGAGAGCTCCGGGTAGCAGAAATCCAGATTTCCGGCCATTCATGGGGTTCCGGGTTGTTCTAGCTCATCGGGGGTGATCCGTCGGCGTTGTTGAGCACTCCTTGAACTGAGACGCAGCTGAGGTTCTTCATTAAGGTCCAGAGTTGGGTGGTCTAGACTTTGGCACTCTTGTGTGACGGCAAGAGTGTGTTGCTTGTTAGATTGATTGTGAGAATGGATCGGTTAGGGTTTATTTAGCTTTGTTACTATTTTTTATAGCTTAGAACATATTCCTTTTATGTTTGTTAAGTTCTTATCATTGCAATTTAGCATTTCTTTGTTTTGTTGAAGTTTAATTCTTGTTTGGAGTTGTAATTTCATTGATACATTTAGTTTAATTCTTGTTTGATGCTTAGTTAGTTGTTAAGTTTTAATTTAGGGATTAAATTCAACTTTAGGTTAGAATTCAATTGTGTCTCGTTATTTCATATTTAGTTTAAGTGTGTGTTGATGGTTTAATCACATGTAGGGTGACAATGCATTGTGATTTGATTATTGGCACATAGTTAGAGTTTCGTTTATACATTAGATTAATTCTTATTTTTCTGTGCTTTTCATTTGTTAGATTTATATTCAAAGTTTAACCCCCATTTTCATGTTAAAAACCCCAAAAATAGGAATAAAATACGATCCTAAGTTTACATCCTACCGTTTGTTCCTCGAGAGATCGATCCTGGGTTCGTTACTACAACGTTATTGTGAAATTAAGGGGTTCAGTGGAATATACATTTATTAATTTAATTTATGAGTGTGATAGACATCGACATCAGGGGCCTGTTGGGATTTTCAGGCCGCAAAAACTGCCTTTTTACGTTGCAGAAACCCCGAATCCCATGTCACCGGATCCGTGCGAAGTTTAAAATTCGTGTACAAGTTTCTCTACTCCTAGATCTACATTAAATCTACAAGATCAGAAGGTATACCTTTGAAGCGATGCCCTTCGCTTAATACTGATCGTCAAAATGATGCCGGATCTCGAGAATTTCAAAGTAGACACTCCTCTATGTGTATCCACACGAACAAGGAGATGGAGAAAAGACACTAGAGTGTGCTAGCACCCTTTGTGGCTCTCGGCAACGGAGGAAGAGAGGGAGAGAAGAGAGCTTGAGGAAGAAGATGAGAGTTACACTAAAAATGAAAAACTCCTCTCTTGAATCAATTGTGGCCGACCACAATAAGAGGTTAATAACCTCCATGGAATACCAAGAGTCACAACTCTTGGTAACTCCCATGAGGTGGCATCCCACTTAAGCAACCATTATGATGTGGATCATCATCATTGGTCCACTCTTTGCCAACTCACCAATGAGGTGGCAAATGGTCAAGTCAAACTTGACTCTTGATCTTCCTCTCAAGTCAAGTCAAACTTGACCACTTCTCTCCCATGGTTGATCAAATTTAACTATTGGTTCAAGTCAAATTTAATTTAATGAATCTCTATTCATTGAATTAAATTGACTCAATGAGTCTAAGACCAAATTAGACTCATCTAACACATGAACCAAATTGAGTCCAACTCAATTAGCCTAATTTGGATTACTCTTAATCCAATTTGGTTCATCAAATGGACCTAATCCTTTAGGTTCCTCAAATGAACCTAATCTCCATGTAATTGCCCTTTGTGTGTGACCCTATAGGTTCTTATAACATTAGTAATGCTCCTAAACCCATTTAGAAGCATAAGTAATGAACGGTATCTAGCAACACATCATTATTATCCAAGTTATAAGAATGTTGAGATCCAACATCACCTTGTGACTACTAATTGTGACTCTTCACAATATATGACAAGTGTCCTTCTATCCTTGACATCTAAATTGATCAATGTAAGGCATAGACCATGTTATCATATAATCAATCTAAATCTTGAATCCCAAGTAGACTCACTTAATCAAATGAGCTCAACATCTCATATTGACTCATTTGGGCATGGCCATGCACTTAGTGGTCTCACTCTATCAAGAATATCGATGTCTCTCCCGTCATATAGGAGGGATAGATACCATCTACATCACTCACATCCCTCCGCATAATTTGTTACATACCTAGTAATCATCTTTATAGTCCACCCAGTTATAGGTGACGTTTGACGAAGCCAAAGTATGTAACTCCTTATATAGGGAACCATGGTGACTTCAGGTCCAAGGACTAGTAGTCATACTAATAGCCACATGAGAAAGTATATGACACTCATATAACGATCCATGATACTTTCTCATGGCGGGTCATTCAGTATACATTCTCCAATGCATACCCATGTGTCAACTTGATATCTCTATATCCATGACTTGTGAGATCAAGTCATTGAGTTGACCTACATGCTAGTCTCGTTGCATTAACATTGTCCCTGAATGCTAATACTTGACTAGGAATGATTAAGAGTTGTGTTCCCTATATTATCTCACTATCGATTCAACTAACTGATTGATATAGGTAAGAACCTTCTACTCAAGGACGCTATTATTCTTAGTTATTTGGCACCAATACAAGTAAGCATAATAACCATAAATAAATGCCTTTATATATATAAGAATATGATACAACGAGTTCATACAACAATCATCAAATGATTGGCTCTAGGGTTAACTAACAATCTCCCACTAGCACTAGTGCCAATCAGTATAGGCTCTAAGGCCCAAAGACCTAGTGTGACCATCATGCTTTCTCTGTGCCAAAGCCTTGGTCAAGGGATCTGCGATGTTAGCCTCAGTGGGTACTCTGCAAATCTTCACATCTCCTCTATCGATGATCTCTCGAATGAGATGGAAGCGTCATAGTATGTGTTTGGTCCGCAGGTGTGAGAGAGGTTCCTTAGCCTGTGCTATTGCTCTATTGTTGTCACAATAGAGCTCTATGGATCAGCTATGCTAGGAACCACCCCAAGCTCAGTAATGAACTTACGGATCCAAACTGCCTCCTTTGCTGCTTCTGATGGAGCAATATATTCGGCCTCTGTTGTAGAATCAGCGACTGTGTCCTGCTTCGAACTCTTCCTGCTCACAGCACCACCATTTATGCAAAACATGAACCCTGACTGCGATCGATAATCATCCTGATAAGTTTGGAAGATAGCATCACTGTAAACCTTTACAGCTAACTCGTCATTGCCTCCATTTTTAGTCCTTCTCAAATACTTAAGAATATTCTTGACTGCTATCTAGTGACTTTCACTTGGATCTGACTGGTATCTGCTTGTTATGCTTAAAGCATATAAGACATCAGGACGAGTACATAGCATGGCGTACATGATAGATCCTATGGCTGAAGAATAAGGGATCTTATCCATGCGGGCTCTCTCCTCTCTAGAAGAGGGACCTTGAGTCTTCGAAAGACTCACACCATGTGACATTGGCAGAAATCCCTTCTTGGAGTTCTGCATGGCAAACCGAAGTAGTACCTTGTCAATGTATGTACTCTGACTTAGGCCAAGCAATCTCTTAGATCTATCTCTATAGATCTGTATGCCTAGAATGCGGGATGCTTCACCTAAGTCCTTCATTGAGAAACAAGTCCCTAGCCAAGTCTTGACAGACTGCAACAAAGGGATGTCTTTCTCAATGAGTAGTATGTTATCCACATATAATATAAGGAAGACAACTGTGCTCCCTACAACCTTCTTGTAGACACAAGGTTCATCTTCATTCTTGATGAAACCAAACTGTTTGATTGCATCATTGAATCGAAGATTCGAGCTCCGAGAAACGTGCTTTAGTCCATAAATGGACCTATGCAACTTGCATACTCTGCTAGTATGCTATGGATCTACAAAACCCTCAGGTTGTGTCATGTACACATCCTCGAGCAGGTTTCCATTCAGAAACACAGTTTTGACATCCATCTGCCAGATCTCATAATCGTGGTACACTGCAATAACAAGCATGATCCGAATGGATTTAAACATCGCTACTGGAGAAAATGTTTCATCATAGTCAATACCATGAATTTGCTTGAAACCTTTAGCTACCAAGCAACCCTTATAAATAAGTCCATCTATGTCAGTCTTTCTCTTAAAGACCCACTTATACCCAATGGGTTTGACCCCTTCAGGTGGATCAACCAAAGTCCATACTTGGTTAGTGTACATGGATTCCATCTCGAATCTCATGGCCTCTAGCCATTTCTTGGAATCTGGTCTCATCACAGCTTCCTGATAGGAGGTAGGCTCATCCTCAATGAGCACAACGTCATCATGGTCAGACAAGAGAAATGAATATCTCTCAGGCTGACGATGCACCCTATCAGACCTGCGAAGAGGTAGGTCTACTTGAACTGGTTGTTGTTCCTCAACTCCTTGTGGAACAACATCATCCACAACACTTTATGGTTCCAGTTCAACTTCCATCGAGGCTTCAGTGCTATGGTTCAGATCTTGAACTTCTTCAAGATCGAACGTACTCCCACTAGTCTTTCTAGAAACAAAATCCTTTTCTAGAAATACTCCAGTCTTAGCCACAACTATCTTGTGTTGACTGGGAATGTAGAAGTAATATCCCTTTGTTTCCTTGGGATATCCAATAAAATAACACTTATCGGATTTGGGTCCCAATTTGTCCGAGACTTGATGTCAAATGTAAGTCTCACAATCCCAAATCATCATAAAAGACACCTGGGCATCTCTCCCAGTCCATATCCTATATGGTGTCTTTATTACAGCCTTAGATGGAACTCGGTTGAGAATGAAGGTTGCTGTGTCTAGAGCATAGCCCCAAAGATATATAGGAAGATCTATGTGACTCATTATAGACCGTATCATATCTAATAGGGTATGATGCCTACTTTCGGATACACCATTCCACTGTGGTGTTCCAGGAGGAGTGAGTTGAGATAGAATCCCACACTCAGCTAGATAGTCACAAAACTCATGGCTAAGGTAATCACCACCTCGATCTGATCGAAGTATCTTAATACTCTTGCCAAGCTAGTTTTGTACTTCATTCTTGAATTCTTTGAACTTTTCAAAGGATTTTGACTTATGTGTCATCAGGTACACATAATCATATCTATTGAAGTCATCAATAAATGTAATGAAGTATCTATAACCACCTCTAGCAGTGACATTGAAAGGGCCACATACATCACTATGTAAAAGACCTAACAAGTCAGTCGCTCTCTCACTGTGTCCACTAAAGGGAGTCTTGGTCATCTTGCCTAGAAGGCATGACTCGCATGTCTCATATGATTCAAAATCAAATGAGTCCAGCAAACCATCTTTATGGAGCTGGGATAAGCATTTGTCATTTATATGACCTAAGCAACAGTGCCAGAGATATGTTTGGTTCATTTCATTTGACTTGAACCTCTTGGTACTTATGTTATAGATAGGGTTCTCAAGGTCTAGAATATAGAGTCCATTCATCAGAGGTGCACTACAATAGAACATATCATTTAAATAAACTGAACAACATTTGTTCTTTATTATAAATGAAAAACCTTTCTTGTCTAAACAAGAAACTGAAATTATGTTCTTAGTTAAAGCAGGCACATTAAAAACATTCATCTAATTCTAATACAAGCCCAGAAGGCAGAGATAGATGATAAGTTCCTACAGCAACAGCAGTAACCCGTGCTCCATTGCCTACTCGTAGGTCCACCTCGTCCTTTGTCAATGTCCTGCTATTTCTCAGCGCCTGCACATTAGTATAAATGTGAGAAGCACATCCGGTATCTAATACCCATGATGAAGAAATAGATAGATTGACTTCTATAATTTATATACCTGAAGTAGAAGTCTCACTTCTCTTCTTCTTAAGATCTTCCAGGTAGATTTTGCAGTTCCTCTTCCAGTGCCCGGTCTGACCGCAGTGGAAGCAGGTAGCATCCTTGGCGACCCCTCCTTTGGGTTTCAGTGCCTTGCCTTTGCCCTTGGCTTGGGACTTTCCCTTACCTTTAGGCTTGGCCTTGCCTTTACCCTTTTGCACCATCAAAATGGAGTTGAGCTAAACCTTCTTAAGGTTAAGCTCAGTAGTTTGCAAAACATACTAAGCAGCTCGGGCAGTGGCTTGTCAATTTCGTTCATGTTATAATTCATGACAAACTGACTGTAGCTCTCTGGCAAGGACTGCAAGATCAAGTCAGTGGCCAGCTCTTGGCGAAGGGGAAATCTCAATCTCTGTAGGTTTTCTATGTATCCAATCATCTTGAGTACATATGGGCCTACGGGAGTCCCATCTTGCATCTTGCACTGAAACAGTGCCTTAGAGATCTAGAATCTCTCGTGCCTCACTTGTCCTTGATATAGTTGACGAAGATGTTCAACCATATCATAAGCGCTCATCAACTCGTGTTACTTCTAAAGCTCAAAGTTCATGGTCGCGAGCATAAGACATGACACATCTAATGCGTCATCTTGATGCTTCTTGTAAGCATCACGATCAGCTTGCGTGGTAGTGGCAGGAGGTGCCTCAGGAATGGGCTGCTCCAGGACGTACAGTTTTCATTCCTGTGTGAGAACTATTCTCAGGTTCCTGTACCAGTCCAGGAAGTTAGCTCCATTGAGCTTGTCCTTATTGAGGACAAAATGCAGGGAGAAGGAGTTCGTGTTTTACGACATGGTAATCTATAACAAAAAAAATGCAGAAAAATAAATATCATATTTCAATTAATCATCTAATTATGCCTTTAATTAAATGATGCTCCCACTAAATTCTATAATTCAAGTGGGACAAGATCCACATCATATTACACCTTGAGTTAGCTTTGGCTAAATTGCCCAAGACTTAGTATGATCGGTAAGTAACTAATTACCAATTACATCTCTTTGCAACTCTTGTTTATAGGATCAAGATTCACATTTATATTAAAACTCGAGTTAGCTTCGGCTAATACGCCCAAGAGTTAATATAAACGTGATTTTGACCTATCTACCAACCATTGGAAAATGCCTATAGTTAAACTCGATCCAATTGAGTTAACTAGTTACTCAATCTAATTGAGTTGTATTCACCCATGCGTTGATAGGCGGGACCAAGATTGTCCCTCCGCACCCTACCAAGATAATATGCGTTGCTCTGCTTTGGCAGATTCAACAACAACATGTGATCGAAGTAGTGATGGGTATCACGGCATGGTAGGCATTTCGAGTTGACGCGATTGAGATCTAATCTAATCGTCGATGTGTATCATTTACTCGATTTAGATCTAATCTAATCGTGGAGGTGCATCATGTGCGCGACTTAGATCTAATCTAATCGTTAATGCACTAATTAATTACTAATCTAGCATGCATCACATATACACACACAAGCAATTAATTAAACTTTTTTTGTGATTAGTCATGGCCCTACTACGAACTTCTGAAGCCAATGAGAAGATCAGATGGTCAACATAAGGTCAACAGCTTCTCAAGCTCCTTCCGGTGACCTCCTTGTGTTGCTCGCACCCTTCTCGTAACTCCGTCTCGAGTGGACCTTCCACCGCTTCATTTTGTACATTACAAAGATGAAACTCGAGTTACATTCGAGTCTAAACTATTTTACAACAGGAAATAAAATAGGAAAGGCACGACGCATAGGTCGTGTATCATATACAACACGCACATCACAGAAAATGGCACGCAAGCCAGAATATAAATTACAACACAATTTTTCAATAAAACTGGGGTCTTTGGGCCATGACCATCACAAAATGATACATAATTCTAAATTATGTAATTTCTATAAATTTTTGTAAATTTTCCCATAATTTTTACAATTTTATGAGTAAAATATCCCGGCGGTCCCGTTTAGCAATTTTCGGGCGCAATCGCGGAACGAAGCCCCATGCAGGGTAAGGGCAGCACCCCTACCCGTGATATAATCATCGCGAGTGTTCCTAAGCGATCCTACAACGCCTTAGTCCGCTGTCCCAAAATGAATTGGGCGAAACCTTGCCGTTTCGGAATGATTTTCTCGGTTGTCGAAGCCTATAAGTGTCGAAACATTTGTTGCTTTGCTTCTACGAGAAAATTACCCATAAAACACATAAAATTAAGAAATTCACAGAAAGTTACAGAACTTAAAGTTTTTCATAAAAACATAAAATAAACACGTACGCGCTTCGCACGTGGCTCTGATACCACTGTTGGTATTTTCGGACCGTAAAAATCGCCTTTTTGCGTTGCAGAAACCCCGAATCCCATGCCACCGGATCCGTGCGAAGTTTAAAATTCGTGTACGAGTTTCTCTACTCCTAGATCTACATTTGATCTACAAGATTAGAAGGTATACCTTTGAAGCGATGCCCTTCGCTTAATCCTGCTCGTCCAAATGACGCCAGATCTCGAGAATGTCAAAGTAGACACTCCTCTATGTGTATCCACACGAACAAAGAGATGGAGAAAAGACACTAGAGTGTGCTAGCACCCTTTGTGGCTCTCGGCAATGGAGGAAGAGAGGGAGAGAAGAGAGCTTGAGGAAGAAGATGAGAGTTACACACAAAATGAAAAACTCCTCTCTTGAATCAATTGTGGCCAGCCACATTAAGAGGTTAATAACCTCCATGGAATACCAGGAGTCACAACTCTTGATAACTCCCATGAGGTGACATCTCACTTAAGCAACCATTATGATGTGGAGCATCATCATTGGTGCACTCTTTGCCAACTCACCAATGAGGTGGCAAATGGTTAAGTCAAACTTGACTCTTCATCTTCTTCTCAAGTCAAGTCAAATTTGACCACTTCTCTCCCATGGTTGATCAAATCTAACCATTGGTTCAAGTCAATTTTAATTTAATGAATCTCTATTCATTGAATTAAATTGACTCAATGATTCAAAGTCCAAATTAGACTCATCTAACACATGAACCAAATTGACTCCAACTCAATTAGCCTAATTTGGATTACTCTTAATCCAATTTAGTTCATCACATGGAGCTAATCCTTTAGGTTCATCAAATGAACCTAATCTCCATGTAATTGCCCTTTGTGTGTGACCCTATAGGTTCTTATAACATTAGTAATGCTCCTAAACCCATTTAGAAGCATAAGTAATGAACAATATCTAGCAACACATCATTACTACCCAAGTTATAAGAATGTTGAGATCCAACATCACCTTGTGACTACTAATTGTGACTCTTCACAATATATGACAAGTGTCCTTCTATCCTTGACATCTAGATTAATCAATGTGAGGTATAAGCCGTGTCATCCTCTAATCAATCTAAATCTTGAATCTCAAGTAGACTCACTTAATCAAATGAGCTCAACATCTCATATTGACTCATTTGGGCATGGCCATGCACTTAGTGGTCTCACTCTATCAAGAATATCGATGTCTCTCCCGTCATATAAGAGGGATAGATCCCATCTACATCACTCACTTCCCTACGCATAATTTGTTACATACCCAGTAATCGCCTTTATAGTCCACCAGGTTATGGGTGACGTTTGACGAAGCCAAAGTATGTAACTCCTTATGTAGGGAACCATGGTGACTTTAGGTCCAAGGACTTATAGTCATACTAATAGCCACATGAGAAAGTATATGACACTCATATAACGATCCATGATACTTTCTCATAGTGGGGCATTCACTATACATTCTCCAATGCATACCCATGTGTCAACTAGATATCTCGATATCCATGACTTGTGAGATGAAGTCATCGAGTTGACCTACATGCTAGTCTCATCGCATTAACATTGTCCCTGAATGCTAATACTTGACTAGGAATGATTAAGAGTAGTGTTCCCTATATCATCTCACTATCGATTCAACTAACCGATTGATATAGGTAAGAACCTTCTACTCAAGGATGCTATTATACTTAGTTATTTGGCACCAATACAAGTCGGCATAATAACCATAAACAAATGCATTTATATATATAAGAATATAATACAACAAGTCCATACAACAATCATCAAATGATTGGCTCTGGGGCTCTAACTAACAGGGTCGTGGACAAGGCAGCAAGGATAAGGGCCGAGGGAAGCGACTTTAAGGCATACACGAAGGATGGTATTGGGGACGAGCCTCAGGCTTGAATGCATCCTAGGGATGAGAGCTAAAGGATGTAGGCTTGAAGGCAAGAGGTCGAGGCTACGAAGGAAGCATCAAATGTGTTGTAAGGGTGAGGGTTCGAGTGTTGAGAGATTGTACTCGAGTACCAGTCGACTTCTAGTTTCACCAGTCGACTGGAGCAGTCGACTGGGAGTGAACAGAATGCTTCTATTCGCTCAACCAGTGTGGAGCAGTCGACTTCTAGTTTTAGCAGTCGATTGGTATCGAGCCGTTGGGATGTAACGGTCGAATTTCCACAGAGGGCAGTTGACTGATGGTTTTGGTAGTCGACTGGTAGGCGAGGTTTTTAACCCACGACCTATATAACCAAAGCTTGGGAGCTTGGTTATAGTCGGTGAAATTAGTGGTGGTAAAACCTAATTACTAGTCTACTAGTCTCAAGATTCTTGGTTGGTGTTGTGGTGAAGTTTCTCCACCCACAAGGAGCGACTTGAGATAGCCGGAGTTTGCCGGGGGCTAATCTATCGACGGATCGAGATCGTCCATCTTACTGATAACCGTGGAGTAGGAGCCCTAATCTCCGAACCACATTAGACGAATGTGTTAGCGGTTTGCATTTCCTTTCTTAGTTTTAGTGTTTAGCTTGTTTATTTTTATATTTTTCGCTACGCAAGCTAACACACATAGGAAGCGATTATTTTGCAGTTTCGTCTATCCAACCCCCCTACAAGCCGGCCACCGATCCCCTACAAGTGGTATCAGAGTTGAGGTCGCACTTCTCTGGACTAATCACCGAGAAGAGCAAATACAAGAAGATGACCGGCTTGATTGAACCGCTGAAGTTCAATGGAGGAAGCTTATGGGACATCACCTTTTGGATGGTGAAGATAAAAAACTTCCTCGAGATAGATTGAGACACAATGATGGTCATCGAGGAGCCATTTGAAGTCCCAAAGGACAAGAAAGGGAAGACGCTTCGACCATGACATTGGACGGAAGAGCAAACCACACGGTCAAAGGCAAACGATAAGGTAATATCAATTTTGGTAGATATTTTGTCTTCTAACATGTTAAGTGATGTACGTGAATATGAAAATGCCCACGAATTATGGAGCAAGATGAAGAAAGTTCTAGGGAAAGAACTCATGCCTACACAAGAAGAAGAAGAGCCCATGGAGATGAGTTCAATTGCTCAAGTAGAGGAGGAGCAACCGGAAGCTGATTCATGCTCAACTTCCGAGGAGAAAAAGGATGAAGAAATGTCATCCACAAGTGTGGATGAGGAAGATGAGGCATCATCTACATCCTCAAAGGTTGAAGAAGAATCTAAGACAAGTAAAGAAGAAGAGGAAGTCTTGGAGGTCAACCTAATGAGCATCTCCATCGAAGCAAAGTCAAAAGACCACATAATATGCTTTGGGTGATATGAAAAGGGACAATACAAGAGTAGATGTCCATTGGGTAAGAAGAAGGTAACTACTAAAGTCATTCAAGTTAATTTGAATTCTAACAAGGGTTGTAGGAATGAAGAAACCCAAGGAAGGAGAAGAATGCGCATCATATGTTTCACGTGAGGAGAGAAGGGCCACTACCACACCAAATGCCCCAAAAAGTGGGAGATCAAGAAGCTAACATAATTAAAGAAATGGGAGAATGAGAAGAAGAAGAAAAGCTCAAGTTGAGGGAGAGCTTCAAGGGTAAGGGAGGTATATCCTAATTTGAAGTGTAATTCAAATTTAAATTCTTACACTCCCATGCATGCTAGAAATAATTGTTATTATTTACCCATGCATAATTTCAGATTTAGGTATCATGATAGAAGTAGGGTTAATGTAGATCATAACTGTTGTGCATAAATATTATGATAGTTTATGTATGATTGCCTCTTTTATCATATTCTTTGTACGTACATATTCTTTGTATGATCGTCTCTTTTATCATATACTCATCATATATACTCTTTTGTATGGATATCTGCTCTTTGTTTGATTTTGTATTGACAGGGACAACTTTCGGAGCAAAAACAGTGATTATGGACACACCGGAGCGAGCCAAAGAACACGGTCGTGCAAACCTTGCACGACCATGTGGCCAAACAAGAGAGGAGAAGTGCACGACCATCCAACCCTTGCATGGCCGTGCAGCCAACCCAGAGGCAGAGCTGAGCATGGTCGTACATACTTGCACTACCATGCCCCCCATGACCGTAACCAGGCAGTACACGACCGTGCAACCTTGCATATGTAACAACCACCCTTCTTACTACTATTATTCTCTAAGGATGACCGTTACTTATCTACTAACTCTACTTAACCGGTATAATTAAAATCCTCGAAGAAATCCTATCGAAAAAATTCCGGCAGAGTCTCCCTTGTACCGGTGACCATAATCATTAATACATGACATAATATACAAAGCCACAAGCGGTTGGAACACATATCAATCAACCACACAGTTTATATATCAAAAAGAAGCACAATGCCAAGGAAAAATCAACTCTAACGAATACACGACAAGACAAACCAAATAATAACATGCACAAGTTCTAAATACGTTAAACACTTAAATCAAAACATTCTAAATAAATTCTGGTTCAATCTCTTAGTCTACTCAATAGTCCAAACATCACACACCATCCGCGCCACCTTGTCTCCTTCCTTGCTATATCTTTTCCTTTCCTATATATCGGACTCTTGGTCTTACAGCCGAAAGAGAGCCTTCTAATGCTTCTAGGGCTCGCGGGAAACTCGACAATCCAGCTCCTCTTCGTGTCCACAAGCTCTCCTCGACGAAAGGATCGTGAGGAGGTGGAGAGCTCTCGGAAAATTCCCTCAATCAGCCGCCGGAGTGAAGCCCTGGCCTTCCTTGCCTTCCGCCCGAGCACGGCTGTCGCGCGTAGAAGAGAGACGCGAGGAGAGGAGAAGGGAAAGTTAGGTCACGGGGTAGGAAAATAATCTCTTCTTATAACTTAGGCATTTTCTAATTCAGTTATGACTTAAGACTAATTCCTTATAAATTTGTTTACGAAATACCAGCTGGCGCGCTTGGTCCGTTGGAAAGATGAATTCCCGAAGGTCTCGGGTTCGAGCCGCCCTCGGCTCCTTTTTACACGAAATTTTTATTTCGTTTCTTAAGATTGCTTAATCATATTTAATTCCCTTAAATTATAACAAAACAGCCGTGGACCAGCTGGTTGTCTGAGTTCAGTTAAGATCCTTATCGGTCCGAGGTCCTGGTTTCAAAACCCGGCTACAACATATGTTATTATTTATTTTTTTTTTAAAACTTCTTTCTCTTGGTAAAAATATCAAACGAACTCCAAAAATTACATAAAAATACTCTATAAATTCCTAAAAATCTCTAGAATTTTTCTAAAGTATTTCTAAATATTTTAAAGCACTTTATAACTCCTAATGGGGAAAATTGGGTCGTTACAATCCCCCATACCTTATAAAAAGTTCGTCCTCGAACTTAGAATAATTCTGCGACTATCGTGGGGCACCGGCAGCTTCTTCCTTAGTAAGAGAAAATACTCTGGCATTGGTTGGAATGGGCGGGGCTTCCAACTGTCCTTGACTGAGATAGGGTCCCTCTAATGACATTGTCATGTGCTGTAACTGTGTAGGCTCGTCTCCATATTGCACTGACAGTGGCTGAGGTGCCTTAAACTTGTTAGGACATGCCTTAGCTAGATGTCCTTCTTGGCCACAGGAATAACATCCGGTTGTACCCAAAAGACAGGCTCCTAAATGTATCTTCCCACATTTAGGGCAGGGAGGAAACTTGGTCTGCTTGTTTACTGGACCTCCCTCTTGGCTATCCCCTGTATTCCATCGTTTCCTTTTATTATCCTTGCCCTTCCAATTCTGATCACTTACCTGAGGTTTCTGGCTTCCCACTGTCTTGTTTTCGATCTTGACTGACTTGTGTTGCTCTCGTTGTGCCTTGATACTGTCCAGATAGTACTCAGCAACTAATGCTCTGCTGACCAGCTCTTCGCCAGTCTGGGGTTGGTGAGTTCCACTACTCACATTAAGTGTTATTACTGGTCTCAGCATCCTGAGCATCATTCTGACTCGTTCCTTTTCTGTACTTACTAGCTCTGGACAAAGACGGGCTAGCCTATTGAATTTCTGTACTGCTTCTTCCACCGACAGGTCTCCTTGTCTGAATTCTATTAACTCTTCAAAATGCTTATTGGTGATCCGTTGACAGAAGAATTCTTCGTAAAACTCTGTCTCGAAGTCAACCCAGCTCATCTGATTGACCAACCTCTTGTTCTTAACTCTCTCCCACCACATACGAGCATCACCTGATAGGCAGAAAGAGGCACACTTGACCTTCTCGACTTCTGGCCAGTCAAGAAGCTCCATGGTGCTCTCCAGTGTCTTAAACCAAGCTTGAGCATCCCAGGCTCAGTCGTGCCTGAGAAACCTTCTGGCTTCAGCATCAACCACTGTATCAGGTAGGCTTCTTGTCTTCTAGGTGCTGTGGGGACTTCCAGAGCGGCTGGTGGAACCTCAGTCACTACTGGAGTCTCCACATTAATAGTTGGAGGAGTGGGAGGGACTGGCTGCTGATTCGCCATCAGATTGACGATTACTTGTTGCTGCTCCGCCACTTGTCTCTGGAGTTGAGCAACAACTTCAGAGAGATTTGGTTCAGCCATTCTGGGCTCTTCGTGATCCTGTGCTCGGTCCTCAGTACGAACAGTACGGGGACGTCCTCTTCTTGACATCTAATTATGTAGGAGAGAAACAAAACTAAAATCATCTATATTCTTCCTAAGCATATGTATTTAAACATAGAAAGAATAAAACAAGAATTTTCTTCATACTTAACCACATATAAGTAGATACTCTATACCACAATTAATAAGCATAAAAGAAAAATGAAATACTTTCTTACTTGAAGACGGCAAGGATGGTGCTGATGTGTGATGCTGGAGAATGGGAACTGCTCTGATACCAACTGTAACAACCACCCTTCTTACTACTATTATTCTCTAAGGATGACCGTTACTTATCTACTAACTCTACTTAACCGGTATAATTAAAATCCTCGAAGAAACCCTACCGAAAAAATTCCGGCAGAGTCTCCCCTGTACCGGTGACCATAATCATTAATACATGACATAATATACATAGCCACAAGCGGCTGAAACACATATCAATCAACCACGCAGTTTATATATCAAAAAGAAGCACATAGCCAAGGAAAAATCAACTCTAATGAATACACGATAAGACAAACCAAATAATAACATGCACAAGTTCTAAATACATTAAACACTTAAACTGAAACATTCTAAATAAATTCTGGTTCAATCTCTTAGTCTACTCCATAGTCCAAACATCACACACCATCCGTGCCACCTCGTCGCCTTCCTTGCTATATATTTTCCTTTCCTATATATCGGATTCTTGGTCTTACAACCGAAAGAGAGCCTTCTAATGCTTCTAGGGCTCGCAGGAAACTCGACAATCCGGCTCCTCTTCGTGTCCACAAGCTCTCCTCGATGAAAGGATCGTGAGGAGGTGGAGAGCTCTCGGAAAACTCCCTCAATCGGCCGCCGGAGTGAAGCCCTGGCCTTCCTTGCCTTCCGCCCGAGCACGGCCGTCGCGCACAGAAGAGAGACGCGAGGAGAGGAGAAGGGAAAGTTAGGTCACGGGGTAGGAAAATAATCTCTTCTTATAACTTAGGCATTTTCTAATTCAGTTATGACTTAAGACCAATTCCTTATAAATTTGTTTACGAAATACCAGCTGGCGCGCTTGGTCCGTTGGAAAGATGAATTCCCGAAGGTCTCGGGTTCGAGCCGCCCTCGGCTCCTTTTTACACAGAATTTTTATTTCGTTTCTTAAGATTGCTTAATCATATTTAATTCCCTTAAATTATAACAAAACAGCCGTGGACCAGCTGGTTGTCTGAGTTCAGTTAAGATCCTTATCGGTCCGAGGTCCTGGGTTCAAAACCTGGCTACAACATATGTTATTATTTATTTTTTTTTAAAACTTCTTTCTCTTGGTAAAAATATCAAACGAACTCCAAAAATTGCATAAAAATACTCTATAAATTCCTAAAAATCTCTAGAATTTTTCTAAAGTATTTCTAAATATTTTAAAGCACTTTAGAACTCCTAATGGGGAAAATTGGGTCGTTACAGCATAGCCGTATCCCCAGAGCCAAGCCCTAGGTTCACATGACCGTGCCAATTGGCACGGCCGTGCATCGCACCCAGAGGCAAGAAAGGGCACGACCGTGCCATCCTTGCATGGTCGTGCCGCCGCACCCTAGCCTATAAAAGGGGGTTTTTAACCCTTTTTCGGGGAGGGAAAGCCAAGAGGCGAGCCGTCAACAGGAGAATCACTCTGGTGCCGTTCTACACCATCCAAGACATCAGTCGAGTGATCTTTCATCATCACATCAACTCCAGAAGTAAAGGATTAGATCCTAAGATCACTCATCGTCATTGGATAAACATACTTCTTCTTTCTCTCTTCGTGTTGAGAATTTGTATGTTTATATACATCATGTCTTCAGGTTTTTCTCCGGCGTCTATGGAGTAGAGTCCTTGTTCTAGGATGAGGGAGTAATTGTGGATTGATTTTGATGTAAGACTCATATTATGCTTATATTCATTGGATGATTTCACTTGCTTTGTTTCGGCTACTCGATCTCTTTGTCGTGTTGATTAATTGTGTAGGAATTGCTAACCTCGTTGAGGAAATACCTTAGATCATACACCCGAGGAGCCCTAGTGACAGGGGTAACCCATTCACGGACATATGTGGTACTTCCTTGAAAGGAGAGGCGACTCCTCCATAAGGAAGTAAGAGACCAAACTAAGCTTCTTAATTCTATCTTTGATAACATCAATTAGAGTAGTGTCCTTGTGATCTATCGAGGCACCCTAGTGACAAGAGTTAACCGTAATAGGATTTCATAGGGATCGTCTTTGTTTGGTCTGTAAGGATAGTTGCTTTAGCTTCCGGCGAATGCATGTTGATGGACAATGAGTATAGGATATTATGTGATACATCAATACCACCACAATGAAACCAAACTCCTAGAACTCTTCATTAACCAAGTTGATTTCTTCTCGTTGCTAGTTCTCGTTTCCACTTTCTAATCTCTTTTCTTAAATTACTTACAACCATCGGTAGTGTAGCTAATCCTAAGTGTGCCATCACTAGTGCTTCTAACCAGTCCTCGTGGGATCGATAATCTTTATTACTGACGACGAATCCGTGCACTTGCGGAAGCGTAACAATAACCCTAGGAAATCCATTCATGATAACTCTGGAAATGGTAGACCTAAGGAGACCCAAGGCATTAATCCCAAGAAGGGGAGACATATTCCTAGAAAAATAGGTAGGTCTAGGAATGTCCAATATGAACAAGTCAATTCTAGGGTTAGGAACCTAGAAAGGGGAAATCAAGCTTTGAAGGCAAAGCTTGATCGTTTGGAGAAAATCCTAGAAATATTCAATGTTGGATCTAAGGGTTTAGATATGGTGTTGGTTAGCCAAAAATTCAACAATGATAGATCGGGTCTAGGATACCGATCTAGTGGCTCCAATACTATGGGAAAGTCTTATGCTAGGGTTGCATATGACTATAACAAGGAGAAGACAATAAATGGCAAGAGAAAGCCATTTAAAGGTAAGGAGAAATTAACCAAGGACAAGGTGTCCAAGGTTAAGAAGGTTAGGTTTGTAGGCCAAGTGTCACCGGAGGTGCACCGATATGGCCTAGCTATTGTGGATGAGTCACCTAGGGAGGTGGCTAAGGCTAAGAGGTCTAGGGGAGCTCTCAGAGACAAGTTGGGACCCATGGCAAATAAATCTCAAGTGGGTTTTACTTGGGAGTCTAGGTTGGGTCATGGAATGTGCCAAGTGGTTTGGAGACGGACTTGAGTCTCAAACCTAGGGTTTTGGCACAAATAGATTGTGTTTCATGCAAAGAAATATAACATTGGGGTTATATAGCATGATAATTGATTTTGGATGTATAGATGTCATATAAACCAATGCTAGGGATGCATTGTGGGTTAGTATGGGCAAATACATCAAGAGGAAGCCAAAATTAGGACTTTATGTCAATGTTCAATTGAATCATTTAGCTATTTAGCTAGTTTGGGATTTTGTATCAATCTTAGGATTCATGATAGATGCATTTTGTAATGTATTTTTCCCACGTAGATATGGATAAAACAGACCTCTCCACAAAATTTAGAGATTTTTAGATGTCTGTGGAATTATTGGCGCATTTATGAAGTTGGGTCAGAAATGATGAAATGGATAAAACAGTGTGCCAGTCGACTGGTACAGTTACCAGTCGATTGGTAACAATGAAAATTGGACACAGAATGGTTCTGTGTTGTTTCGATAAGGGCAGTCGGACTGGGGCAGTCGACTGATACCAGTCTGAAACTATTTTCAGCATTGGTTTTTGACTAGGTCAGCTCATTTAGGTGTATGAGATCTATGGAGGGATGAACACATGAGTTTAGGGTCAATTTGGAAGATAAGTTTTCAACAATTGGGATGTTGTTGGAGAACTTTTTGGATGTTAAGCAAAGGGGGAGAAGTAAGGTTTAGTTGGGAAAACCTGAAAATACCTTTGCGGTAATGAAAATCCTAACTCATTGGGGAGCATAGGTGTAGGGGGAGCCTTTGGATAGGTTCTTAAAAAGCCATGTGGTAAAAATCCTAGCTCATTAGGGAGCTTAGGTGTAGGGGAGCCTTGCGATAGGTTCTTAAATAGCCCTATGGAAAATTCCTAGCTTATTGGGGAGCAAAGGTGTAGGGGGAGCCTTGTGATCGGGTCTTAAATAGCCTTGTGGGAATTTCCTAGATCATTAGGGAGCGTAGGTGTAGGGGAAGCCTTGGGATAGGTTCCAATGCATGTTGCATTATTTTGTTTCGGCAGTGTAAGTCCAACTGTGTAGCCTCGGCAACGTAAGTCCATTCGACGGTGTTAGTCCAACTGTGTAGCCTTGGCATCGTAAGACCATTGTTTTAGCATAATGTTTTTACTGTTATGTTTTTCCTAACTTAAACGTATTTCCAAACATCAAAAAGGGGGATATTGTTGGAGTAATCCCAATAGTCCGTGCGACCATGTGTTTTGGTGTTTGGGCAAAGGGTTTAAGTTAGGTTCACCCTTGTATTTGATATGTGTATGTGAGTGTGCAGGTCTACAAGATACACATGTGACTCAGGTTGACGGGTTCGGGTCCGGTGAAGGATGGAGCATCCGAGGGACCGTGGACAAGGCAGCAAGGACAAGGGCCGAGGGAAGCGACTTCAAGGCATACGCGAAGGATGACATTGGGGACGAGCGGGCTTGAATGCATCCGAGGGACGAGAGCCAAAGGAAGTAGGCTTGAAGGCAAGAGGTCGAGGCTACGAAGGAAGCGTCAAATGAGTCGTAAGGGTGAGGGTTCGATTGCTGAGAGATTGTACTCGGGTACCAGTCGACTGCTAGTTTCACCAGTTGACTGGTGCAGTCAACTGGGGCAGTCAATTGGGAGTGAACATAATGCTTCTATTCACTCAACTAGTGTGGAGCAGTCGACAGCTAGTTTTAGCAGTCGACTAGTATCTAGCCGTTGGGATGTAACGGTCGAATTTCTACAGAGGGCACTCGACTGATGGTTTTGCCAATCGACTGGTTAGCGGGGCTTTCAACTCGCGACCTATATAACCAAAGCTTGGGAGCTTGGTTATAGTTGACGAAATTAGTGATGGTAAACCCTAATTAGTAGTCTACTAGTCTCAAGAGTCTTGTTTGGTGTTGTGGTGAGGTTTCTCCACACACAAGGAGCGACTTGAGATAGCCAGAGTTTGCCGGGGGCTAATCCACTAACGGATCGGGATCGTCCACCTTACGGATAGCCGTGGAGTAGGGTGTAGGTGCAGCGGAGGCCGGCAAGAGGGGGGGTGAATTACTTCTGAAAAATTAAAATGATACCCTCCTCGAATCTTTCAACTCAAAAATAAAGCAACTATAATAAAATTAAGAGAAGAGTAAAAAGAGACAGAAATTTAACCTGGTTACAACCAAGAGGGTTGTTAATCTAGGGAAGTAAGAAAAGCGCAGTAGAAGATCTCCTTTGCTGAAGGCAGAGAAACCTTTTACACACTTAAAATGCTCACTAGTTGCTAGGAAGGACTACAGAGTTGATTGCTTGAGTTGTTGTTTCTTTCCTAGCTCCAGGGGCCTTTATATAGCTCCTGGAAAGTCTATCCCGAGGGTCCAAGGCGCCTCCAACAAGGTCCAAGGCACCTCCAATGAGAGAGGGGATAAAACTTTATCCAAACTGCTCAACGTTCATTTTTGCCGAGTCTGAGGCGCCTTCAACAGGGTTGAAGGCGCCCTCAAGCTGGAGGCGCCTCTAAGCCTGATGGAGGCGCCTCCAAGCTGGCTGGCTGCTTTTCCAACTTGCTTACTTCTTTGCTTCATCTTCGGAAGTTCCGTTCTTTTGGGTGATTCCGGCCAACCGAAATAGGGCTCACCCGAAACCAATTTCCGGCCTTCTCCTCGAGCAGGCTTCCGTCTGACTCCTCGTCCCTCGAACGTCGCGCACGTTATTCTCGTCCATCGGAGTACTCTTCCGCTGCTCTCTCGTCCTTCGAACGCACCAAGCCCATCGGCTCCCTTCCCGTGCCGTCCTTCTCGCTAGCTGCGTCTTCTGCTCGACTTCCTGTGCTCCAAAGCTCCTGCACACTCAGACACAGGGATCAAACACAAAGCAGGACCTAACCAACTTGGTTGATCACATCAAAACATCCACGGGGACCAACAATCTCCCCCTTTTTGATGTGCATCAACCCAAGTTCAAGTTGTTGGCTAGTCCTAGGAAAGCGTACCGGTTCCACTGTACAAATTTTTTTTGTACAAGTGTCGAACCTTTCCTTAAATAACCTATTGTGTTCTTTAGAAGTTAAATTAGGGATCGCAGACGGAACTTAATATCATTGATTCCAAATTTAACTTATCTGTTCATGATGGTTTAGATTTGGATCGCAAGCGAAACTTAACACTATTGATCCAAATCCACCTATGTTATTAATTCCATTAAATATTAATTTCCAAAATTGACTTCCAGGACTGCATGGCGAGACACATGACCTTCTTGGATATGGGAGCAACCACCACGGCCTAGACAAAGCCTTTTAAGGAAAGCTAATATTTAATTTCCTTAAATAACTCTAGGTTTAACCAAAAAGAATAATCGAATCACAAATTCAAAAAATAAAAGAAAAGAAACACAACTTTGAAACAAATCCGAAAACTCTAGAATCATATGCCTCTTGTGTTTGGTATTTCCAAAAATAATTATATAAAGAAAACTAGTATGATGCGGAAAACAATTACTAGTTATACCTTTCTTAGTAAGCAAATAACCTCTTGATCTTCTACCGTATTCCTCTTCTTATCCCGGACGTTGTGTGGGCAATGATCTATCGAGATGAGAATCCACCTAAGCCACCTTCTTCTCCAAGCAAGATTCTACAACCATAATTCTCCAAGAGAAATAGAGGTCCGACCACCACCACCAAGCTCCAAGGGATGTAAGAAACAAAACCTCCTTTCTCACCTTCTTCTCCTAGCTAGAACCTGCCACCATCAAGAGCTCCAAGAGAGGATAAAACTGGCCACTGAAGAAGAAGAGAAGAGGAGAGGGAAAACCTCTAGGGCCGACCTCACCAAGGAGAAAAAGAGAGTAAGAAAAGAATAGAGTTATTAGCCATGAAGGCACTTCTACCCCCTCTTTTATAATCCTTGGTCTTGGCAAATATGGAAATTTAAATAAAAACCTTCCTTAATTCTTTTGCCATGAAAAGGAAAATTTATTTAATTAAAAATCAATTCCCTTTTTATTATTATAATGACCGGCCACAACCAAATCTCCAAGCAAATAAAATTTTAAACACAAATTAAAACTTCCTTATTTGCTTCCGGAAATCTATAAAAATTGTCTCCACTAATTTTTCTCTTCATGGTGGTTTGTAAAAAGGAAATTTTATAAATTAAAATCATTTTTTAAACATGTGGATAAAAAGAAAGTTATCTCTAAAAATTAAAATCTCTTTTAATCTACAAATAAGAAAAGATATTAAATCTTTTCTTAATCTTTTGTAGAAGCTTTATAAAAGAAATATTTAATTTTTAAACTCTCTTTTAAATCATAAACATGGTTAAAAAAGGAATGTTTTCTCAAAATTAAAATCTATCTTTCAATCTACAAATAAGGAAAAATTTCAAATCTTTTCTTAATCTTTTGTAGAAAGCTATAAAAGGAAAGATTTAAATTTCAAACTCTCTTTTAAAATCATGATATCCACATAAGAAATAATTTTAATAAAAATCCCTTTTTAATATGATGTGGCCGGCCACCTAAGCTTGGGCTCCAAGCAATTGGCCGACCACCTTAAGGCTCAACCTTTAGGCTTGGTCGGCCCTAAGCTTGAGCTTCAAGCATGGCTTGGTCGACCCCTATAGGTTGGGTAAGAAGTGGGTATGTGGTGGGTATAAATCTCTATATACAAGAGGCTATGATAGGGACCGTGAGGAGGAATTGGTTTTGGTCTCCCGATGAAATTAAGCTTCCCGTGTTTGCCCCGAACACACAACTTAATTTCATCAATAATAATTCATTCCACTAAAGAACTATTATTGAACTACCGCACCAATCCCAAATTAAATTTTGGGCTCCTTCTTATTATGAGTGTGTTAGTCTCCCTGTGTTTAAAATATCAAATGACCACTAATTAAATGAGTTACCGACAACTCACTTAATTAGTATCTTAGTCCAAGAGTAGTACCACTCAACCTTATCGTCATGTCGGACTAAGTCCACCTACAGGGTTTAACATGACAATCCTTATGAGCTCCTCTTGGGGTCATTCTCAACCTAGATTACTATGACACAGTTTCCTTCTATGATCAACAATACACACTATAAGTAATATCATTTTCCAACTTATCGGGCTTATTGATTTATCGAAATAAATTTCACCCATTGGTAAATTAAAAAAATAAATATCAAATATATGTGCTTGTTATTATATTAGGATTAAGAGCACACACTTCCATAATAATTCATAATGACCTTCCGATTTTAAGGACTACAAACCTCTTTTCATTTTTCTAGGATAACTCACAAACAAGTGAACTCATGTCCAACTTTTTAGTGTCTCTCACATGCTAGACCACCCAAATCTGAATATGCTTCTGAGTAGGCTTACGCCCATTCTACAATTCTGTGGGAGTAGAGAGTTCTGACTTAGAAGATACTATGTTCACTTCCATTTCTAGTGTATATCAACGAATTTGGTAATTTTCTGAATAACTCATCATCGATCTAATTATTCCATAAGAGCCTCATACCTTCTTTCCACTACACCATTCTGTTGGAGTGTACCAGGTGCAGTTAGTTGGGATTGAATCCCTTCTTCTGATAAGTGACTCCTAAATTCTCCCAAGAGGTACTCGCCACTACGATATTACCATAGTGACTTGATACTTTTACTTTGACGTTTCTCTGCATTAGCCTTGTACTCTTTGAACTAATCAAAGTACTTAGTCTTGCGGTGCATCAAGTAAATGTATATATATCTCAAATAGTTGTCTATAAAATAGACAAAATATTCGAACCTACCTCTTGTCTGGATAGTCATAGGACCACACAAATCAAAATGAACCAATTCCAACACATCCTCGACTCTATACCCCTTTTTCTTTAAAAGCTTCTTGGTTATTTTTTCTTCCAAGTAAGACCCGTAGGATTGGAAAGATTTCCACTACAAATGAACCTAAGAATTCATTAGTTTTTATCCTTTGAATCTTACTCAAGTTAATATAACCTAGCCTTAGACTGCCAAGGATGTGATTGGTTCATTTCCAAAGGTTCCTTTCTTTTATTAAAGTTAGAAAATGTGTTACTAATTTCCATTTATTGCATTGTGGGAGTTATTGGATTTATAAATTGTCAACCAATGTATCAGAACAGATATCTTTCCTATTTTCTTGATAACAAGTTTGTTATCAAAATAGATAGAATATCTATTCTTCGATAGTTTAGAAACCAAAATCAAATTCTTTCTAAACTTGGTACGTAAAGATAATTTCTTAAAATCCATATTTTATTCCTATCAAAGGATAAGCATCTCCCACTGCAACAACTACCACTTTTACAGCAGTGCCCATGTAGATGATGACTTCCCCTTCATATAGTTTTCAGGTTTCCTGGAACCTATGCAATGAATTACAGACATGATCAGTGGCTCCCGTATCAACACACCAGGTACCAGTAGATAACACCACTAATCATGTATTAACTAATGAATGAAATACACCTATATTGTTCTTAGTTCTAAGAGGACAATCTACCTTAATGTCCAAGTCCTATTTCCAATCAATACAGTTGGAACTACTAAGTCTATTCTATAGTATAACAACTAGGGGATTGACAGACATTTTAAATCCTAAGAATCACAAAAAATTTGGTCAAGACCAACACCTTAAAATCTCCATGAATTTTGTATGCCACGATAGAGTGGACGTATACAAAATCAAAGAGGAGATTTTATCCATTAATTTTATTATCTCATTATCCTAACTTTATGACAAATAAAATTAATAGTTGGTCTATCAAATATTTGGTCAAAAACTTTGAATTTGAAATAATATTGATTCCTCAAAACAATATCATTTAAATTCACCAACACCTCAAACACCGTGAATTTTGCATGCCACGATAGTGTGGACGTATACAAATTTAAATATTTGTAAGAAGAGGGTTTTACCCATTAATTATGTTGTCAATAAGTCTTTATGACAAATAAAATAACCTCAAACTCTATGAATTTTGTATGCCACGATAGTGTGGACGTATACAAAATCAAACATTTGTAAGAGGAGTTTTTAATTTTATTATCTAGTCAACTTATCTTTTTGACAAATTAATAGTTGATTTTCCTTTGGTCAACACAAATAATAAAAGTGACTCCAATGGGGAGGATACTATTAGACGTGCCTAAGTGTATACCATTACTTGACACTAAGTCCATTAATAAGATTATGCCCCTTCCGATGGGGAAGATCACATGCTCTTAATTAATTTCCTATAGTCATCCTAAATGGAAGTTTGATGTAGTGATTCACAAACAAACTTATCCGATATGGAGGAAGGCACTCAGAGCCAACGTGCAAGTTTGTTTGCATCACTTATAAACCAGTAATGGAGACCATGGAATTTATTAAAATAAATCCCTCTCCCACTTAGTTATTTAAAGTGAGGAATTTTAAGTTATCCTAGCATATATCACATGCATACACACACATCACAGTAAATAAAAGTAATAAATATGGAAATTATTTTCCAACTATTATGGCATTTTACTGTTACTGTCCTCTATGTGCTCCAACCCTAGCTGCTGCCATCTTTAGCCACCACCATCGGGTCGAGTCGTCGCATCCATCTTGCTTCTTATTCCGCTGCGCCTCTGGTGCTCCAAAAGTACCACGCCTCGCAAGAATCCGATTCGTGACAAAAATAGAATTTTACATATATTGATCCTATATTCCACGAGGGAATGTACGTGTAATCTAGATCGAAAATAAAATTCTAAAATCCAAGGGTTAATATAGCTCCTGCTGTATTAGTTATATACAATCATGCACACACAAAATAATGCCCTTGACATGTCCAAGGGTCCAATCACACACAACATCTATAAGCCATAATAGTTGGAGCCTGTAACCATAAAGTTAACACATCTTACTATTATCCTGCCTAAATTATGTATGACATGTGCATAACCTAATTTGAAAACCAAACACAGAGGCAAACCCTAGCTCTGATACCAATTGTTGGTTAGTCCTAGGAAAGCATACCGGTTCCACTGTACAAAAATTTTTTGTACAAGTGTCGAACCTTTCCTTAAATAACTTATTGTATTCTTTAGAAGTTAAATTAGGAATCACAGACGGAAATTAACATCATTGATTCCAAATTTAACTTATTTGTTCTTGATGGTTTAGATTTGGATCGCAAGCAGAACTTAACACTATTGATCCAAATCCACCTATGTTATTAATTCCATTAAATATTAATTTCTAAAATTAACTTCCAGGACTGCATGGCTAGGCACATGGCCTTCTTGGATATAGGAGCAACCACCATCGCCTAGACAAAGCCTTTTAAGGAAAGCTAATATTTAATTTCCTTAAATAACTCTAGGTATAACCAAAAAGAACAATCGAATCACAAATTTGAAAAATAAAAGAAAAGAAACACAACTTCGAACTAAATCCGAAAACTCTAGAATCATATGCCTCTTGTGTTTGGTATTTCCAAAAATAACTATTCAAAGAAAACTAGTATGATGCAGAAAACAATTACTAGTTATACCTTTCTTTGTAAGCAAATAATCTCTTGATCTTCTACCGTATTCCTCTTCTTATCTCATATGTTGTGTGGGCAACGATCTATTGAGATGAGAATCCACCTAAGCCACCTTCTTCTCCAAGCAAGATTCGGCCACCATAATTCTCCAAGAGAAATAGAGGTCCGACCACCACCACCAAGCTCCAAGGGATGTAAGAAACAAAACCTCCTTTCTCTCCTTCTTCTCCTAGCTAGAACCGGCCACCATCAAGAGCTCCAAGAGAGGATAAAACCGGCCACTAAAGAAGAAGAGAAGAGGAGAGGGAAAACCTCTAGGGCCGGCCACACCAAGGGGAAAAAGAGAGGAAGAAAAGAATAGAGTTATTAGCCATGAAGGCATTTCTACCCCCTCTTTTATAATCCTTGGTCTTGGCAAATAAGGAAATTTAAATAAAAACCTTCCTTAATTCTTTTGCCATGAAAAGGAAAATTTATTTAATTAAAAATCAATTCCCTTTTTATTATTATAATGGTCGGCCACAACCAAATCTCCAAGCAAATAAAATTTTAAACACAAATTAAAACTTCCTTATTTGCTTCTAGAAATTTATAAAAACTTTCTCCACTAATTTTTTCCTTCATGGTGGTTTGTAAAAATGAAATTTTATAAATTAAAATCTTTCTTTTAAACATGTGGATAAAAAGAAAGTTATCTCTAAAAATTAAAATCTTTTTTAATCTACAAATAAGGAAAGATATTAAATCTTTTTTTAATCTTTTGTAGAAGCTTTATAAAAAAAATATTTAATTTTTAAACTCTCTTTTAAATCATGGTTTTAAAAGGAAAGTTTTCTCAAAATTAAAATCTATCTTTCAATCTACAAATAAGGAAAGATTTCAAATCTTTTCTTAATCTTTTGTAGAAAGATTTAAATTTCAAACTCTCTTTTAAAACCATGATATCCACATAAGAAATAATTTTAATAAAAATCCCTTTTTAATATGATGTGGCCGGCCACCTAAGCTTGGGCTCCAAGCAATTGGCCGGCCACCTTAAGGCTCAACCTTTAGCCTTGGTCGACCCTAAGCTTGAGCTTCAAGCTTGGCTTGGCCAACCCCTATAGGTTGGGAAAGAAGTGGGTATGTGATGGGTATAAATCTCTATATACAAGAGGCTACGATAGGGATCGAGAGGATGAATTAGTTTTGGTCTCCCGATGAAATTAAGCTTCCCGTGTTCGCCCCGAACACAAACTTAATTTCATCAATAATACTTCATTCCACTAAAGAACTATTATTGAACTACCGCACCAATCCCAAATTAGATTTTTGGCTCCTTCTTATTATGAGTGTGTTAGTCTCCCTATGTTTAAGATGTCAAATGACCACTAATTAAATGAGTTACTGACAACTCAATTATTATCTTAGTGCAAAAGTAGTACCACTCAACCTTATCGTCATGTCAGACTAAGTCCACCTGCAGGGTTTAACATGGCAATCCTTATGAGCTTCTCTTGGGGTCATTCTCAACCTAGATTTCTTGGACACAGTTTCCTTCTATAATCAACAACACATACTATAAGTAATATCATTTCCCAACTTATCGGGCTTATTGATTTATCGAACTAAATCTCACCCATTGATAAATTAAAGAAATACATATCAAATATATGTGCTTTTTATTATATTAGGATTAAGAGCACACACTTCCATAATAACTGAGGTCTTTGTTCCTTTATAAAGTCAGTATAAAAAGAAACGGCCTCTAATGATCCTACTCAATACACTCTAAGTGTACTAGTGTAATTATATAGTTAAGATAAACTAATACCTAATTACACTACGACCTTCCAATGGTTTGTTCCTTTCCATCTTGGTCGTGAGCTACTGTTTATAATTTATAAGGTACTGATAACATGATCCTTTGTGTGTGACTCCACACACCATGTTATCTACAATATAAATTAATTGAACAACTACATTTATCATAAATGTAGACATTTGACCAATATGATTCTTATTTTTAGATAAATGTTTATACCAAAAGCTAGGCTTTTAGTATACTTCCTAACACAAGTTAGGATTAAAATAGACAGAAAAATAATTTTTTAAAGAAAATTACTACACTAACATGTTAAGCATCAGTTTGCTATAAATAAAATTGCAACTACTAAATTAAGGGTTAACTAGAATTTTTAAAAATATTTTTAATTTGCAAAAAAATTCTCTCCCCCTAAACTTGTACTTCTCTCTCCCCCTTTATTACAGCAAAAATGGGGTAAAGCAAAAATTTTTAAGGTAGAAAATTTTCTAATTTAAGATGAAAAAAATGTCTAAGTAAACTGAATTTATAGATTTAAAAAAAAAATCTAAGTAAAACTTTTAAGAGACATTTTTTTAGATAATTAAAAAAAATGAATTTCTAAGAAAATGTTTAAAAACTTTTCAAAGTATTATTTAATTTTAATTTTAATGCTTTTCTCAGAAAGTTAATTAAACATTTTTATTTCGATATTTCGGCTTTCAGGTCGTGGTGAGGCACTAGGCCTTCTTGGTTATTGGAGCAACAACCACTTCCTTAGACAAAGCTTCCATATAGAAACTCAAAGTTTAATTTTCTCACTATAAGCTTTTAATTAAATAAATTAATTTAGCACAGATTTCGGAACCCAATAGAGGTTCCTTCCTACAGGGTTATTCAAAAATTTAGGGGGTACATAGTTCTTGGACACTCTTCTAAGTTGACCCTGATGATTTCTAATGTACCAATTTAATTTTCCATAAATTCTAACTTTTGATTTTGGAAATATATTTAAGCATGCATCTATTTTTAAAATTTTAATTTCTAATTTTAGATTATCATTTTCTAATTTTAGATTATCGTACATCTCAAGTGGACATGCTTTTGCTAATTTCAGTTTCAATTCAGCATTTTATTTTTCTAATTTGAATAGGTCTTTAGAAAGAGACTTAATAAAGTGAAAAGACTGAGTCAGGGTTAGATTGCGTACCTGACTTACCTGACTCAGTGACGCTCCCCCTTCATCGTCGCTTTCTGCTGATGATGTTCCTCCCCCTTCATCTATGCTCATCTCTGAGCTTGACTCTTCTTCTATCTGATGGTTAGCCATTAGCACTAACCCCGAGAAGGCTTCGATGTCTGATTTGGAAGACAACGAATCTGACAAAGTGGCATTCAGGTTCTTGAGCTTGGAGGATTTGGCTTCTTATACTTGACCTTTTCTTTCTACTTGCTCTTTAATTTCGGACAATCATCCTTGATGTGCCCTTTTTCGTTGTAGTTGTAGCAACGAACCGTTCTCCTTTTTTGCTCATGCTTCTGCGATTTAAATTTGTTAGATTTAAAAAATTTATTAAACCATCTTACCATTAATGCAGCCTCGTTTTCATCAATCGAGGCTTCGGAGTCAGAACCGTTTGCTCTTGCCTTCAAAGCAATGTTCTGACTTGTCTTTTCTACTCCAATGGGCTCTGCAATTCGAGATTCGTGAAGTTCAAAAGTTGAAAATAGATTTTCTAGAGTACTTACCTCGAAGTCCTTAGAGATGTAGTACGCATCTACTAAGGATGCCCATTTTTGAGTTCTCGGGAAGGCGTTGAGCGCGTATCGGATCGAGTCCTAGTTTGTTACTTCTTCTCCAAGATTGGTTAGTTGCGTGATCAGCTCTTTGATCCTTGCTTGGAGTTGTGCTACCTTCTCATCATTGTTCATCCGAAGGTTCATTAACTGGGTCTGGCGGATGTCGCACCTCGCTAGCTTAGCTTCCGAGGTACCTTCGTGAAGCTCCAGGAATTTTTCCCAGAGGTCTTTCGCGGAGGAGTAACTTCCGATTCGACTTACCTCTTGTGGTGGCAGCACGCTCAGCATGTGGAATTCTACCTTTCTGTTGGCAAGGAACTCGGCCTGCTCCTTCTTGCTCCACTGATGCTCTTCTTTGTCTTTCGAAACTTCAAAACCATATTTCATAGTTAGTAAAATATCGAAGTCGGTTTTAAAGAATACCTCCATCCGGCATTTCCACGTCGCGAAGTCTCCGTCGAACTTCGGGGGATGAATATTCGCTCCGGCCATCGTCTTGATCGTTGTGCTTCAGTCGGTGGTTAGTCCTTCTGAGGCGGTCTGGCTTTGATACCAAGTGTAGGTGCAGCGGAGTCCGGCAAGAGGGGGGGTTGAATTGCTTCTGAAAAATTAAAATGATACCCTCCTCGAATCTTTTAACTCAAAAATAAAGTAACTATAATAAAATTAAGAGCAGAATAAAAAGAGACAGAAATTTAACCTGGTTACAAACAAGAGGGTTGTTAATCCAGGGCAGTAAGAAAAGCGCAGTAGAAGATCTCTTTTGCTGAAGGCGGAGAAGCCTTTTACACATTTAAAATGCTCACTAGTTGCTAGGAAGGACTACAGAGTTGATTGCTTGAGGTGTTGTTTCTTTCCTAGCTCCAGGAGCCTTTATATAGCTCCTGGAAAGCCTATCCCGAGGGTCCTAGGTGTTAGTTAGAACCCTAGAGTCATTCATTTGATGACTGTTGTATGGACTCGTTGTATCATATTCTTGTATATAAATAAAGACATTTATTTTTTGTTATTATACTTACTTGTATTGGTGCCAAATAACTAAATATAATAGCGTCCTTGAGTAGAAGGTTCTTACCTATATCAATCGATTGGTTGAATCGATAGTGAGATGATATAGGGAACACTACTCTTAATCATTCCTAGTCAAGTATTTGCATTCAGGGGCAATGTTAATGCAACGAGACTAGCATGTAGGCCAACTCGATGACTTGATCTCACAAGTCATAGATATAGAGATATCAAGTTGACACATGGGTATGCATTGGAGAATGTATATTGAATGACCCGCCATGAGAAAGTATCATGGATCGTTATATGAGTGTCATATACTTTTTCATTGTTAGTTAGAGCCCTAGAGCTAATCATTTGATAATTGTTGTATGGACTCATTGTATCATATTCTTGTATATATAAATAAAGGCATTTTGTTTTGGTTATTATACTTACTTGTATTGGTGCCAAATAACTAAGTATAATAGCGTCCTTGAGTAGAGGGTTCTTACCTATATCAATCGATTAGTTGAACCGATAGTGAGATGATATAGGGAACACTACTCTTAATCATTCCTAGTCGAGTATTAACATTCAGGAACAATGTTAATGCAACGAGACTAGTATGTAGATCAACTCGATGACTTGATCTCATAAGTCATGGATATAGAGATATCAAGTTGACACATGGGTATGCATTGGAGAATATATACTGAATGACCCGCCATGAGAAAGTATCATGGATTGTTATATGAGTGTCATATACTTTCTCATGTGGCTATTAGTATGACTACTAGTACTTGGACCTGAAGTCACCATGGTTCCCTACATAAGGAGTTACGTACTTTGGCTTCGTCAAACGTCACCCGTAACTGGGTGGACTATAAAGGCGATTACTGGGTATGTAACGAATTATACAGAGGGATGTGAGTGATGTAGATGGGATCTATCCCTCCTATATTACGGGAGTGACATCGATATTCTTCATAGAGTGAGACCACTAAGTGCATGGCCATGCCCAAATGAGTCAATATAAGATATTGAGCTCATTTGATCGAGTAAGTCTACTTGGAGTTCAAGATTTAGATTGATTAGAGGATGACACAGACTATGCCTCATATTGATCAATCTAGATGTCTAGGATAAAAGGATACTTTTCATATATTGTGAGGAGTCACAATTAGTAGTCACAAGGTGATGTTGGATCTTAACATTCTTGTAACTTGGGTTGTAATGATGTGTTGCTAGATACCGCTCATTACTTATGCTTCTAAATGGGTTTAGTAGCATTGCCAACGTTACAAGAACCTATAGGGTCACACACAAAGGGCAATTAGATGGAGATTAGGTTCATTTGATGAACCTAAAGAATTAGGTTCATGTGATGAACCAAATTTGATTAAGAGTAATGCAAATTATGCTAATTGAGTTGGACTCAATTTGGTTCATGTGTTAAGTGAGTCTAATTTGGACTTAGACTCATTTAATTAATTTAATTCAATGAATATAGATTCATTAAATTAAAATTGACTTGAACCAATGGTTAGATTAGATCAACCAAGGGAGAGAAGTGGTCAAGTTTGACTTGACTTGAGAGGAAGATGAAGGGTCAAGTTTGACTTGACCATTTGCCACCTCATTGGTGATTTGGCATTAAGTGGCTAATGGTGATGTGCCACATGATCAGGGCTAGCACATGTGTGTGCCACCTCATGAGGGAGATCAAGAGTTTTTGACTCTTGAAATTCTATGTAGTATATAAGCCTTTTCAAAGGTGGCCGGCTACTTAGTGTGGAGTTACAACCTTGAATTGATTTTCATTCATGTCATCTTCTTCCTCAAGCTCCTCTCTTCTCTCCCTCTCCTCCATTGGCCGAACCCTAGAAAGGTGCTAGCACACCTTTTGTTTGGTCTCTCCATCTCTTTTTCGTGTGGATACGCATAAAGAAGTATCTACCTTGATACTTTCGAGATTCGGCGAACCTAGGACGAGCGGGATTACGCGAAGGGGTTCGCTTCAAAGGTATAAACTCTTCTCCTTTGTAGATCTAGTGTAGATCTAGGCTTTAGTAAACTCGTACATGAAATTTTGTTTATAAACTTCACACGGATCCGGTGGTATGGGAGAATCGGGGTTTCCGCAACGCAAAAAGGCGGTTTTTGCGGCCCGAAAATCCCAACAGTGGTATCAGAGCCACGTGCGAAGTCTTGTATGAGTTTAGTTTGTATTTTTATGAAAAATAACAGATCTGTAAGTTTCTGTGAATTTTCTAATTTTATAGTTTTTATGGGTAATTTTCTCGTAGAAGCGAAGCACAAGTGTTTAGACACTTGTAGGCTGCGACTATCGAGAAGATTTTTCCGAAACGGCAAGGTTTCGCCCCAAAATGTTTTGGGACAGCGGGCTAAGGCACTGTAGGATTGCTAAGGAACACTCGCGATGGTTATATCATGGGTAGGGGTACTGCCCCTAATCCTGCAAGGGGATTCGTTCCACGATTGTGCCCGAAAATCGCTAATCGGGACCGCCGGGAATTCTTTACTCATAAAAATTGTAAAATAGTATTAAAAATTATAGAAAATTATGCAAATTATATAATTTAGAATTATGTATAATTTGTGATGGTCATGGCCCAAAAATACCTAATTTGATTGGAATATTTGTGTTGTAATTCATAATACGGCCTGCGTGCCGTCATGTGATTGTGCGTGTTGTATTTGATTCGTGACCTGCGTGTCGTGCCTTCCTTCATTTATATTCTTGTTGTAAATAGTTTAGACTCAAATGTAACTCGAGTTTCATCCTTTTGTAATGTACAAAATGAGCTGGTGGACGGTCCACTCGAGACGGAGCTACGAGGAGGGCGCGAGCAACATAAGGTGGTCAAAGGGAGGAGCTTGAAGAAGCTGTTAACCCTAGGTTGACCATCCGATCTTCTCATTGGTTTGAGAAGATCGTAGTAGGGCCATGACTAATCACAAATAGTATAATTAATTGCTTGTGTGTGTGTATTTGATGCATGCTAGTAGAGTAGTTAATTAGCGCCTTAACGATTTGATTCGATCAATCGCGTACATGATGTGCCCTAACGATTAGATTAGATCTAAATTGAGTATATGATACACCTCGTCGATTAGATTAGATCTTAATCGCGACAACTCGTAATGCCTACCATGCCGTGATACCTATCACTACCTCGATCACATGTAGTTGTTGAATTTGCCAAAGCAGAGCAACACATATTATCTTGGTAGGGTACGGAGGGACAATCTTGGTCCCGCCTATCAACGCATGGGTGAGTAAAACTCAATTAGATTGAGTAACTAGTTAACTCAATTGGATCGAGTTTAACTATAGGCATTTTCTAATGGTTGGTAGATAGGTCAAAATCACGTTTATATTAACTCTTGGGCGTATTAGCCAAAGTTAACTCGTGTTTTAATATAAATGCAGATCTTGATCCTATAAACAAGAGTTGCATAGAGATGTAATTGGTAATTATTTACTTACCGATCATACTAAGTCTTGGGTGATTTAGCCAAAGCTAACTCAAGCCGTAGTATGATATGGATCTTGTTCCACATGAATTATAGAATTCAGTGGGAACATAATTTAATTAAAAGGCCTAATTAAGTGATTACTAGAATATGATGTTTATTTATTTTCTGCATTTTTTTGTTGTAGATTACAATGATGTCAAACACGAACACCTTCTCTCTGCGTTCTGTCCTTGACAAGGACAAGCTCAATGGAGCAAATTTCCTAGACTGGTACAGGAATCTGAGAATAGTTCTCACCCAAGAACGTAAACTGTACGTTCTAGAGCAGCCCATTCCGGAGGCTCCTCCTGCCAATGCCACGCGAGCAGACAAAGATGCTTACAAGAAGCATCAAGATGACGCATTAGATGTATCATGTCTAATGCTCGCGACCATGAACTCTGAGATTCAGAAGCAACATGAGTTAATGGGTGCTTATTGTTGGAACCCCAAGGTTGTTTTGGTGTGATCAACAAGTTAAGTTAGGTCCTGCGTTGTATTTAACCTTGTGTCTAAGTGTGCAGGAGCTTAGGAGCACAGGTACTCGAGTGGAAGACGCAGCTAGCGAGAAGGACGGCACGCGGTGCGTCCGAGGGCCGAGGTGCTGCGGAAGAGTACACCGGCGGACGAGAAGGAAGTGCGCGCGGTGGTTCCGAGGTACGAAAGCCGGAGCGGAAGATTTCTCGGGGAGCAAGAGACGTAGCTAGCGTGAAGGTCGGCACGGGGTGCGACCGAGGGACGAAGTCTGCGGATGAGTACGCTGGTGGACGAGAAGGGACACGCGGTAATTCCGAGGGACGAGAAGCCGGAGGGAAGCACGCTCGAGAAGACCGGAAGATGAGTTCGGGTGAGCCCTATTCCGGATGTCAGAGATCACCCAAGCAAGCGGAGCCGGAGAAGAAAGACCCGGACCAGAGGCGAGCTGAACCAGAGAAGAGAGCACGGACCAAAAGTCAACTGGGTTGACTTTTGGCTCCGGGGCGCCCGGAACTATTCGGGGCGCCCGGAGCTGTCCGGGGCGCCCGGAAGGGACTTTTTCACAGGATCGAGCTTTGACTCGATCCAACCGTTGGGGGATAAATTTTATCCCCCCCAGAGCGCCCGGAACCCATCCAGGCGCCCCGACCAAGGCTATAAATATAGCCTTGGTCCAGAAGCTTTTAAACAATCACGATCATTCTATTTCCAAACACTTGTGTGCTTTAGTTGTAGTTAAGCTTCTATTTTCTGTGCCTAAACGTTGTAAGAGGCTTCTCCGCCTAAAGGAGTTTTTGAGCTTAATCTTCCTTGGATTAACAACCACATCGGTTGTAACCAAGTAAACATCTGGTGCCTCGTTTTTTCTTTTATGCTTTTATTTATCTGCTTAATTCATTTTACAAGTGTTAGCTTAATCGTTCGAGGAAGGGTTGTCTGTTTTTAATTGATAGGTTATTTACCAACCCCTCTAGCCGGCCCAACGGTCCTACAAGTGGTATCAGAGCCGAGTACGCCTCAGAAGGACTAACCGCCGTCTGACGCAACAAAAACGATGGCCGGAGCTAGCGACTACCCACCTGCATTCGAGGGGGAGTTTTCCATCTGGAAACAAAACATGGAGGTATACCTTAACTCAGATTCTGGTATTTCTTTAATAATGAAATTTGGTTATGAAGAACCAAAGAACACGAACGGAGAAGGACTCGATCTACGCCTCTGGAACGAAAAGCAACGTGAGGAGTCTATGGCAAATGGGCGGGCAAAATATTATCTTCTGAATGTAATACCAAAGGAAGATTTCAAAAAGGTCGCAGATTATGAAAGCGCAAAAGAACTTTGGGAAAAGTTCTTGCAGCTCTACGAAGAACCTTCAGAAGCTGACACCTCAATAGACACCAAGCCACCGACAGAAGAGTCCGAAATCGAGGTAAGTACTACAACAGCCAAAGTACATCCCGAGATCGATGAAGGGGGAGAATCTTCGGAAGAAAGCAACTCAATAGGGGGAGAATCAATTACTGACAAGGTAAGTCAGGTATGGACTCGAACCTCTGATCAATTGAATGATTTAATCGAAGAATTGCCTGAAAATTTTTGCGAATCATCGAAAGAGTTTTTTATATTAGAAAATCAATTGTCAAACTTATCCTGCAAATTTGAAATATTATCGAAAGAGTTCTTCGAATTTCAAAATATCTTAACAAAAGAATTTTGCAAGTTGGAAACTTTGCTAAAAAACTTTTGTGAATCACAAAGAAGTTTTTCGAAAGAATTATGCAACTTAGAAATATTATCGAAAACTTTTTCTGGTCCTAAAAATTTGGAATTACAAATTATTTTATTGAAAAAATTTTATGAATTAGAAATTGATTCATCGAAAAATATTTTCGGATTAAGAAATCTATTATTAAAAGATTCCTGCAAATTCTTATTGTTAAAAAATTCTGGCAAATTAGAAAAAATTCTTTCAAACGAATTTTGCACATTGCCGAAAGATTTTTTTATATTATTGAGGAATTTTATCAAGTTAGAATTTATGCTATTTGAATATTTTTGTGAAGTTGAAATTCAAAAAATAATAGAAATTAACATTATACAAATTGTTGCATGTTTAATATTTGTGGCTTTAAATTTGAAACAGTGTGATTTAAGAAGTTTTGATAAATTAAAATGGAAATTTAAATCCTGTTGATAAAGAGCATTAGAATAACAATTAAATAAATGCAAAGAAAATTTTTTTTACGTTATCAATTCTGATAAATTTTCTTGCATAAATATTTGGGCTTAGAATGATTTTTTTTGTGAAAATTATTGCAAAATTTTCAAAGATTCTCGAAATTGCTCTTAATGACTTAGAAATTTTTTTGATTTGATTTAGAGATATTTTTTTTCTAAGTCTTTAACCCTTAGATTGTTTTTTTTAAACCCCATTTTTTATTGTGATCAAAGGGGGAGAAGAGAAAGTATAAGTCTAGGGGGAGGTAGAAATATTGAAAATTAAATTTTTTTTTTTTTGAAATCTAATTTTCTACCCTTTTGCACTTCAATTGCAAATTAAGTTAATTGACTTAATTTTATTTTATATCTGTGTTGACCCTAGCTTAACTTGGGTTGATCACACCAAAAAGGGGGAGATTGTTGGAACCCCAAGGTTGTTTTGGTGTGATCAACAAGTTAAGTTAGGTCCTGCGTTGTATTTAACCTTGTGTCTAAGTGTGCAGGAGCTTAGGAGCACAGGTACTCGAGTGGAAGACGCAGCTAGCGAGAAGGACGGCACGCGGTGCGTCCAAGGGACGAGGTGATGCGGAAGAGTACACCGGCGGACGAGAAGGAAGTGCGCGCGGTGGTTCCGAGGTACGAAAGCCGGAGCGGAAGATTGCTCGGGGAGCAAGAGACGCAGCTAGCGCGAAGGTCGGCACGGGGTGCGACCGAGGGACGAAGTCTGCGGATGAGTACGCTGGTGGACGAGAAGGGACACGCGGTAATTCCGAGGGACGAGAAGCCGGAGGGAAGCACGCTCGAGAAGACCGGAAGATGAGTTCGGGTGAGCCCTATTCCGGATGTCAGAGATCACCCAAGCAAGCGGAGCCGGAGCAGAAAGACCCGGACCAGAGGCGAGCTGAACCAGAGAAGAGAGCACGGACCAAAAGTCAACTGGGTTGACTTTTGGCTCCGGGGCGCCCGGAGCTGTCCGGGGCGCCCGGAACCATCCGGGGCGCCCGGAAGGGACTTTTTCACAGGATCGAGCTTTGACTCGATCCAACCATTGGGGGATAAATTTTATCCCCCCCAGGGCGCCCGGAACCCATCCAGGCGCCCCGACCAAGGCTATAAATATAGCCTTGGTCCAGAAGCTTTTAAACAATCACGATCATTCTATTTCCAAATACTTGTGTGCTTTAGTTGTAGTTAAGCTTCTATTTTCTGTGCCTAAACGTTGTAAGAGGCTTCTCCGCCTGAAGGAGTTTTTGAGCTTAATCTTCCTTGGATTAACAACCACATCGGTTGTAACCAAGTAAACATCTGGTGCCTCGTTTTTTCTTTTATGCTTTTATTTATCTGCTTAATTCATTTTACAAGTGTTAGCTTAATCGTTCGAGGAAGGGTTGTCTGTTTTTAATTGATAGGTTATTTACCAACCCCTCTAGCCGGCCCAACGGTCCTACACTTATGATATGGTTGAACATTTTCATCAACTATATCAAAGACAAGCGCGACACGAGAGATTTGAGATCTCAAGGGCACTATTTCAGTGCAAGATGTCAGATAGGGCTCCCGTAGGTCCATATGTACTCAAGATGATTGGGTACATAGATAATCAACGGAGGTTGGGATTCCCACTTGGCCAAGAGCTAGCCACTGACCTGATCTTGCAGTATTTGCCAGAGAGCTACAGTCAATTTGTCATGAACTACAACATGAACGAAATTGACAAGCCACTGCCCGAACTACTTAGTATGTTACAAACTGCTGAGCTCAACCTTAAGAAGGTTAAGCCCAACTCTATTCTGATGGTTCAGAAACATAAGGGCAAGGGCAAGCCTAAAGGCAAGGGAAAGTCCCAAGCCAAGGGCAAAGGCAAGGCACTGAAGCCTAAAGGATGGTTCACCAAGGATGCTACCTGCTTCCACTGCGGTCAGACCGGGCACTGGAAGAAGAACTGCAAGGTGTACCTGGAAGATCTTAAGAAGAAGAGAAGTTAGACTTCCACTTCAGGTATATATGTTATAGAAGTCAATCTATCTATTTCTTCATCATGGGTATTAGATACCGGATGTGCTTCTCACATTTGTACTAATGTGCAGGCGTTGAGAAATAGCAGGGCATTGACGAAGGGCGAGGTGGACCTACGCGTAGGCAATGGAGCATGGGTTGCTGCTGTTGTTGTAGGGACTTATTTTCTATCTCTGCCCTCTGGGCTTGTATTAGAGTTGGATGATTGTTGTTATGTGCCTGCTTTAACTAAGAACATTATATCTATTTCTTGTTTGGACAAGAAAGGTTTTTCATTTATTATAAAGAACAAATGTTGTTCAGTTTATTTAAATGAAATGTTCTATTGTAGTGCACCTCTGATAAATGGACTCTAAATTCTAGACCTTGAGAACCCTATCTATAACATTAGTACCAAGAGGTTCAAGTCAAATGACATGAACCAAACCTATCTCTGGCACTGTCGCTTAGGTCATATAAATGACAAACGCTTATCCCAGCTCCATAAAGATGGTTTGCTGGACTCATTTGATTTTGAATCATATGAGACATGCGAGTCATGCCTTCTAGGCAAAATGAACAAGACTCCCTTTAGTGGACACAGTGATAGAGCGACTGACTTGTTAGGTCTTATACATAGTGATGTATGTGGCCCTTTCAATGTCACTGCTAGAGGTGGTTATAGGTACTTCATTACATTTACTGATGACTTCAGTAGATATGGCTATGTGTATTTGATGACACATAAGTCTGAATCCTTTGAAAAGTTCAAAGAATTCAATAATGAAGTACAAAACCAGCTAGACAAGAGTATTAAGATACTTCGATCAGATCGAGGTGGGGAATACCTTAGCCATGAGTTTCGTGACTATCTAGCTGAGTGTGGGATTCTATCCCAACTCACTCCTCCTGGAACACCACAGTGGAATGATATATCTGAAAGGAGGAATCGTACCCTATTAGATATGGTACGGTCTATGATGAGTCACACAGATCTTCCTATATTCCTTTGGGGCTATGCTCTAGACACGGCAACCTTTATACTCAACCGAGTTCCATCCAAGGCTGTAATAAAGACACCATATAGGATATGGACTGGGAGAGATGCCCAGGTGTCTTTTATGAGGATTTGGGGTTGTGAGGCTTACGTTAGACGTCAAGTCTTGGACAAACTTGGACCCAAATCTGACAAGTGTTATTTTATTGGATATGCTAAGGAAACGAAGGGATATTACTTCTACATTCCCAGTCAACACAAGATAGTTGTGGTTATTACTGGGGTTTTTCTAGAAAGGAATTTTGTTTCTAAAAAGACTAGTGGGAGTACGCTCGATCTTGAAGAAGTTCAATATGCGCACAATAGCACTGAAGCCATGATGGAAGGTGAACTGGAACCACAAAGTGTTGTGGATGATGTTGTTCCACAAGTAGTTGAGGAACAACAACCAGTTCAAGTAGACATACCTCTTCGCAGGTCTGATAGGGTACGTCGTCAGCCTGAGAGATACTCATTTCTCTTGTCTGACCATGATGACGTTGTGCTCATAGAGGATGAGCCCACCTCCTATCAAGAAGCTGTGATGAGACCAGATTCCGAGAAATGGCTAAAAGCCATGAGATCCGAGATGGAATCCATGTACACTAACCAAGTATGGACTTTGGTTGATCCACCTGAAGGGGTAAAACCCATAGGGTGTAAGTGGGTCTTTAAGAGAAAAACTGATATGGATGGACTTATCTATAAGGGTCGCTTGGTAGCTAAATGTTTCAAGCAGATTCATAGTATTGACTATGATGAAACCTTTTCTCTAGTAGCGATGTTTAAGTCCATTCGGATCATGCTTGCTATTGCATCATACCATGACTATGAGATATGATAGATGGATGTCAAAACTGAGATATCTATAAGGGTCGCTTGGTAGCTAAATGTTTCAAGCAGATTCATAGTATTGACTATGATGAAACCTTTTCTCTAGTAGCGATGTTTAAGTCCATTCGGATCATGCTTGCTATTGCATCATACCATGACTATGAGATATGATAGATGGATGTCAAAACTGCGTTTCTGAATGGAAACCTGCTCGAGGATGTGTACATGACACAACCTGAGGGTTTTGTAGATCCACAGCATACTAGTAGAGTATGCAAGCTGCATAGGTCCATTTATGGACTAAAGCAAGCTTCTCAGAGCTGGAATCTTCGATTCGATGATGCAATCAAATAGTTTGGTTTCATCAAGAATGAAGATGAACCTTGTGTTTACAAGAAGGTTGTAGGGGACATAGTTGTCTTCCTCATATTGTATGTGGATGAGATACTACTCGTTGGGAAAGATATCCCTTTGCTACAGTCTGTCAAGACTTGGCTAGGGACTTGTTTCTCAATGAAGGACTTAGGTGAAGCATCCCGCATTCTAGGCATACAGATCTATAGAGATAGATCAAAAATATTACTTTGCCTAAGTCAGAGTACATATATTGACAAGGTACTCCTACGGTTTGCCATGCAGAACTCCAAGAAGGGATTTCTGCCGATGTCAAATGGCGTGAGTCTTTCGAAGACTCAAGGTCCCTCTTCTAGAGAGGAGAGAGACCGCATGGATCAGATCCCTTATGCTTCAGCTATAGGATCTATCATGTACGCCATGCTATGTACTCGTCCTGATGTCTCGTATGCTTTGAGCATGACGAGCAGATACCAGTTAGATCCAGGTGAAAGTCACTGGATAGCAGTCAAGAATAATCTTAAGTACTTAAGAAGGACTAAAGAATATTTCTTGATATATGGAGGCGATGATGAGCTAGCTGTAAAGGGTTACAGTGATGCCAGCTTCCAAACTGACCAGGATGATTATCGATCGCAGTCAGGGTTCGTGTTTTGCATAAATGGTGGTGTTGTGAGCTGGAAGAGTTCGAAGCAGGACACAGTAGCTGATTCTATGACAGAGGCCGAGTATATTGCTGCATCAGAAGCAGCAAAGGAGGTAGTTTGGATTCGCAAGTTCATCACTGAACTTGGGGTGGTTCCTAGCATCCCTGACCCTATTGAGCTCTATTGTGACAACAATGGAGCAATAGCACAGGCTAAGGAACCTCGCTCACACAAGCGGACCAAACATATACTACAGCACTTCCATCTCATTCGAGAGATCATCGAGAGAGGAGATGTGAAGATTTGCAGAGTACCCACAGAGGCTAACATCACAGATCCCTTGACCAAGGCTTTGGCACAGAGAAAGCATGATGGTCACACTAGGTCATTAGGCCTTAGAGCCTACACTGATTGGCACTAGTACTAGTGGGAGATTGTTAGTTAGAGCCCTAGAGCCAATCATTTGATGATTGTTGTTTGGACTCATTGTATCATATTCTTGTATATATAAATAAAGGCATTTTGTTTTGGTTATTATACTTACTTGTATTGGTTCCAAATAACTAAGTATAATAGCGTCCTTGAGTAGAGGGTTCTTACCTATATCAATCGGTTAGTTGAACCGATAGTGAGATGATATAGGGAACACTACTCTTAATCATTCCTAGTCGAGTATTAACATTCAGGGACAATGTTAATGCGAAGAGACTAGCATGTAGGTCAACTCGATGACTTGATCTCACAAGTCATGGATATAGAGATATCAAGTTAACACATGGGTATGCATTGGAGAATGTATACTGAATGACCCGCCATGAGAAAGTATCATGGATCGTTATATGAGTGTCATATACTTTCTCATGTGGCTATTAGTATGACTACTAGTCCTTGGACCTGAAGTCACCATGGTTCCCTACATAAGGAGTTACGTACTTTGGCTTCGTCAAATGTCACCCGTAACTGGGTGGACTATAAAGGCGATTACTGGGTATGTAATGAATTATGCAGAGGGATGTGAGTGATATAGATGGTGTTAAAGCCCGTGGTAGTTTTGATGTGATCAACCAAGTTGGTTAGGTCCTGCTTGGTGTTTGATCCCTGTGTATGAGTGTGTAGGAGCTTAGGAGCTCAGGAAGTGGAGCAGAAGATGCAGCTAGTGAGAAGGACGGCACGGGAAGGGAGCCGACGGGCTCAGTGCGTCCGAAAGATGAGAGAGCAGCAGAAGAGTACTCCGGTGGAGTGAGAAGAACATGCACGGCGTTCGAGGGACGAGAAGCTGGACGGAAGCCTGCTCGAGGAGAAGGCTGGAAATTGGGTTCGGGTGAGCCCTATTTCGGTGGGCCGCAATCACCCAAAAGAATGGAGTTTTGGAAGCCAAAGCGAAGTAGAAAAGGAGTCAAAAGAGGCTGGAAATTAAGGTAGTAGAAAGTTACTATAGCAGGAACTTAAAGGCGCCTTAAACATGCATTGAAGGCACCTTCAACATTGAAGGCGCCTTCATTGCTTGTTGAAGGTGCCTTGAGCCAGGTCAGAATGACCGTTCGAGCACCGGATAGAATTCTATCCTCTCACCGAGCTGGAGGCGCCTTGGACCTTGTTGGAGGCGCCTTGGACCCTCGGGATAGAATTTCCAGAGGCGATTTAAAGGCCCCTGGAGCTAGGAATTAAATACAACTCAAGCAATCAAGTGTGTAGCCTTTCCTAGCAATAGTTCTAAGCTTCCAAAGTGTAAAAGGCTTCTCCGCCTTCAGTAAAGGAGATTATTTTTAGTGTGCTTTCCATTGCCCTGGATTAACAACCTCTTTGGTTGTAACTAGGTTAAATTTTGATTTCTTTTCTGTTTACTGGTTTAATTACTTTACTGCTTTATTTACTATTGCACTAATTGAGTTGAAAGCACGAGGAGGGTATAGTTTATTTTTTTTTGTTTTTAGCAATTCACCCCCCTCTTGCCGGCCTCCGCTGCACCTATAATTGGTATCAGAGCCTGATCTCCTCAGAAGGACTAACCGCCAACTGAAGCACTATGATCAAGACGATGGCTGGAGCGAACATCCATCCCCCGAAGTTCGACGGAGTTTTCGCCCCATGGAAGCGCAAAATGGAGGTATTTTTTAAAACCAAATTTGACATTCTTTTAATAATGAAATATGGCTATGTAGTTCCGAAATATAAGGAGGAAAAAACCTGGACGAAAAAGGAGCAAGCATATTTCGTCGCCAACGGAAAGGTTGAGTTCCACCTACTCAGCGTTTTGCCGCCTTAGGAGGTAAATCGGATCGGAAGCTACGACTCTGCGAAAGATCTCTGGGAAAAATTCCTGGAGCTTCATGAAGGTACCTTCGAAGCAAAGCTAGCGAGACGCGACATCCTCCGGACCCAGTTGACGAACCTCCGGATGAACCAAGGCGAGAAGGTAGCACAACTCCTAGCGAGGATCAAAGAGTTGATTACTCAACTCAACAACCTTGGAGAAGAACTAATGAACCGGGACTCAATACGGTACGCGCTCAACGCCTTCCCGAGAACTCTCGAATTTAGTAGATGCGTATTACATCTCTAAGGACTTCGTGGTAAGTACTTTAGAGCAATTGTTTTCCACTTTTGAACTTCACGAATCTCGAGTTTCAGAACCCAAAGGAGTAGAGAAGACCAGTCAGAACATTGCCTCAAAGGCAAAAATGAACAGTTCTGACTCCGAAGCCTCGGTCGACGAATCAGAAGCGACATTACTGGTAAGATGCTTCAATAAATTTTTTAAATCTAACAAATTTAGATCGTAGAGGCATGAGAGAAAAAGAAGAATGATTCATTGCTACAACTACAACGAGAAAGGGCACATCATAGATGACTGTCCGAAATTGAAGAGCAAGCAAAAGGAGAAGGCAAAGACCAAGTACAAGAAACCAGAATCCTCCAAGCACAAGAACCTGAAAGCCACTTGGTCAGACTCATCCTCCAAATCAGAAGTTGAAGAATTCTCAGGAATAGCACTGATAGCCAACCATCAGCTAGAAGAAACGTCTAGCTCAGAGATGAGCATCGATAAAGGGGGCGGAACATCAGAAGAAAAAAGCAACAGTGAAGGGGGAGCGTCACCAGATCAGGTAAGTAAGGTACGCAATCTAACCCCGACTCAGTCTTTTAAATTTATCAAGTCTCTGTCCAAAGAATTAGATCAATTAGAAAAAGAAAATGCTGAATTAAATAATATCTTAGATAAATTTAAATCAGAAAATGAAAGTTTAAAATCAGAAATTGAAAAATTGAAATCTGCTGCATGATTAAATCATTTTCCAAAATCAAAACTAAGGATTTATGGTAGATTAAATTGGTACATTAGAAACCATCAGGGTCAACTTAGAAAAGTGCCCAAGTATTATGCACCCCCTAAATTTTTGACTAATCCTGTAGGAAGGAACCTTTATTGGGTTCCAAAATCTTTGCTGGTTTAAATTTCTCTTTTAGTTAAAAGATTAAAGTGAGAAAATTAAACATTGAAATTCTTTATGCAAGTTTTGTCTAAGGAAGTGGTTGTTGCTCTAATAACCAAGAAGGTCTAGTGCCTCGCCACGACCTGGAAGCTAAAATATTGAAAGAAAATGTTTAATTAACTTTCTGAAAAAGCATTAAACAAGAATTAAATAATGCTTTGAAAGTTTTTTCAAACACGTTTGAAAATTTCTAAAAAATCGATTTTGACTTAGAAATTATTGTGAAAAATTCATCTGACTTGAAATCTTTTGAAAAATTCAAAAATTTATTTGACTTAGAAAATTTTTTCAAAAACCTGATTCTTATCTAGAAATTTTTTTTTTTGGAAAAATTCAATTTTCTGAGAAATCATTTTTGTTAAATAAAAATTCTCTAAAATATTTTTTGAGTTATCACCCCGTTTTTGCTGTGATCAAAGGGGGAGAGAAAGGTTACAAGTTAAGGAGAAAGGTACAAGTTAAGGGGGAGTTAGAAAGTTTAAAATTTTAATATTGTTTTTAAAAATGTGTTGCAATTTTTTTTATTGCAAAACTTATGCTTAACATGCTAGTTTAGTAATTTTTCTTTAAAATTACTTTTTGTGTCTGTTTAAACCCTAACTTGAACTTGGGTTGATGTACAACAAAAAGGGGGAGATTGTTGAACCCCGTGGTAGTTTTGATGTGATCAACCAAGTAGGTTAGGTCCTGCTTTGTGTTAGATCCCTATGTCTGAGTGTGCAAGAGCTTAGGAGAATAGGAAGTCGAGCGGAAGACACAGCTAGCGAGAAGGATGACACGGGAAGGGAGCCGACGGGCTCGGTGCGTCCGAAGGACGAGAGAGTTGCGGAAGAGTACTTCGGTGGAGCGAGAAGAACGTGTGCGGTGTTCGAGGGATGAGAAGCCGAACAAAAGCCTGCTCGAGGAGAAGGCTGAAAATTGGGTTCGGGTGAGCCCTATTTCGATTGGCCGCAATCACCCAAAAGAACGGAGCTTCGGAAGCCAAAGTGAAGAAGAAATGGAGTCAAAAGAGATTGAAAATTACTGTAGCAGAAAGTTACTATAGTAGGAACTTGAAGGCGCCTTAAACATGGATTGAAGGTGCCTTCAAAATTGAAGGCACCTTCATTGCTTGTTGAAGGCGCCTTGAGCCAGGTTAGAATGACCGTTCGAGCACCGGATAGAATTCTATCCACTCACCGAGCTGGAGGCGCCATGGACCTTGTTGGAGGCACCTTGGACCCTCGGGATAGAATTTCCAGAGGCTATTTAAAGGCCCCTGGAGCTAGGAATTAAATACAACTCAAGCAATCAAGTGTGTAGCCATTCCTAGCAATAGTTCTAAGCTTCCAAAGTGTAAAAGGCTTCTCCGCCTTCAGTAAAGGAGATTCTTTTTAGTGCGCTTTCCATTGCCCTGGATTAACAACCTCCTTGGTTGTAACCAGGTTAAATTTCTGTTTCTTTTCTGTTTACTACTTTAATTACTTTACTGCTTTATTTACTATTGCACTAATTGAGTTGAAAGCACGAGGAGGGTATAGTTTATTTTTTTTGTTTTCAGCAATTCACCCCCCTCTTGTCGGCCTCCGCTACACCTACAGATGGGATCTATCCCTCCTATATGACGGGAATGACATCAATATTCTTGATAGAGTGAGACCACTAAGTGCATGACCATGCCCAAATGAGTTAATATAAGATATTGAGCTCATTTGATCGAGTGAGTCTATTTGGAGTTCAAGATTTAGATTGATTAGAGGATGACATGGTCTATGCCTCATATTGATCAATCTAGATGTCTAGGATAGAAGGATACTTTTCATATATTGTGAGGAGTTACAATTAGTAGTCACACGGTGATGTTGGATCTCAACATTCTTGTAACTTGGGTAGTAATGATGTATTGCTAGATACCGCTCATTACTTATGCTTCTAAATGGGTTTACGAGCATTGCCAACGTTACAAGAACCTATAGGGTCACACACAAAGGGCAATTAGATAGAGATTTGTTTCATTTGATGAACCTAAAGAATTAGGTTCATGTGATGAACCAAATTGGATTAAGAGTAATCCAAATTAGGCAAATTGAGTTGGACTCAATTTGGTTCATGTATTAAGTGAGTCTAATTTGGACTTAGACTCATTTAATTATTTTAATTCAATGAATGTAAATTCATTAAATTAAAATTGACTTGAACCAATGGTTAGATTAGATCAACTAAGGGAGAGAAGTGGTCAAGTTTGACTTGACTTGATAGGAAGATGAAGGGCCATGTTTGACTTGACCATTTGCCACCTCATTGGTGAGTTGGCATTAAGTGGCTAATGGTGATATGCCATATCATCAAGGCTAGAACATGTATGTGCCACCTAATGAGGGAGATCAAGAGTTTTTGACTCTTGAAATTCCATGGAGTATATAAGCCTTTTCAAAGGTGGTTGGCCACTTAATGTGGAGTTACAACCTTGAATTGATTTTCATTCAAGTCATCTTCTTCCTTGAGCTCCTCTCTTGTCTCCCTCTCCTCCATTGGCCGAACCCTAGAAAGGTGCTAGCACACCTTTTGTTTGGTCTCTCCATCTCTTGTTTGTGTGGATACGCATAGAGAAGTATCTACCTTGATAATTTCAAGATCCGGCGAACCTAGGACGAGCGGGATTACGCGAAGGGCTTCGCTTCAAAGGTATAAACTCTTCTCCTTTGTAGATCTAGTGTAGATCTAGGCTTTAATAAACTCGTACATGAAATTTTGTTTATAAACTTTGCACGGATCCGGTGTCATGGGAGATTCGATGTTTCTGCAACGCAAAAAGGCGGTTTTTGCGGTCCGAAAATCCCAACACTCATGTGGCTATTAGTATAACTACTAGTCCTTGGACCTGAAGTCACCATGGTTCCCTACATAAGGAGTTACATACTTTGGCTTCGTCAAACGTCACCCGTAACTGGGTTGACTATAAAGGCGATTACTGGGTATGTAACAAATTATGTGGAGGGATGTGAGTGATGTAGATGGGATCTATCCCTCCTATATGATGGGAGTGACATCGATATTCTTGATAGAGTGAGACCACTAAGTGCATGGCCATGCCCAAATGAGTCAATATAAGATATTAAGCTCATTTGATTGAGTGAGTCTACTTGGAGTTCAAGATTTAGATTGATTAGAGGATGACACGGTCTATGTCTCATATTGATCAATCTAGATGTCTAGGATAGAAGGTCACTTGTCATATATTGTGAGGAATCAAAATTAGTAGTCACAAGGTGATGTTGGATCTCAACATTCTTGTAACTTGGGTAGTAATGATGTGTAGCTAGATATTGCTCATTACTTATGCTTCTAAATGGGTTTAGGAGCATTGTTAATGTTACAAGAACCTATAGGATCACACATAAAGGGCAATTATATGGAGATTAGGTTCATTTGATGAACCTAAAGGATTAGGTTCATGTGATGAACCAAATTGGATTAAGAGTAATCCAAATTGAGCTAATTGAGTTGGACTCAATTTGGTTCATGTGTTAAGTGAGTCTAATTTGGACTTAGACTCATTTAATTAATTTAATTCAATGAATAAAGATTCATTAAATTAAACTTGACTTGAACCAATGGTTAGATTAGATCAACCAAGGGTGAAAAGTTGTCAAGTTTGACTTGACTTGAGAGGAAGACGAAGAGTTAAGTTTGACTTGACCATTTGCCACCTCATTGGTGAGTTGGCATTAAGTGGCTAATGGTGATATGCCACATCATCAAGGTTGCTTAAGTGGAGTGCCATCTCATATTGGAAATCATGAGCCTTGACTCTTGATATTCCTTGGGGGTTACAAGCCATTAGGTGGCCGACCACTTAAAGATGTGAATTAGTGCATTTTGTGTGCTAATTGATTTTCATCTTCTTCACTTTGTTTTTCTTCTTCTCCCTCTCCTCCTTCTTGTCGAGACCATCAAGGGTGCTAGAACATCCTAGTGGTTTCTCTCCATCTCTTGCTTGTGTGGATACACATAGAGGAGTATCTACTTTGATACTCTCGAGATCCGGCGAACCGTGGACGAGCGGGATTAAGCGAAGGGCTTCTCATCAAGGGTAAATTCTTATCTTGTAGATCTAAAGTAGATCTAGGCTTAGAAAACTCGTATGTGAAAGTTTTACGAAATTTTATTTCTTCGCACGGATCCGTGGCATGGGAATTTCGGGGTTTCCGCAACGCAAAAAACGGTTTTTGCGGCCCGAAAAATCCAACACAAGGCGCCTCCGACAAGGTCCAAGGCACCTCCAATGAGAGAGGGGATAAAACTTTATCCAAACTGCTCAACGTTCATTTCTACTGGGTGTGAGGCGCCTTCAACAGGGTTGAAGGCGCCCTCAATCTGGAGGCGCCTCCAAGCTGGCTGGCAGCTTTTCCAGCTTGCTTACTTCTTTTCTTCGTCTTCCTAAGTTTCGTTCTTTTGGGTGATTCCGGCCAACCGAAATAGGGCTCACCCGAACCCAATTTCCGACCTTTTCCTCGAGCAAGCTTCTGTCCGGCTTCTCCTCCCTCGAACGTCGTGCACGTTCTTCTCGTCCACTGGAGTACTCTTCTGCGGCTCTCTCGTCCTTCGGACGCACAGAGCCCGTCGGCTCCCTTCCCGTGTCATCCTTCTCGCTAGCTACGTCTTCCGCTCGACTTCCTGCGCTCCTAAGCTCCTGCACACTCAGACACAGGGATCAAACATAAAGCAGGACCTAACCAACATGGTTGATCACATCAAAACACCCACGGGGACCAACATAGGGGCCCTAATCTCCGAACCACGTTAAACGAACATGTTAGCGGTTTGCATTTCCTTTCTTAGTTTTAGTATTTAGCTTATTTGTTTTTGTATTATTTCGCTGTGCAAGCTAACACACGTAGGAAGCGATTATTTTGGGGTACTGTCTATCCAGCCCCCCTTCAAGATGGCCACCTATCCCCTACAGGTTCCTCCACCCAGGGTTGTGTGTGTTGGAGTAAGGATTGTTTTGCCTTTGGTTATATCCTACTATTGCATCGCATTACTCAAGTTGGTTTATTTGTGCTTATATAGGCCCTAGGGGGCAAGTATCTTGAGCATGATCCGAACTTCCACAAGTTTCGCACACACACTATTGCATTGGCTATGTTGTTCCTGTTAGGATGTATACTAAAAGCCTAGCTTTTTGCATGAACATTTATTTTGAAATGAGAATCACATTGATCAAATGTCCACGTTTAGTTAAATGCAGTTGTCCATTTAATTTATATTGTAGATAACATGGTGTGTGGTGTTACACAGAAGATAATTTTATCAGTTCCTTATAAATTATAAATAGTAGCTCACAACCAAGATGGAGTGGGACAAACCATTGGAATGGTTGTAGTGTAATTTGATATTAGTTTATCTTGACTATAAAATTACACTAGTACACTGTGTGTATTGAGTAGGACTATTTGAGCTTGTTTCTTTTTATACTGACTAAATAAAAGAACAAAACCTTTGTTATTATTGATGTACATACTCTTAATCTCGAAATAATAACAAACACATATACTTAGTATTTATTTCTTTAATTTATCAAAGGGTGAGATTTATTCAGTTAAATCAATAGGCCCGATAAGTTGGAAAATAATATTATTTATATGGTGTGTTGTTGATTATAAAAGGAAATTGTGTCCTAGTAATCTAGGTTGATGATGTCCCCTTTAGGAGCACATAAGGATTATCATGTAAACCCTGCAAGTGGACTTAGTCCGACATGATAATAAGGTTGAGTGATATACTTTTAGAGCTAGATGTTAATTAAGTGACTTGTCAGTAACTCATTTAATTAATGGGCATACGATATTTTAAACACAGGGAGACTAACGCGCTCATGATAAGAAGGAGCTCATAATGTAATATGGGCTCTTTAGTGGTATGAGCTATTATTGATGATCTTGAGTTGGGTGTTCGAGTTGAACACAAGAAGCTCAAGTCCATCAGGAGGTCAAAACTAATTCCTCCTCTCGGTCCCTCTTGTAGCCTCTATAAAGCCTCACATTCACCTATTTTGGTTTTGCTTCCTACCCAAGAAAGGGGCCAGCCATATCCTTGCTTGGTGCCCAAGAAAGGGGTCGGCCAAGCCATGCTTCCTACCCAAGAAAGAGTCTGGCCAAGCCTTGCTTGATGCCCAAGCAAGGGGCCGGCTAAACCAAAATAAAAATAAAAGAAAAGAAAGAAAAAAAAGGGAGATTTTTTCTCAACAGAATTAGAGATTTTTCTAAAAGAATTACGTTGATTCTTTCTTAGAAATTTTCTAAAAAGAATTATATTAATTCTTTCTTAAGAATTTTTTTAAAAAAGAATTATGTTTATTCTTTCCTAGTGATTTTTCTAAAAAGAATTATGTTGATTCTTTCTGAGAAATTTCCTAAAAAGAATTATACTAATTCTTTCTTAAGAAATTTTTCCAAAAAGAATTATGTTAATTTTTTTCTAGAGAATTTTTCTAAACAAAAATCTATTACTTTTTATCCTTTTTTATCTGGGGCAAAGGATTATAAAAGGAGAGGAGGTTCTCCACAACTAAAAACCCTCTCCTTCCCCTTAAGGTCGGCGCCCCATTTTTTTCTTTTCTTTCCTCTAGGGCTAGCGCCCCACTTCTCTTTCTTCTTCCCTCTCGGGTCGGTGCCCATCTTCTCTTGGTGGCCAGAGCTTGGAGTAAAAGAAAACGAAGAGACGAAGCACCTTGGTGGCCGGCGGTTTGGAGGAGAAGAAGAAGAAGAAGGCATTCCTTTCTTTGCATCCTTTGGTGGTAGGCATCTTGGAAACAAAAAGGGTTCGGGTGTTTTTGTCTTTGTAGATCTTCGCCCACACGACATCTAAGAAGAGGAGAGGAATACGGTAGAAGATCAAGGGTCTTTGTCTTCAAAGAAAGGTACAACTAGTTATTTATTCCGCAGCACAACTAGTTTTGTTTTCTTTGCATGGATCCTGAAATACCAACACAAGAGGATAGCAATTTTGTGTTTTCATTTTTGTGCTTTGATTTTGTGTTTCGATCTTATTCTTTGATTAAGGTCTCTGTAGTTAAACCTAAGGTTACTATGGGAATTTTAAATATTCAATTTCTTTGAAAGACTTTGTCTAGGAAGTGGTGGATGATCCCATAACCAAGAAGGCCTAGTGTCTTGCCAACGACCTGGAAGCCAATCTTGAAATAGATATTTAATCAAGTTCTGTAATATGATTTAACTAAAGAAGAACACAAGGGTTGAACTTGGAGTAAAAATGTTAAGTTTCGTTTCCAATCCAGGTTTAACTTTGAAGAACGAACTTGGAGTAAAAATGTTAAGTTTTGTTTCCAATCCAAGTTTAACTTTTGAAGAGCACATGGGTTGCTAGGAAAAGTTCTATGCTTGTACAAATTTTTTTACAGGGGATACAGAACGGAATTCCAAGTAGCGCCCTTCAAGTTGTATCATAGCTAGTTTTCTTCCTCTGTGTGTTTGGTTTTCGGTTAAATTATGCACTGCTCATACATAAGTTTAGGCTGAATAATAGTAGGATGTGCTAAATAAATTAACTCTGTGGTTGCAAGCATCCTAGATCCAACTATTATGGCTTTTGTGTGCTTGTGTATGATTTGAACCCTCGGGCATGTCGAGGTTGTTGTGAGTGTATGATTGTAATAATTAAATATGGTCGGTTGCCGTATTATTATTATTGTTGTTTTACATTCTGTTCGATCTAGATTACATTTATATTGCCTTATGGAATATAGGATCGATAAATGTAAAATTTTATTTTTGTCGCGGATCGTATCCTTGCAAGGTGTGGTGCTATTTGAGGACCAGAGGTGCAGTAGAAAAGGAAGCAAGATAGACGCGACGACATGACCTGTTGGTGGTGGCTAGGGTCAGCGGCATACAGAGGACAGCTATGGATGATGTCATAATAGTTACAAAATTATTTTTTCATATTTATTGCCTTTATGTGCTGTGGTGTGTATGCTTTTATGTGCATGTGTGATCTGTGTGCATGTTAAAATTCCTCATTTAAATAACTAAGTGGGAGAGGGTTTATTTATTTAAATTCCACGGTCTCCTTTACTGTTTTGTAAGTGATGCATTCAAACTTGCGCGTTGGCTTTAAGTGCCTTCCTCCACATCGGATGAGTTTGTTTGCAGATCACTAGATCAAACTTCCTCTATGAATAATTATAGGAAATTATTTGGTTTTGTGTGATCTTCTCCATCTGAAGTGCCATAATCCTAATTAATGGAGTAAGTATCAAGTAATTGTATACACTTAGGCGCATTTAATAGTATCCTCCCCATCAGAGTTACTGCTATTATTTTCTATGATCGAAGGCAAACCAACTATTAATTTTATTTATCATAAAGTTAGGTTGACAAGAAAATAAAATTAATGAGTAAAACCTCCTCTTACAAATGTTTGAATTAGTATACGTCAACACTATCGTGGCATACTAAATTCACGGTGTTTTGAGGTGTTGGTGAATTTAAATTATATTATTTGAGGGATCAATATTATTATAAATTCTAAAGTTTTGACCAAATATCTTATTTTGTGATTCTCAGGATTTCAAAATGGCTTTCAATCCTCTCGCTGTTATTTTAAATGAAAACAAACTTACTAGTTCCAATTATATTGATTGGAAAAAAACATGGACTATCCTCGCAGAAACGAGAACAATGAAGGTGTATCTTATTCATTAGTTGTCAAAACATGTTTAGTGGTGTTATCTACCGGTACCTAGTGTGTAGATACAAGAGCCACTGATCATGTCTGTAATTCATTGCAGGGTTTCCAGGAAACCCGATGACTACATGAAGGAGAAATCCCCGTCTACATGGGTAATGCTACGAGAGTGGCGGTTGTTGCAGTAGGAGATGTTTTATTATCTTTCGATAGGAATAAAACTTTAATTTTGAGAAATTGTCTTTACGTACCATCTTTTATAAAGAACTTGATTTCAGTTTCTAAATTATTTATGGATGGATATTCTATTTTTTTTATGACAAAATAGTTATTAAGAAAAATAGGGTGGTTATCTGTTCTGGTACGTTGGCTGACAATTTGTACACTCTAAATCCAATAACTCCCATGACACAACAAATGAAAATTAATAACAAATCTTCTAATTCTAATAAGAGAAAGCAACCTTCGAAAATGAACCAAACATATCTTTGGCATCTAAAACTTGGTCATATTAACTTGAGTACGATTCAAAGGCTAATAGCCGAAGGACCTTTGGGTTCATTGGTGGTGGAAAACTTTCCAACCTGTGAATCTTGCTTGGAAGGAAAAATGACCAAGAGACCTTTTAAGGAAAATGGGTATAGAGCCAAAATCTGTTAGAATTGGTTCATTCTGATTTGTGCGGACCTATGACTATCCAGGCAAGAGGTGGTTTCGAATATTTTATCTCTTTTATAGATGACTATTCGAGATATAGGTACATTTACTTGATGCATCACAAGTCTGAGTGTTTTGATAAGTTCAAAAAGTACAAGGCTGATGTGGAGAAATGTCATGGTAAAAGTATCAAGAGACTATGGTCTGATCGTGGTGGCGAGTACCTCTTAGGAGAGTTTAGGAATTACTTATCAGAGGTTTAGATTCAATCCCAACTGTCTACACCTGGTACACCCAATAGATGTAACACCCACTAAGCTTTTAAGATAAAATAAGAGAATGATGAATTTGCCTTAGAAAAATATTAGTAGAATGTTGAAACAAAAAGAAATAAAAAGAAATAAAAATAGGGAGTTGTCAAGGATTGAACCATGAACCTCTCATGATGTAAATGATAGGATTAATGGGTAATAACCAGTTGGGATAGGAATAATATATTGATAGCAAAGGAGGGAAACTCAAGATAAGGATGAGAGTAAAAGCTAGCCAAAAGAAAACAAGAAAAGAACAAGAGAAAGACAACTTGCCTTCCTTCTTTTCTCTCCCTCTTCCTCTTCTTTGCCGTGACTTAAAGAGGGGAATTAAGGGGATTCATTCCCCCTTGTTTCGTCATGAATGATGAGAACAAATAAATAAATAAAATAAATATAAAAATGAAAAAAAAGGGCTAAGGGAGAAGGAAAGCAAAAACCAATTTTGCTACCTCTTCCCCCTTAACATAAAAGGGAGCATGTGAAGAGAAGATTTGATTTTTCTCTCATTTCTCTCATTCTCCCCTCTCCATCACCGAGAACCTCAGCCCCCTCTCCTCCATTTTCGGCCCCCAAAACAAAGTTCCTCCTAGGATACATGTAAGGCTACCAAGGGAAAACAAAGGAGGAGAACAAGAAGAAGAAACCCTTTCTTCCATCACCACACTTTAGAACCACAAGCGAAAAGGATGTAAGTATCCCCTCACCTGTGGTACAAGTAGTTTTGATGTGTTTTTGGATTTTATGAGGATTTTAAAACCTAGAACAAAGTTGTGAAAAATTCGGCCAAAGGAAGGACTTGTGATCCTAGGAATGTTTAAAATAAGCCTTGATTCATGATAATTTTTCTATGCTTTTTAAGAAGGTTTTCTCTCATATTTTTATATATATGTGATGTTGGATTAGAAATGTATCTAACCCTAGAGTTTCGGCCAAAAAGGTTTTATAAGGGCTAGGGAATTTATTTGTTTACCTAACTTGCACAAAACCCTTTAAATAAATGGTTAAGGATCCATTATTGTTTTCATACTTGAAGGTTACTTGGAACCAAAAGTATCCCACACACAAGTTTCGGCCAAGGAAGGGTTTAGGGTTAGGAATACTTTGGATTTAAACTCACCATGTTTATATGTAACGACCCGCCTTCTGGATACTAGGCTGTAAGGCCGGTCGCTACAGTTATGCTAAACTATACTGTGCGGAAAGCTGGGCTAATTTAAAATTTTCTACTAATTGCTGACTGTTCTTGGTTCTACATGTGCTAAAGGATGTAATCTGAGGAACACAAAGCATATCCTACATCCCCCATGGACTAGAAGTTGATCTACTGAGTTTCTTGGTCGAAACTGAGCTTCCCAATCGATCCAAACTGAACTGGATCGATTGCTTCCCGTTGGATCGATCCACGAATCGATCCCGGCTGCTACTGGCACGGATGAACACCCTGGATCGGTCAGTTGACCGATCCAGAAGCTGCATTGCTTCTGTATGCTGCTGGATCGGTCAGCTGGTCCAGCTGGTCCCTGATAGGTCAGTGAGACCGATCAGTGGCTTACTGATCGGTCTGCTGACCGATCAGTGAGCCGCGATCTAGCTCCTGATCGATCCACGGATTGATCAGGGAGCGAACAGAAAGTTCTGTTGCAGAAACCAGATCCCTGATCGGTCTACCGACCGATCAGAGACTCCCTGATCGGTCTGCTGACCGATCAGGGGTTTCTGATTTCGAATCAGAAACTCTGATTTCAGCACGGCTTCGTGCCAAAACCTCATACAACAACTACCTAATGCATAATAACCATTCTAATAACATGTTGTAACAATTCTAAACTTAAGCTAAAGCAAGGTTCATCAACTCATAACCTTTAACTACTAGAAATGCATAAAAAGCAAAGTATAAGAAAATGTCTTAAGGAAGAACTAGTTTCTAATTTGCTAAACTCTCCAAGGTTTTTTATTCCAGTTCCTGCCACACACACCATCCTTTGCATTGTCCTCCAGCTCCCTCTGCTAGTCCATCTTTCCTTTACCTTTATCTGCAGTATAAGGAAAAATAGTATCTGTAAGCTTAAAGCTTAGTAAGAAACCATCTACCTCAGAAAAACATGCAACGATGCAAATATGATTTAAAATAATGCTGTTTAAAACATATACTGAATATACTGAATAAACTAAGCATGACATGGCATATAAGCATACAATCATGGCATATCAAGAGCTGAACATAAAGTCATCATGCATATTCACAGGGAAAAACTAAACTGGAGCATGATACTGAAACTGAGCTACGCTAATACTGAGCTACTGCTAGAGCTGTACTGAGTTCACGAACTAATTTGTGAAAGGTTGAAAACCGTATACATATAATAAGTGAAAATACCAAACATGCTGCTGAGGGGCCCGGCAACTGTACGTACTATGCGCGCATCTCTAACTAGACCCGGGGTTGTAAGTCCCGAATTTAGTAGAACTACTAGGTTATCTAAACCTAGGGACCGACTATGGGAGCCCAGCTCAATGGATATATAATCCAGTACAGTGCCAACTGAAAAGTAAAATACTGAGTATAGCTAAACTGTTCTAAATTGCTCTTTCTAGGTTATCTGAACCTAGAGCTAGGTTGTCTGAACCTAGAGGCGACTGTGGGAGCCCACCCATTGGACCGTAGTCCTACATAAGTCGAAGTAAATCTAATTTGCTGTTTTAAATGCTTCTAGTGCATTTAATAAGTTAATTTAAACTGTCTATTACTGAGTTAGACCTTTAATCGAGCACCTATGATGCTCTAACTCTTCTCCCTATTAGGGAGACCACCTCTAGGCACCCGACAACGTCTAACCTCCTATCTGAAGAGGGAAAACATGCCTGGCCATTCTAGGGTGCTCAACTAAATCCCTAATTTGCGAAGAGAGTTAAATACACCCTAGATATCGATAAAAATCTGCATACATCCTAACTAAGCATAAAAACTCAAACGGAAGCTATTATACTGCAGGTGAGGGGTTTCTTACCTCCTGTTCGTAATTTGTTACGATTTTATTCGCTAGAATTCCGGTGGAGATGACCTTTTCGACGATCCGCTCACGTCTTCGCGTTCCTTTCGCGGAGAAGAACCTTTTTCGTGTTGGAATCGTCGCCGGAAAGTGTCCTTGGGGCCCTAGAGAAAGAACCCTAGGCTTTGCCTTGTTGTGGCGCCGAGAGAAGGAGAGGAGGAAGAGAGGTTGGCGTCGGTGAGGGTTTGGAGAAAAATGGCGTGAGGTTTGTGAGGATAGGGCTGCCGAACCAAATTAAACCAAACCCATCTTAAGTTCTTAATTTATATTAAGTGGATTATTAAACCCAACTCCAATATAAATATAATTGGTTCCTCTTTCTTTCAGCACGGCCCTGCTGGGTTCAACCGGTTACTAACATTATCCCTAAACCATAGGTCTCGGGTTCGATTCCCGCCTAAGCTATTTTGCGGTTCTATTTATTTTTGCTGCTTCCGCTACTCGGAAAATTCCGAAAAAATATCCAAAAATTCCAGAAAAATCATAGAATATTTCTAAAAATAATTTGAGAATTTTAGAGCGTTACAACTCCCCATACCTTATAAAAAGTTCGTCCTCGAACTTAGAATAATTCTGGGTACTTCTGTCTCATGCTGACATCTGTCTCCCAAGTTGCCTCTTCTGCTGTGTGACTGTGCCAAATGACTTTGACTAATGGTACTTTCTTGTTCCGCAATTTCTTAACTGCTCGGTCTATTATCTGAATAGGCCGACTATCATAGTTGAGGTCTTCGCGGATCTGTACCGACTGGGGCTCAATCACCTGGGTGGCATCTGGGGTATGCTTCTTCAGCATAGAGACATGAAATACGTTGTGGACAGCTGACATTTCCTGGGGTAGCTCTAGCTCATATGCTACCTTGCCCACTCTTCTGCTGATAAGGTATGGTCCCACATATCTGGGACTAAGTTTGCCCTTCTTCCCAAAACGCATTACTCCCTTCATGGGAGCTACTCTGAGGAACACTGAATCCCCAACTGAAAACTCTAAGGGTCTGCGCCGTGTATCAGCATAGCTCTTCTGGCGGCTCTGAGCTGTCTCTATCCTCTGGCGGATCTGCTTTATAGATGCTGTGGTATCTGCTACTAGATCTGTCTGAAGCTCTAGTTCTTTCTGTTCACCACTCTCATACCAGCAGATTGGAGATCTACACCTCCGCCCATAGAGAGCCTCATAAGGTGCCATGCCGATAGTGGCCTGATAGATGTTGTTGTAAGCAAATTCTACTAAGCTCAGATATTTGCACCAACTTCCCTTGAAGTCTAGGGCACACGCTCGGAGCATATCTTCGAGTACCTGATTTACTCGCTCTGTCTGACCATCTGTCTGCGGATGGAATGCTGTGCTGAACTTTAACTTCGTGCCCAATGCTGACTGTACACACTCCCAGAAGTGTGATGTAAACCTGCTGTCTCTGTCTGAAATAATGGTAGGTGGGACTCCATGAAGTCGGACGATCTCCTGGAGATACAACTGAGCTAGCTTCTCCATGGAGTAGGATATCTTGATAGCTAAAAAGTGGGCTGATTTAGTCAACCTGTCGACTATTACCCAGATGGCATCAAAGCCATTCGTGGTTCTGGGTAGTCCCACTATGAAGTCCATAGAGATATCCTCCCACTTCCATTCTGGAATTTGTATAGGCTGCAGAACTCCTCCTGGTCGCTGATGTTCTGCCTTGACCCTCTGACAGGTGAGGCAGATGCTAACATATCTGGCGATGTCTCGCTTCATCCCGGGCCACCAAAAATGTTTCTTCAGGTCTTGATACATTTTGGTGGAACCTGGATGCATCGCGTAGGGAGTCCTGTGAGCCTCATCTAAAATCTGTCTCCGTAGCTCCTCCTGATCTGGAACACAGAGTCTGTCACCAAAATATAACACCCTGCTATCGGACACTCTGAATTCTCTGCTTTCTGATTCTGCTAGCCCTTGCTTGATTTTCTGAATTTCAGGGTCCTGCTCCTGAGCTGACTGAATATCACCAAGCAAGGTAGGCTCTAAGGTCATAGTAGAGAGCTGTCCAACGATGAGTTCGAGACCGAAATCTATGATCTCTTTCTGTAGGGGCGGTGACATGGCTGTAAGAGATAATAAGGTAGCACTGGATTTTCTGCTAAGTGCGTCGGCTACCTTATTGGCTTTCCCTGGATGGTAGAGGATGTCTATATCGTAGTCTTTGACCAGCTCAAGCCATCTGCGCTGTCGCATATTCAGATCCTTCTGAGTGAAGAAGTACTTCAGACTCTGATGATCTGTATACACTCTGCACTGAGCTCCATATAAGTAATGTCTCCAAATTTTGAGAGCGAACACTACTGCTGCAAGCTCAAGGTCATGAGTAGGGTAATTCTTCTCATAATCCTTGAGTTGTCTAGAGGCATAGGCGATCACCTTGCCGTTTTGCATCAGTACTACTCCTAGTCCCAACTTAGAGGCATCACTATAGATGTCAAAGCTGCTGGTGTTGTCTGGTAGAGCCAAAATGGGAGCACTAGTCAATCTCCTTTTTAGCTCGCTGAAGCTGTTCTCACAGTTCTCTTTCTGGTGAGCTGTCAGTGGGGAGGCTATCCTGGAGAAGTCCTCTACAAACTTCCTGTAATATCCTGCTAATCCCGTAAAGCTCCTGATTTCGCTGGCGTTCTTAGGTCTCTTCCAGTTACTTACCGCTTCTATCTTGCTGGGATCTACCATAATGCCATCCTTTGAGATGATGTGACCCGGAAGGACACCGATCTAACCAAAATTCACATTTCGTGAACTTAGCGTATAGCTGGTTTTCTGAAGGGTCTGCAATACTAGTTTCGGTGCTCAATGTTCTTCCTGAGTTCTCGAATAGATAAGAATGTCATCGATAAACACAATAACAAACTTATCTAAATACTCCCAGAACTGCTCATGAGATCCATGAATGTAGCCGGAGCATCGACACGCTAAAGGGCATGACTACGAACTCGTAGTGTCCGATCCGTTCTCAATGCCGCCTTGGGTATATCCTTCTTTAACCTTCACCGATGATAACCTGATCCGAGATCTATCTTAGAGAATACTGCTGCTCCCTTCAGTTGGTCGAACAGATCATCGGAGGATACCTGTTCTTGATTGTGACTTGGTTCAGTGATCCGTAGTCTATGCACAACGCATGCTTCCATCCTTCTTCTTCACGAACAATACAAGCGCTCCCCATGGTGAGTGACTCGCATATGAAACCCTTGTCAAGCGCTCCCGAGTTGCTCCCAAGCTCCTTCTGCTCGCGAGCCATGCGTAAGGCGCTGAGATAGGATTTGTACCGGAATGAGCTCTATCTCAAAGTCGATCTCCCCGTCTGGTGCTAAGCCTGTTAAAGCTGGGTAGTCACATACGACTCGAACCTCTGTTAGCTGTTGGTTCTTGTCCTGGCTGACGTTGACTACATGTGCTAGGAATCCTGTACAACCTGAATCCAGTAGCTTCTGTGCTTTCATAGCTGAGAGAAACTTCTTGGCCTTTCTCTTTGGTTCCTCGCTGTATTCAAATTGCACTGCCGCTTCAGGTTGGAAGATGACTTTCTTTTTACGGCACTCTATGGTAGCACCGTACTTGATCAGAAAGTCCATTCCAAAGATAACGTCATAGTCGGTCATCTCTAGCACTATCAGATCACAAAAGAGCTCTCTGTCTGCTATAATGACCGGCACTGCTTTGAGCCAGTGCGTGGATGCCATGATCTCTCCTGAAGGTAGTGCCGTCAAAAATTGACCACTGAGTACTTCTGGAGCTATTGCTGACTTTACGGTGAACACCCTAGCTATATAGGAATGGGTTGCCCCAGTATCAAATAATACAGTTGCTACTTGCTGAAAAATGCTAAGCTGACCTGTAACAACTGTCGAGGCATTAGCTACGTCCTCTCTGGTGAGTGAGTAGATCCTCGCATTCGCCATAGCTGGAGGGGCTTCTAATCTGCCCTGGCTGATAAGTGGACCTTCTAGAGCGGCCTGCATCTGATATAACTGAGCTGGCTGGCCTGCATACTGAATCTGCTGTTGCTGAGGAAGACCGGTCTTGTTCGGGCACTGCTTGGCCATGTGCCCTTCTTGTCCACATTCGAAGCATCCTCGTGTGCCCTTGCGACAAACCCCTGGGTGGAATTTCCCACAAGTAGCACACTTTGGATAACTGGGTCGTTTGCTAGATGGTCCTCCTTTTGGGTCACTCCCTGATTTGCGCTTGTTGTTGGAGTTCCCTTTCCAGTTAGAGCTGTGGCCTTGCTGTTTTTGAGTGTGAGAGTTTCCTTGGCCTTTGGACTCTGAGGAGACTTGCTTCTGCTACTTTATGCTATTCTGGTAGTGCTCTGTGGTCAAGGCACTGCTCACTAACTCCTCTGTGGTTTGTGGCCTATGTACGCCACCAGCCACGTTCACTGCTATCTCTGGCCTCAGCATCTTGAGCATCAACCGGATCCGTTCCTTCTCTGTGCTGACTAGCTCTGGGCATAGACGAGCCAACCTGTTGAATTTCTTCACGGCTTCCTCAACTAAAAGGTTGCCCTGACGAAACTCAGTGAACTCGTCGTAGTGGCGGTTGGTAACCCGTATGTGGAAGAACTCCCCGAAGAACTCCCTCTCGAAGTCAGCCCATGACATCTGGTTCACTGGGCGCTTCGTTCTAATTCTCTCCCACCACATGCGTGCGTCTCCTGTCAGGCAGAAGGAGGCACACTTCACCTTCTCGTGTTCTGGCCAGTCCAGAAGCTCCATCGTGCTCTCCAGTGTTTTGAACCAGGCTTGTGCATCCCATGGTTCACTAGTGCCTGAGAAGTTCTCTGGCTTGACCCGCTGCCACTGGATCAGATAGGCTTCCTTTCTTGGCTCAGCTGCTGGTGCTGGTGCTGTAGGCTGAGCTGGTGGAACCTCCAAGACTACCGGAGTAGTCAAATTCGGTTCCGGGGTGACTGTGGGGGTACTCTGCTGATTAGCCTTTAAGGTGGCTATTTCCTGTTGCTGTTCAGCTAGCTGCTGCTGTAACTGAGCCACTAATGCTGTAAGGTCTGGAGGAGGCACTGAACTGCCTGCCTCTTGCTGGGGCTCAGTAGCTAATGCCCTTCTAGCTGGGCGTCCTCGTGCCATTTCTAAAGACATAGAGAACATAACATAACTAATGTAATCACAGTTATATAACTACTGATATCATGTTTAAAACTATCACATACTAACAAGCAGTAGGCATATAAACATGAACTGTAACTAGAAAGCAAGAACAATAAAGAGAGTAGAGGTATTCTTACTTGGAAGCTGCAGGTACAATGCTGATGTGTGTGTAGGAAGTATGGAACTTGGCTCTGATACCACTCTGTAACGACCCGCCTTCTGGGTACTAGGCTGTAAGGCCGGTCGCTACAGTTATGCTAAACTATACTGTGCGGAAAGCTGGGCTAATTTAAATTTTTCTACTAATTGCTGACTGTTCTTGGTTCTACATGTGCTAAAGGATGTAATCTGAGGAACACAAAGCATATCCTACATCCCCCATGGACTAGAAGTTGATCTACTGAGTTTCTTGGTCGAAACTGAGCTTCCCAATCGATCCAAACTGAACTGGATCGATTGCTTCCCGTTGGATCGATCCACGAATCGATCCCGGCTGCTACTGGCACGGATGAACACCCTGGATCGGTCAGCTGACCGATCCAGAAGCTTCATTGCTTCTGTATGCTGCTGGATCGGTCTGCCGACCGATCCAGCTGGTCCCTGATCGAGCTCCTGATCGATCCACGGATCGATCAGGGAGCGAACAGAAAGTCTCACAGAAACCAGATCCCTGATCGGTCTACCGACCGATCAGAGACTCCCTGATCGGTCTGCTGACCGATCAGGGGTTTCTGATTTCGAATCAGAAACTCTGATTTCAGCACGGCTTCGTGCCAAAACCTCATACAACAACTACCTAATGCATAATAACCATTCTAATAACATGTTGTAACAATTCTAAACTTAAGCTAAAGCAAGGTTCATCAACTCATAAACTTTAACTACTAGAAATGCATAAAAAGCAAAGTATAAGAAAATGCCTTAAGGAAGAACTAGTTTCTAATTTGCTAAACTCTCCAAGGTCTTTTATTCCAGTTCCTGCCACACACACCATCCTTTGCATTGTCCTCCAGCTCCCTCTGCTAGTCCATCTTTCCTTTACCTTTATCTGCAATATAAGGAAAAATAGTATCTGTAAGCTTAAAGCTTAGTAAGAAACCATCTACCTCAGAAAAACATGCAACGATGCAAATATGATTTAAAATCATGCTGTTTAAAAACATATGCTGAATATACTGAATAAACTAAGCATGGCATGGCATATAAGCATACAATTATGGCATATCAAGAGCTGAACATAAAGTCATCATGCATATTCACAGGGAAAAACTAAACTGGAGCATGATACTGAAACTGAGCTACGCTAATACTGAGCTACTGCTAGAGCTGTACTGAGTTCACAAACTAGTTTGTGAAAGGTTGAAAACCGTATACATATAATAAGTGAAAATACCAAACATGCTGCTGAGGGGCCCGGCAACTGTACGTACTATGCGCGCATCTCTAACTAGACCCGGGGTTGCAGGTCCCGAATTTAGTAGAGCTACTAGGTTATCTAAACCTAGGGACCGACTATGGGAGCCCAGCCCAATGGATATCTAATCCAGTATAGTGCCAACTGAAAAGTAAAATACTGAGTATAGCTAAACTGTTCTAAATTGCTCTTTCTAGGTTATCTGAATCTAGAGCTAGGTTGTCTGAACCTAGAGGCGACTGTGGGAGCCCACCCATTGGACCGTAGTCCTACATAAGTCGAAGTAAATCTAATTTGCTGTTTTAAATGCTTCTAGTGCATTTAATAAGTTAATTTAAACTGTCTATTACTGAGTTAGACCTTTAATCGAGCACCTATGATGCTCTAACTCTTCTCCCTATTAGGGAGACCACGTCTAGGCACCCGACAACGTCTAACCTCCTATCTGAAGAGGGAAAACGTGCCTGGCCCTTCTAGAGGTGCTCAACTAAATCTCTAATCTGCGAAGAGAGTTAAATACACCCTAGATATCGATAAAAATCTGCATACATCCTAACTAAGCATAAAAACTCAAACGGAAGCTATTATACTGCAGGTGAGGGGTTTCTTACCTCCTGTTCATAATTTCTTATGATTTTATTCGCTAGAATTCCGGTGGAGATGACCTTCTCGACGATCCGCTCACGTCTTCGCATTCCTTTCGCGGAGAAGAACCTTTTTCGTGTTGGAATCGTCGCTGGAAAGTGTCCTTGGGGCCCTAGAGAAAGAACCCTAGGCTTTCCCTTGTTGTGGCGCCGAGAGAAGGAGAGGAGGAAGAGAGGTTGGCGTCGGTGAGGGTTTGGAGAAAAGTGGCGTGAGGTTTGTGAGGATAGGGCTGCCGAACCAAATTAAACCAAACCCATCTTAAGTTCTTAATTTATATTAAGTGGATTATTAAACCCAACTCCAATATAAATATAATTGGTTCCTCTTTCTTTCAGCACGGCCCTGCTGGGTTCAACCGGTTACTAACATTATCCCTAAACCATAGGTCTCGGGTTCGATTCCCGCCTAAGCTATTTTGCGGTTCTATTTATTTTTGCTGCTTCCGCTACTCGGAAAATTCCGGAAAAATATCCAAAAATTCCAGAAAAATCATAGAATATTTCTAAAAATAATTTGAGAATTTTCGGACATTACATTATATGATAGAATATAGAGATTCTTAAAGAGTTGCATGCTTGTATGTTGATAGAAACTCATGAACATCACTTTTAATGTTTCGGCCATGGTAAGGTGGATGGTTTAGAATAGCTTAAACAGATTTTTTTTAACATGCTCAAAACCTCCATGACAATAAGATATGAAAGTTGTTTGATGCTCCCATGCTTAATTAGAGTATAGGAAAATTGATTGCATGATACATGATAATTATGACCACAAGGGTCCTAGCTTGTTTGTGAACCAAACTTATATGTATAGTTTATTTGATATTTTTGCCATAAAACTTATTTAAGTTTTCCATACTTTAGGCCACCTAAAACCTAGTTTAAAGACTTGGAAGGTTTCGGCCAAACATATGCTATGAGATAAAGAAAGTAAAAACCTAGGAAACCTAAGACACAATTTAAATGTATGCTTATAGTGCTTGACTTTTATACATGTTATGAAATGTGTTATGACTTTCTATGCTTTTATGCCATTTGAACAAATTCCATGCTTGATGAGGTTCGGCCATGTAGGGTTTAAAGACCTAGAAACCTTAAAATTTAGACCTCATGTGTTAAAAATGCTTCTTATGAAATTGAGATAACATGTTGATTGTGTTCACATGCTTATACATTTAACTATGATTCAAATGGACACCTTAAAGTCTCGGCCATGAAGGGATACATGCCTTAGAAACCCTAGAACTTACATTGAACATGCTCATGTCACTCTCCATGAAATATGAAATGTAGAAAGCTAAAAATTCACATGTTATATGTTGTTAGTGACCTAAATTGATGCTAAGGGAAGTTTCGGCCATGACCACTTGTATGATGTCATTTATAAATTTATACATGATGTTAGAGTAAGTTCACATGCTTGTATGCTTGCTTGAAAACCTAAATGAGTACTTGTAAGTTTCGGCCATGACATAATTTTAAGGGCTTAAAGGATTTAGGAACTAACTCAATTGTGCTTACCATATTCCTTGAAACAAATGCTATAAATATGGTTAAGGTTTCCATGCTTTATGTCATTTAGAACCTTGTTTCACACTTGTTAAGGTTCGGCCAAATGAGGTTTAAGGACTTGGAGAACTTAGAGTCCAAGTAAATCTTGTTTATAATACTTGCTATGAAAATGATATGTGGATGAATTAGGTTCTACATGCTTGGATGTTGTTTAAAACCTAAATTGGCACCTAAGAGGGTTTCGGCCAAGATAAGTACCCAAAGGATTAGGAAGCTTAGTACCCAAATTAATAATGTTACATTGTTCCTTATGATTGGATGAGCACATGATACACTTTTATGCTTAGACATGTATGCTTGTGAGCTATACAAGATGAGAATTTCTATGATATGTTATGAGTTCAAAATATGCATGCTTTATGTTATGATATGTGGGTAAATTTTACATGCTTTGATGATATGATATGAGCTGAAAATATGCATGCTTATGTTATGATATGTGGTTAAATTATGCATGCTTTGATGCTATGTTTAGTGCTTAAAAAATGCATGCTTTCATGATATGCTATGTGGTTAAATTATGCATGCTTGATGATATGCTTTATGCTTAAGATATGCATGTTTTTATGATCTATGCCTAAGTGATGCATATTGTTATGATATGATGTATGCCTAAGTGATGCATACTTTTATGGTATGATGTATGCCTAAGTGATGCATACCTTTATGACATGATGTATGCCTAAGTGATGCATACCTTTATGATATGATGTATGCCTAAGTGATGCATACTTTTATGACATGATGTATGCCTAAGTGATGTATACTTTTATGATATGATGTGTGCCTAAGTGATGCATGCTTTTATGATGAATGATATGTATAAGTATGACATGTACTTTACTTTATATGGCTTGTACCAATGGTGGGCTCCATAAGCACCCCGGTGTCGATAGAATAAGACTCGGGCCTCGTTAGGGATGGGCTCCTAAGTGCCCCTAGGTCGATGGAGTAAGATTCGGGCCTAGTATGTTGCCTTGTAGGGTTCAAGACTTGCTACCTTGGACCTACATAGGTTGCGCGCAATATGTAAGTGGTACATAGCCGGGATCCCCTTTAAGTTGAGATTATGTTCAAGTATATATGTAAGAAGAAATGGTTTTAAAGATCATGAGACATACACATGTTTTTCGGATACATGTTTTTCAAAATCATATTGCATATACCTTATGATGATTTATGATATGCTATGGTTAGATATGATTATGTTATGTTCCATGATATGTCTGTTGGTGCAGCAGAGACCGGCAAGAGGGGGGTGAATTGCTGAAAAAATAAAATGAAACTACCCTCCTCGGATTTCAACTCAGAAATAAAATCAGCAATAAAACAACAACTAAATTAAGGAGACAGAAAAAGAAACAGACACAGAATTTAACCTGGTTACAACCAAGGAGGTTGTTAATCCAGGGCGATGAAAAGCTCTACTAGCAGAATCTCCTTTACTGTAGGCGGAGAAGCCTTTTTACACTTAGAACGCTCACTTAGTTGCTAGGAATTGCTTACAGATTGATTGCTTGAGTTGTTGTTGAATTCCTAGCTACAGGGGCCTTTTTATAGCTTCTGAAAAGTCTATCTCGAGGGTCCAAGGCGCCTCCAACAAGGTTTAAGGCGCCTCCAACTCGATCTGCGGATAAAACTTTATCCGCAACGCAAACGGTCAAACTGGACTGCTCAAGGCGCCTTAAACAATCATTCAAGGCGCCTTCAATGTGTTCAAGGCGCCTTCAATGTGTTTAAGGCGCCTTCAAGGTTACTGCTACAGTAATTTCTGCTACAGTAATTTTTGCCTCTTTTGTCTTCTTTTCTTCTCCTCTTTAGCTTCTGTAGCTCCGTTCTTTTGGGTGATTGCGACCAACCGGAATAGGGCTCACCCGAACCCAATTCCCGGCCTTCTCCTCGAGCAGCCTTCCGTCCCGGCTTAACGTCCCTCGAACGCCGCGCACGCTCTTCATGCCCACCGGAGTACTCTTCCGCATCTCTCTCGTCCTTCGGACGCACCGAGCCCGTCGGCTCCCTTCCCGTGCCGTCCTTCTCGCTAGTTGCGTCTTCCGCTCGACTTCCTGTGTTCCTAAGCTCCTGCACACTCAGACACAGGGATCAAACACTGCAGGACCTAACTAACTTGGTTGATCACATCAAAACTACCACGGGGTCCAACAATCTCCCCCTTTTTGATGTGCATCAACCCAAGTTCAAGTTAGGGTTAAAATAGACATAAAGAGTAATTTTAAAGAAAAAATTACTAAACTAACAAGTTAAGCATAATTTTTGCAATTAGAAAAATTGCAACAATTTTTATAATAATAACAGAAATTTCAAATTTTTCTAACTCCCCCTAAACTTGTACTTTTCTCTCCCCCTTTGATCACAGCAAAACTGGGGGTAAAAAAAACTTAAGTTAAGTGAAATGTATAGAATTTAAAAAAAATTCTAATTCATAAACGAATTTTTCCAAACAAAAAATTCTAAGTCAAATTTTTGAATTTTCAAAAAAAAATTTTCTAAGTCAATATGAATTTTTCCAAAAAAGATTTCTAAGTTAAATTTTTGAATTTTTTAAAAAAAATTCTAAGTCAATAAAAAAATTTAATTTTCACAATCTGACGTTTTTAGAATTTAAAAAGATTTAAAAACTTTTAAAGCATTATTTGATTCTAGTTTAATGCTTTTTCAAAAAACGTTAATTAAACATTTTCTTCTAATATTTTAGCTTCCAGGTCGTGGCGAGGCACTAGGCCTTCTTGGTTATTGGAGCAACAACCACTTCCTTAGACAAAGCTTCCATAAAGAATTTCAATGTTTAATTCTCTCTCTATAAGCTTTTAATTTTTGAAAAATTAATTACGTACAGATTTTGGAACCCAATAGAGGTTCCTTCCTACAGGATTATTTAAAAATCTTGGGGGTACATAGTTTCTTGGTATTTTTCTAAGTTGACCTTGATGTTTCCTTATATACTAATTTAATTTACCATAAGTCCTAATTTTTGACTTTGGAAATTTCTTTAAGCATGCATCATTTTTCAATTTTTCAATTTCTAATTTTAAATTTTCATTTTCTGATTTTAGATGATCATACATTTCTAACGGGCATGCTCTTGCTAAGTTCAACTTTAGTTCAACATTCTCTTTTTCTAATTGATCTAACTCTTTAGAAAGAGACTTGATAAATTTGAAAGATTGAGTTGGGGTTAGATTGCGTACCTTACTTACCTGGTCTGGTGACGCTCCCCCTTCACTGCTGCTTTCTTCTTCTGATGTTCCTCCCCCTTCATCGATGCTCATCTCTGAGCTGGACGTTTCTTCTTTCTGATGGTTGGCCATCAGAGCTAGTCCCGAGAATTCTTTGACTTCCGATTCAGAGGATGACGAATCTGACCAGGTGGCCTTCAGATTCTTGTGCTTGGAGGGTTCTGGTTTCTTGTATTTTGGCTTTGCCCTTTCTTTCTCCTTTCTCTTTAGCTTTGGACAGTCATCTTTGATGTGTCCCTCTTCGTTGCAATTGTAGCAGCGAACCGTCCTCTTCTTTCGATGATGCCTCTGCGATTTAAATTTATTAGTACTAAAAAAGTTATTGAAGCGTCTTACCAGTAGTGCCGCTTCGGATTCATCGACTGAGGCTTCGGAGTCAGAACTGTTTATCTTTGCCTTTAGGGCAATGTTCTGACTTGTCTTCTCTGCTTCGTTGGGTTCTAGAACTCGAGATTCGTGAAGTTCAAAAGTTGAAAATAATTGTTCTAACGTACTTACCTCGAGGTCCTTTGAGATGTAGTACGCATCTACTAAGGAGGCCCACTCTGGAGTTCTCGGGAAGGCATTGAGCGCGTATCGAATGGAGTCCCGGTTGGTTACCTTTTCTCCAAGGTTCGTTAGTTGCGTTATTAGCTCCTTGATTCTCGCTTGGAGTTGCGCTACCTTATCGCCTTGGTTCATCCGGAGGTTCGTTAACTGGTTCCGGAGGATGTCGCGCTTCGCTAGCTTCGCTTCGGAAGTACCTTCGTGTAGCTCCAGGAATTTTTCCCAGAGATCTTTCGCTGAGTCGTAGCTTCCGATCCGATTTACTTCTTGTGGTGGCAGCACGCTAAGCAGGTGGAACTCCGCCTTTCCGTTGGCGACGAAATTGGCTTGCTCCTTCTTACTCCATGTGTTTTCTTCTTTGTCTTTCGGCGCTGCAAAACCATATTTCATTGTAATAAGAATATCAAAATCCGTTTTAAAAAATACCTCCATTTTGCGCTTCCATGTTGCGAAGTCTCCGTCGAACTTCGGGGGATGGATGTTCACTCCGGCCATCGTTTTGATCGTAGTGCTTCAGTTGGCAGTTAGTCCTTCTGAGGCGATCAGGCTCTGATACCACTTGTTGGTGCAGCGGAGACCGGCAAGAGGGGGGTGAATTGCTGAAAAAATAAAATGAAACTACCCTCCTCGGATTTCAACTCAGAAATAAAATCAGCAATAAAACAACAACTAAATTAAGGAGACAGAAAAAGAAACAGACACAGAATTTAACCTGGTTACAACCAAGGAGGTTGTTAATCCAGGGCGATGAAAAGCTCTACTAGCAGAATCTCCTTTACTGTAGGCGGAGAAGCCTTTTTACACTTAGAACGCTCACTTAGTTGCTAGGAATTGCTTACAGATTGATTGCTTGAGTTGTTGTTGAATTCCTAGCTCCAGGGGCCTTTTTATAGCTCCTGGAAAGTCTATCTCGAGGGTCCAAGGCGCCTCCAACAAGGTTTAAGGCGCCTCCAACTCGATCTGCGGATAAAACTTTATCCGCAGTGCAAACGGTCAAACTGGACTGCTCAAGGCGCCTTAAACAATCATTCAAGGCGCCTTCAATGTGTTCAAGGCGCCTTCAATTTGTTTAAGGCGCCTTCAAGGTTACTGCTACAGTAATTTCTGCTACAGTAATTTCAGCCTCTTTTGTCTTCTTTTCTTCTCCTCTTTAGCTTCCGAAGCTCCGTTCTTTTGGGTGATTGCGACCAACCGGAATAGGGCTCACTCGAACCCAATTCCCGGCCTTCTCCTCGAGCAGCCTTCCATCCCGGCTTAACGTCCCTCGAACGCCGCGCACGCTCTTCACGCCCACCGGAGTACTCTTCCGCAGCTCTCTCGTCCTTCGGACGCACCGAGCCCGTCGGCTCCTTTCCCGTGCCGTCCTTCTCGCTAGCTGTGTCTTCCGCTCGACTTCCTGTGTTCCTAAGCTCCTGCATACTCAGACACAGGGATCAATCACAGCAGGACCTAACCAACTTGGTTGATCACATCAAAACTACCACGGGATCCAACAATGTCCATGTGTAGGATATGCCATGACTCCTTATGACGATATGCCATGATTAGATACGATTATGTTATGCTTCATGCTATGCTTTACGCTATGATATGCCATGACTAATTATGATTTCTTCATGTTGCATGATATGCTTAAAAGAGTATGTTACATTATGTCATGACTAGTTGAAATGATGCCATGTTGAGACATTATTTGATTATACTATGATTTTCGGTTTTAGTGAGTAGGAAAGGAACTTACTGAGCCATGAGTGCTCACAGTTTACTGTCCTTGTACCACAGATAAAGGGACAAGCTGGATGAGCTAGAGGAGCAGCAGGAGAGGCAAGGAGATGTGTGTGGCAGTGGCTAGGCAACCAAATAAGAACCTGCTTTAAAAACTTTTAAAGAACTATGCTTTGGTATCATGAATTGTAGTACCGTATGTGTGACTTGATGTTATGTTTCTACTAATTTTGATATCATGTTATTGAGGCCATGATAGTGTAGTTCGGATTTGATGAAAGGGAAAACAAAAGAAAAGTTTTTATTAAACTAAGAGAATTATTTTAAGTCTTCCGCTGTTTTAAAAAAGAAAAATTTGTACATAGAGTATCGTAGCCCCGTCCCTTAGGGTTAGCAGGGAGGGCGGGCGCTACAGGTTGGTATCAGAGCCAGGTTTTTGCCAGCTCACTACACACACATCAAGCCTCCGACCTGCCGCTCCAAGTAAGAATGTTTATGCTTAATTTTCTTGTTATATGCTTATGCTTAGTTTCATGTTATATGACTTATGCTTTATTTTTTTTTCTTCCTTGTTATATTGCCTATGCTTTATTTTCTTTGCTATATTGCTTATGTTTTATTTGCTTATGTTATATTGTTTGTCACTCTATTCTTTATTTTTCCTTATGTTGCTTATGCTTTAGTTTCATGTTTTGCTTGCTTATGTTTGATGCTTTATTCTATGCTTTTAGTTATAATTTAGATTAGGATTACATATTAGTAGGTTAGGAATAATACCAGAACAAATAGATAGAAATAAAACAGTACGTTAGATTGGCTAAAAACGATAACCACTTACACTAGTCTATTTATTATTATTTAGATCAACATGGTTAGGACACGCAATGGCCGAACTGAGGGGACAGTGACTCCACCAGACCTGACACAGGTAGTCACAGACCTCCAGCGTCAGATCACAGAACAACAGTAGCTGATCACTACCTTAATGGGTCAGCAAGGCAACCCAGTTACCCCACCGGCAAACAAGAATACACTACCGGTTATACCTACAGCCGCGCCAGTGCCCCCGGCAGCCCCTACTCCGATGGTCCGACAAGAGGCCTATCTGATTCAGTGGCAAAGGCTTAAGTCGGAAGCCTTCTCGGGAAAACTGCGAACCATGGGATGCGCAAGCCTGGCTCAAGACCGTGGAGAGCATAATGGAACTACTGGACTGGCCTGAATACGAGAAGGTCAAATGCACGTCGTTCTGCCTTACCGGAGATGCCCGGATGTGGTGGGACCGAGTAAAAGTGAAAAGACAAATAAACCAGATGTAGTGGACAGATTTTGAGACGGAGTTCTTAGAAGAATTCTTCCATATGCAAGTGACCAACAAGCACTATGATGAGTTCACTGAGTTCCGCCAAGGTGATCTGTCTGTTAACGAAGCCGTCAAAAAGTTCAACCGCCTAGCACGTCTGTGCCCAGAACTGATCCGTACTGAAAAAGAGAGGGTCCGGTTAATGTTAAAGATGCTCCGACCCGAGATAGCTCTGAACGTAGCCGGCGGAGTTAATAGACCGTAGACTGCAGAGGAGCTAGTCAGCAGTGCCCTGATTACCGAGCACTACCAGAAAGCAATGAACGAGGGCAAGAACCAAGCACTGACCGGAGGACAAAAATCACACAATACCAGAACCGGCTGGAAAGGAAACTCAGGTGGAAAGAGGAAACAGTGGAACAACACAAAAGGTGGTCCGGCCAATAAGCAAACCAAGTACCCTCAGTGTGCCACATGTGGAAAGATGCATTCTGGAGTATGTCTCCTAAGCACCAAAAAGTGCTACAACTGCGGAAAGGAAGGTCATTTGGCAAGAAATTGCCCTACTCAGTCTCAGGCACTACCTCCGCAGAACAACCAGAATAGGAGTACCCCTGCACAGCTTCACCAGATGCATACTACCATAGAAGGGACTTCAATCAGCCAAGGAAGATTGGAGGCCCCTCCCACTATGACCAATGCCAGAGTCTACTCTCTCGCTCAGGATGACGTGGCGAACGCCTCTGCCATCATCTCAGGTCAGCTACCTAATTTCAATCAATATGCTAAAGTTTTACTTAATGCTAGAAACAAACCAATATGGGAATCCATCGAGGAACCGAGACGTGTTTCGTATCCTTGGGTCGAAACTATGTCCGGGCGACTTTCTACCCTCACCATAACACCGACGTTATTTGAAACTATACTGGAAAAGCAAACCAGTGACCAAAACCTCCAGAGAATCAAACAAGAGACTTTGGAAGGAAAGAATGACGGGTTCCGTATCGCGGACAACGGGATATTATATCTCAGGGATCGGTTATGCATTCCAGAGGACCTAGAGTTGCGAAGGAAAATACTGGAAGAAGCTCATACAACACCCTATGTAATACACCCGGGCTCCACTAAGATGTACCAGGACCTGAAAAAGAAATTTTGGTGGTCTGGTATGAAAAGAGAAGTGGCTCAGTATGTCAGTACTTGCCTGACCTGCCAAAGGGTAAAAACTGAACACCAGAGACCGGGCGGATTACTACAGCCTGTCCAAATTCCAGAATGGAAATGGGAAGAAATCTCTATGGATTTCATTTCGGGTCTTCCCAGGATGACAAACGGATATGACGCTATATGGGTGATTGTAGACAGATTAACGAAGTCCGCACACTTTTTGGCGATCAAAATGACTTATTCAACTGAACAGCTAGCTCAGTTATATGTTAAGGAAATCATTCGGCTACATGGTGTTCCTAAGACCATTATTTCTGATAGAGACGGTCGCTTTGTTTCACACTTTTGGGAGTGCGTTCAGAAGACCCTCGGCACGAAGTTGTTATTTAGTACAGCTTTCCACCCTCAGACCGATGGGCAAACTGAAAGAGTAAACCAAATATTAGAAGATATGTTAAGAGCTTGTGCCCTGGACTTCAAGGGAAGCTGGTGTCAATATTTATACCTGGCAGAATTCGCCTACAATAATAGTTACCAAGCTACTATTAAAATGGCACCTTACGAAGCCCTGTATGGGAGGAAGTGTAGATCCCCTATATGCTGGTATGAAAGTGGTGAAAAGAAGGAAATGGGGTTCCGAACGGAACTTATTGATGACACCACCCGAGCTATACAGAAGATCCGCCAACGAATAAAAACTGCTCAGAGTCGGTAGAAGAATTATACCGATAAACGGCGCAGGCCGCTAGAATTCAACATCGGAGATTTGGTATTCCTTAAGGTATCCCCCATAAAAGGGATAATGAGGTTCGGAAAGAGGAGCAAGTTAAGCCCACGATACGTAGGACCGTACCGGATTTTAGAAAGAGTGGGCCAAGTCGCATACAGACTAGAACTACCTCCAGACATGGCAGCCATTCGCAATGTGTTCCATGTATCGATGCTCAAGAAGTGTACTCCCAGCACAGATCAAGTAATTGAGCCACAGTCGGTACAGGTTCAAGAGGACCTAAGTTACGAAAGTAGACCTATTCAGATCTTGGATCGAGAAGTCAAGAGGTTAAGGAACAAAGAAATACCCTTAGTAAAGGTTCTATGGCGGAATCAACGATTTGAAGAAGCCACTTGGGAACGCGAGGACGATATGAAACAAAAGTACCCGGAGCTATTTTAAAGTTCGAGGACGAACTTTTTATGAGGTACGGGGTACTATAACACCCACTAAGCTTTTAAGATAAAACAAGAGAATGATGAATTTGCCTTGGAAAAATATTAGTAGAATGTTGAACCAAAAAGAAATAAAAAGAAATAAAAATAGGGAGTTGTCAAGGATTGAACCTTGAACCTCTCATGATGTAAATGATAGGATTAATGGGTAATAACCAGTTGGGATAGGAATAATATATTGATAGTAAAGGAGGGAAACTCAAGATAAGGATGAGAGTAAAAGCTAGCCAAAAGAAAACAAGAAAAGAACAAGAGAAAGACAACTTGCCTTCCTTCTTTTCTCTCCCTCTTCCTCTTCTTTGCCGTGACTTAAAGAGGGGAATTAAGGGGATTCATTCCCCCTTGTTTCATCATGAATGATGAGAACAAATAAATAAATAAAATAAATATAAAAATGAAAAAAAGGGCTAAGGGAGAAGGAAAGCAAAAACCAATTTTGCTACCTCTTCCCCCTTAACATAAAAGGGAGCATGTGAAGAGAAGATTTTATTTTTCTCTCATTTCTCTCATTCTTCCCTCTCCATCACCGACAGCCCCCTCTCCTCCATTTTCGGCCCCCAAAACAAAGTTCCTCCTAGGATACAAGTAAGGCTACCAAGGGAAAACAAAGGAGGAGAACAAGAAGAAGAAACCCTTTCTTCCATGACCACACTTTAGAACCACAAGCGAAAAGGATGTAAGTATCCCCTCACCTGTGGTACAAGTAGTTTTGATGTGTTTTGGATTTTATGAGGATTTTAAAACCTAGAACAAAGTTGTGAAAAATTCGGCCAAAGGAAGGACTTGTGATCCTAGGAATGTTTAAAATAAGCCTTGATTCATGATAATTTTTCTATGCTTTGTAAGAAGGTTTTCTCTCATATTTTTATATATATGTGATGTTGGATTAGAAATGTATCTAACCCTAGAGTTTCGGCCAAAAAGGTTTTATAAGGGCTAGGGAATTTATTTGTTTACCTAACTTGCACAAAACCCTTTAAATAAATGGTTAAGGATCCATTATTGTTTTCATACTTGAAGGTTACTTGGAACCAAAAGTATCTCACACACAAGTTTCGTCCAAGGAAGGGTTTAGGGTTAGGAATACTTTGGATTTAAACTCACCATGTTTATATAATAGAATATAGAGTTTCTTAAAGAGTTGCATGCTTGTATGTTGATAGAAACTCATGAACATCACTTTTAATGTTTCGGCCATGGTAAGGTGGATGGTTTAGAATAGCTTAAACAGATTTTTTTTAACATGCTCAAAACCTCCATGACAATAAGATATGAAAGTTGTTTGATGCTCCCATGCTTAATTAGCGTATAGGAAAATTGGTTGCATGATATATGATAATTATGACCACAAGGGTCCTAGCTTGTTTGTGAACCAAACTTATATGTATAGTTTCTTTGATATTTTTGCCATAAAAATTGTTTAGGTTTTCCATACTTTAGGCCACCTAAAACCTAGTTTAAAGACTTGGAAGGTTTCGGCCAAACATATGCTATGAGATAAAGAAAGTAAAAACCTAGGAAACCTAAGACACAATTTAAATGTTTGCTTATAGTGCTTGACTTTTATACATGTTATGAAATGTGTTATGACTTTCTATGCTTTTATGCCATTTGAACAAACTCCATGCTTGATGAGGTTCGGCCATGTAGGGTTTAAAGACCTAGAAACCTTAAAATTTAGACCTCATGTGTTAAAGATGCTTCTTATGAAATTGAGATAACATGTTGATTGTGTTCACATGCTTATACATTTAACTATGATTCAAATGGACACCTTAAAGTCTCGGCCATAAAGGGATACATGCCTTAGAAACCCTAGAACTTACATTGAACATGCTCATGTCACTCTCCATGAAATATGAAATGTAGAAAGCTAAAAATTCACATGCTATATGTTGTTAGTGACCTAAATTGATGCTAAGGGAAGTTTCGGCCATGACCACTTGTATGATGCCATTTATAAATTTATAAATGATGTTAGAGTAAGTTCACATGCTTGTATGCTTGCTTGAAAACCTAAATGAGTACTTGTAAGTTTCGGCCATGACATAATTTTAAGGGCTTAAAGGATTTAGGAACTAACTCAATTGTGCTTACCATATTCCTTGAAACAAATGCTATAAATATGGTTAAGGTTTCCATGCTTTATGTCATTTAGAACCTTGTTTCACACTTGTTAAGGTTCGGCCAAATGAGGTTTAAGGACTTGGAGAAATTAGAGTCCAAGTAAATCTTGTTTATAATACTTCCTATGAAAATGATATGTGTATGAATTAGGTTCTACATGCTTGGATGTTGTTTAAAACCTAAATTGGCACCTACGAGGGTTTTGGCCAAGATAAGTACCCAAAGGATTAGGAAGCTTAGTACCCAAATTAATCATGTTACATTGTTCCTTATGATTGGATGAGCACATGATACACTTTTATGCTTAGACATGTATGCTTGTGAGCTATACAAGATGAGAATTTCTACGATATGTTATGAGTTCAAAATATGCATGCTTTATGTTATGATATTTGGGTAAATTTTACATGCTTTGATGATATGATATGAGATGAAAATATGCATGCTTATGTTATGATATGTGGTTAAATTATGCATGCTTTGATGCTATGTTTAGTGCTTAAAATATGCATGCTTTCATGATATGCTATGTGGTTAAATTATGCATGCTTGATGATATGCTTTATGCTTAAGATATGCATGTTTTTATGATCTATGCCTAAGTGATGCATATTGTTATGATATGATGTATGCCTAAGTGATGCATACTTTTATGGTATGATGTATGCCTAAGTGATGCATACCTTTATGACATGATGTATGCCTAAGTGATGCATACTTTTATGACATGATGTATGCCTAAGTGATGCATACTTTTATGATATGATGTGTGCCTAAGTGATGCATGCTTTTATGATGAATGATATGTATAAGTATGACATGTACTTTACTTTATATGGCTTGTACCAAGGGTGGGCTCCATAAGCGCCCCGGGGTCGATGGAATAAGACTCGGGCCTCGTTAGGGATGGGCTCCTAAGTGCCCCTAGGTCGATGGAGTAAGACTCGGGCCTAGTATGTTGCCTTGTAGGGTTCAAGACTTGCTACCTTGAACCTACATAGGTTGCGCGCAATATGTAAGTGGTACATAGCCGGGATCCCCTTTAAGTTGAGATTATGTTCAAGTATATATGTAAGAAGAAATGGTTTTAAAGATCATGAGACATACACATGTTTTTCGGATACATGTTTTTCAAAATCATATTGCATATACCTTATGATGATTTATGATATGCTATGGTTAGATATGATTATGTTATGTTCCATGATATGTCCATGTGTAGGATATGCCATGACTCCTTATGACGATATGCCATGATTAGATACGATTATTTTATGCTTCATGCTATACTTTACACTATGATATGCCATGACTAGTTATGATTTCTTCATGTTGCATGATATGCTTAAAAGAGTATGTTACATTATGTCATGACTAGTTGAAATGATGCCATGTTGAGACATTATTTGATTATACTATGATTTTCGGTTTTAGTGAGTAGGAAAGGAACTTACTGAGCCATGAGTGCTCACAGCTTACTGTCCTTGTACTACAGATAAAGGGACAAGCTGGATGAGCTAGAGGAGCAGCAGGAGAGGTAAGGAGATGTGTGTGGCAGTGGCTAGGCAACCAAATAAGAACCTGCTTTAAAAACTTTTAAAGAACTATGTTTTGGTATCATGAATTGTAGTACCGTATGTGTGACTTGATGTTATGTTTCTACTAATTTTGATATCATGTTATTGAGGCCATGATAGTGTAGTTCGGATTTGATGAAAGAGAAAACAAAAGAAAAGTTTTTATTAAACTAAGAGAATTATTTTAAGTCTTCCGCTATTTTAAAAAAAAAAAGAAAAATTTGTACATAGAGTATCGTAGCCCCGTCCCTTAGGGTTAGCAGGGAGGGCGGGCGCTACAATAGAATCGTGTGGCAGAACGAAGGAATATAACTCTTATAAAAATGGTTAGATCAATGATAAGTTATTCAGAATTAACAAATTTATTTTGGGGATATGCTCTAGAAACAGTGGTGCACATTCTGAACTTGGTACCTTCTAAGTCAGTACCCTCTACACCCACAGAATTGTGGAATGGGCATAAGCTTAGTTTGAAACACATTCGAATTTAGGGTAGTCCAACACATGTGCTAAAGGGAGATGCTGATAAGTTGGAATCACGTACAGAAGTTCGCTTGTTTGTGTGTTATCCTAAAGGAATGAAAGGTGATTTATTTTATAGTCCTAAAGATCAGAAGGTTATTGTTAGCATTAATGTCCAATTTTTAGAAGAGGACTACGTGATGAACCACAAGCCCATGAGTAAAATTTTTCTTGAGGAAATAAGAGAGGACATGTCTAATTTAGTTCCAAGGGTACAAGATGAGGTACCATAAGAAACTACAAGGCGTGTCATAAATGTTGCACAATTACCGGTTGTGACTCGTCGTAGTGGGAGAGTTGTTCGGCAACCTGATAGATTCATGTTTTTGGGAGAGTCTTCGAACTTGATCCCTAGTAAACATGAACCTGATCCCTAGACATATGATGAAGCACTCCAAGATAAAGATGTAGCATCTTGGCAAAGTGCAATGAACTCTAAAATAAAATGTATGAATTTTAATCAGGTCTGGGAGCTTGTAGAACCACCAAATGGTGTAAAAGCCATTGGATGTAAATGGGTCTACAAAAGAAAAAGAGGGATAGACAGGAAGGTGGAAACCTTCAAAGCAAGACTTGTTGCAAAAGGGTATACTCAAAGAGAGGGAATCGATTATGAGGAAACCTTTTCGCCGATAGTCATGCTCAAGTCTATCCAAATTCTTTTATCTATTGCTGCTCATATGGATTATAAGGTTTGGCAAATGGATGTCAAGACAGCTTTCCTTAACAGAAGTCTTGAAGAAAACATCTATATGAAGCAACCAGAGGGATTCATTGCAAAGGGCAAAGGGCATCTTGTATGCAAGCTCAATTGACCCATTTATGGACTGAATCAAGCTTCGAGATCTTGGAACATCCGGTTTGATGAAGTGATCCAGTCTTATGGATTCATTCAGTGTCTAGATGAGTCTTGTTTATATAAGAAAAGTGATGGAAATGTGGCGATATTTCTTGTACTATACGTAGATGACATTTTTCTCATTGGAAATAATGTCAAAGTGTTGTCAGACGTAAGGGTATGGTTGTCCAAGAAATTTGATATGAAGGACTTGAGAGAATGTGGACATATTCTTGGGATCAAAGTAATAAGGGATCGCAAGAAAAGAATGTTGTGCTTATCCCAAGCTTCATACATCGATACTATCCTTGCTCGTTTTAGCATGCAAAATTCCAAGAAAGGTTTTCTACCTTTTCGACATGGATTACCTTTATCTTAAGAGATGTGTCCTAAAACATCAAAGGAGATAGAGGAGATGAAGGCAGTTCCTTATGGTTCGGCTGTAGGAAGCCTAATGTATACAATGCTATGTATGAGACCGGATATCTATTTTGCCGTGGGCATGGTTAGCAGATATCAAAGTAATCCAGGACAGGAACATTAGACTGTCGTAAAACATATATTAAAGTACCTGAGAAGTACTAGAGATTATATGCTGGTTTATCAGGCAGATGATTTGCTCCCTATAGGTTACACGGATTCGGATTTCAAATTAGATAGGGACAGTAGTAAGTCAACCTCGAGGTATGTGTTTACTTTGGGAGGTGGAGACAGAGCATGGAGGAGTGTTAAGAAAAAATACGTTTCGGACTCCACCATAGAAGCTGAGTATGTGGCAGCCTTTGAGTCAGCCAAAGAAGTAGTATGGCTCAGAAACTTCTTGATGGACTTAGATGTGATTCCTGGTTTGCCCAAAATTATAACAATTTATTGTGATAATAGTGGTGTAGTAGTAAACTCAAAGGAACCACGAGCCTATAAGGCAAGTAAACACATTGAGCGCAAGTACCACCTGATATGAGACATCGTCAGGCGAGGAGCAGTTGTTGTCACCAAGATTGCATCAGCAGATAACCTGACATATCCTTTAACTAAGGCCCTTCCGGCGAGAGCTTTTGATGGGCATGTTGAGGGGATGAGAATCAGATGTATGGCAGCATATATGACAGAATAGTCTTTTAGTATAAGTGGGAGATTGTTAGGATGTATACTAAAAGCCTAGCTTTTAGTATGAACATTTATTTTGAAATGAGAATCACATTGGTCAAATGTCTGCATTTAGTTAAATGTAGTTGTCCATTTAATTTATATTGTAGATAACATGGCGTGTGGTGTCACACAGAAGATAATGTTATCAGTTCCTTATAAATTATAAATACTAGCTCATAACCAAGATTGAGTGGGACAAACCATTGGAATGGTTGTAGTGTAATTTGGTATTAGTTTATCTTAACTATAAAATTACACTAGTACACTATGTGTGTATTGAGCAGGACCATTTGAGCTTATTTATTTTTATACTGACTACATAAAAGAACAAAACCTCTATTATTATAGATGTGCATACTCTTAATCCCGATATAATAACAAACACATATACTTAGTATTTATTTCTTTAATTTATTAAAGGGTGAGATTTATTCAGTTAAATCAATAGGTTCGATAAGTTGAGAAATAATATTATTTATATAGTGTGTTGTTGATTATAAAAGAAAACTGTGTCCTAGTAATCTATGTTGATGATGTCCCCTTGAGGAGCTCATAAGGATTATCATGTAAACCCTGCAAGTGGACTTAGTCTGACATGATAATAAGGTTGAGTGGTGCTACTCTTGTAGCTAGATGGTAATTAAGTGAGTTGTCAATAACTTATTTAATTAACAGGCATATGATATCTTAAACACAGGGAGACTAACGCACTCATTATAAGAAGGAGCTCATAATGTAATATGGGATTAGTGAGGTAGTTTAATATTAACTCTTTAGTGGTATGAGTTATTATTGATGAATTTGAGTTGGGTGTTCGGGTTGAACATAGGAAGCTCAAGTCCACCAAGAGGCCAAAACCAATTCCTCCTCTCGGTCCCTCTTGTAGCCTCTATAAAACCTCACATTCACCCGTTTTGGTTTTGCATCTTACCCAATAAAGGGGCCGGCCACATCCTTGCTTGGTGCCCAAGCAAGGGGCCGGCCAAGTCTTGCTTCCTACCCAAGAAAGCGGCCGGCCAAGCCTTGCTTGGTGCCCAAGCAAGGGGCCGGCCAAAGCAATTGAAAAAGAAAAAAAAAGGGTGATTTTTTCTCACCAGAATTAGAGATTTTTCTATAGGAATTACGTTAATTCTTTCTTAGAAATTTTCTAAAAAGAATTATATTAATTCTTTCCTAAGAGATTTTTCAAAAAGGAAGTATGTTAATTCTTTCCTAGAGATTTTTTTAAAAAGAATTATGTTGATTCTTTCTTAGAAATTTTCTAAAAAGAATTATACTAATTCTTTCTTAAGAAGTTTTTCTAAGAAGAATTATATTAATTCTTTTCTAGAGATTTTTTCTAAACAAAATTCTATTATTTGTTCTCCTTTTTTATCTAGGGCAAAGGGTTATAAAAGGAGAGGACGTTGTGCCACAAAAACCAATTCAATTAAGAAGTGATAAGTTTTTTTTCCACAACTAAAAACCCTCTCCTTCCCCTTAAGGCCGGCGCCCCATTTTTTTCTTTTCTTTCCTCTAGGGCCGGCACCCAAATTCTTTTTCTTCTTCCCTTTTCATTCCTCTAGGGTCGATGCCCCACTTCTTTTTCTTCTTCCCTTTTCTTCCCTCTAGGACCAGTGCCCCATCTTCTCTTGGTGGCCGAAGCTTGGAGGAAAAGAAAACGAAGAGATGAAGCACCTTGGTGGCTGTCAGTTTGGTGGAGAAGAAGAAGAAGGATGCATTCCTTTCTTTGCATCCTTTTGTGGTAAGCGACTTGGAAACAAAAAGGGTTTAGATGTTTTTGTTTTGGTAGATGATCACCCACACGACGTCCAAGAAGAGGAGAGGAATACGGCAGAAGATCAAGAGGTCTTTATCTACGAAGAAACGTACAACTAGTTATTTATTCTGCAATACAACTAGTATTGTCTTCTTTGTATGGATCCTGAAATAGCAACACAAGAAGCTAGATTTTGTGCTTTCATTCTTTTGCTTCGATTTTGTGTTTCGATCAAGTGCTTTGATTAAGGTCTCTGTAGTTAACCCCAAGGTTACTGAAGAAGATTAAATATTCAATTTCTTTGAAAGGCTTTATCTAAAAAGTGGTGGATGATCCCATAACCAAGAAGACCTACTGCCTCGCCAACGACCTGGAAGCCAATCCTTGAAATAGATATTTAATTAACCTCTGTAATATAGTTTAACTTCAGAAGAACACAAGGGTTGAACTTTGAGTAAAAATGTTAAGTTTTGTTTCCAATCCAAGTTTATCTTTGAAGAACGAACTTGGAGTAAAAATGTTAAGTTTTGTTTCCTATCCAAGTTTAACTTCTGAAGAGCACATGGGTTGCTAGGAAAAGTTCTGTGCTTGTACAAATTTTTTTATAGGGGAAACAGAACGGAATTCCAAGTAGCACCCAGCAGTTCCCCATGGTCTCAAACTTCTTGGTCAGAGCATCCAGTTTTGTGGAGATGAGCGTGACTGCATCTACGTCAAATTTTCCTAATGCCTTGACTGGATACCCATGGAAGGAACCTCCAGATCTCTTAGTTGCCCATTGATGATAGTTCTGGGCCACATTCTCTATTATCTCTTCAACTTCATCAAGGCTCTTGTTCATCAATGCCCCTCCTGCTGCAGAATCGAGGGACACCTTCGTGTGATAGTTGATTCCATTGTAGAATGTATGTAGCACCAACCACTTCTCGAGGCCATGATGGGGGCACTGTCTCATTATACTCTTGAATTTGTCCCATGCTTTGAATAATGATTCTGAGTCTATCTGTTTGAAGTTTACAATTAAATTCCTCATGTGAGCAGTTTTACTCGGCGGGTAGAATTTGTCCAGAAATTTCTGCTCACACTGCTCCCAAGATATAATATTGTTTGCTGGTAAATAATTAAGCCACTACTTGGCTCTGTCCTTTAGGGAAAATCCAAAAAAAGTAACCTTACTATTTCTGGCAGGACCCCATTCACTTTCATAGTGCTATAGATCTCATAGAAAAGCTCCAAGTGATGATTTGGATCATCGTGCGGTCCTCCTCCAAATTGATTTTTCTGGACCATGTGGATTACTGCAGGCTCGATTTCAAAATTGTTGGCTTCAGTTGGTGGTCGGGTGATACTAGACCGTAGCCCTCGTGCATAAGGTGCTGCGTAGTCCTTCAAAAGCTTGTCAGCCATTTTGGAAGTTTCTTGTTCTATTTTGAGTTTTTGCAAGTTTCTTCTCCTCAAGTAAGTTCTATCAATTTTTGGATTGAACGGTAGAAGTTTTCCTGAAAGATTAGCTCTTCGCATGCAAGAACAAGATATTGAATAATCCAAGTATAGAATAAAAGAAAGAGTTAATATATTTTTTTATGTTTTAATAAAATGCCGAAAGTAAAGCGAAAATAAAGAAAAACAAAGTCTAGTCTAATCCAATATGATTTATCACTAATGTTATAGACGCAGTCCCCGGTAACGGTGCTAAAAATTTATTATGCTTTCGCAAGTGCACGAATACGTCGTCAATAATAAAAGATTATCGATCCCACGAAAACTAGTTATAAATACTAGCGATTGTTCACATAGAATTAGCTAAACTACCGATGGTTGTAGGTGAACTATTTCTTAAGAAGAAAAGAACTTGTGTAGTAGATGTGAGAACTAGTGAGAGAGAGAGAGAGAGAGAGAGAGAGAGAGTTTTACTTTGCTTGGGAAGAGCTCTAGGAGTTCGGTTTCGTTGTGGTGGTAGTTTATGTATCATGTTCTATCCTTTTCTCATTGTCAATCAACATGTACTCATGGGAAGTTCAAGTTACTACCCTTAAGCACTAAACAGAGAAGATCCTTATGAAATCCTATTACGGTTAACCCTTGTCACTAGGGTGCCTCGGTAGATCACAAGAATGTGAATCTGATCGATATCATTAAGGATAGAGATAGGGGTTTGGTTTGGTTTCCTACTTCCTTGTGAGGAATTACCTCTCCTTTCAAGGGAGTATCCTAGATGTCGATGAACGGGTTACCCTTGTCACTAGGGCCCCTCAGGTATATGATCTAAGATCCTATCTTTATGAAATTAGCAATTTCTACACAATCAATTAATATGACATGGTAATCTGAAGGGAGTTTCATGCATATCAAATAGAAACAAGATAAGCGAAATCATTCAATGAGAAAAAGGCATAAACATGAGTCTTACATCAATACCTATCCATAACTACTCCCTGATCCTAGAACAAAGAATCTACTCCATAGACGCCGGAGAAAAACCCGAAGACATAGTATAATTAGACATATAATCCCCAACCAAGAAGAGAGAGGGAAAAGAGATGCTTATTCAATGTCGTCCAGTGATCTTCGGATCCAATCCTTTGCTTCTGGAGTTGATGCGATGATGGAGGTGATCTTGGATCATCGAACGAAGGTCCAGGATGACATGGAACGACACCAAAGTATATCTCTCTCTAACAGCTTACCTCCCCTCCGGAGAAGGGTTAAAGGCCCTTTTTATAGGCTAGGGCACGGGCGCCACACGGCCCATTCCACGGCCATGCAAGATCTACTCGACTAGCTCCTCCCTCTCTTCGGATAGAGTGGCATGACCATTCGAGATCCGCACGACCAACTTCCTCTTCCCTTCGGGTTGAGTGGCATGGCCGTGCGAGATCCGCTCGGCCATGTCTTCCTTCAGCTCAGGTCTACATTGCATGGTCGTGTGAGGTTCACACGGCCATGTGCTTCTTGGTTATTGGTCGTGAGGCACGGCCGTGCGAGGTTGCACGGTTGTGTGCTGCTCTCTCTTAGGAATGGACACATGGCTATACAAGGGTGCACGGCTGGTGTCAAGTGGCTCCCTGCCTTGCTCCGATGCGTCGACAATCACTGTTTTCGCTCCAAAAGTTATCCCTATCAACATAAAACCAAACAAAGAGCAAATCTCCGATAAAAGAGTAATTAATGTAGAATAGACAATAGGAGAGATGATCGTGTAAAGAATATATGTAAATTAAGTAAGTGAATGTGCGTTAAAATATGCATAAACGATCATAATATCTACGCACATCAGCAAGCTTCACGAATACAATTTCAAAAGAACTCAACACAAATAGTTTTACCTATCTACCAGAGTTCTACTTAAAACTACTGATAAGGCCCTTAGGTAGCTCCTTGTTAAGTCACCGACGGTGTATGAATCAGGGAGGAGGTTCCTGAGGTAAGAACCATCCTTCTTGCAATTGTGTCAGAACCCCATCGACTGAATGAGTCAAGGTCCCCACTGTTAGAGTGTATACTAAAAGCCTAGCTTTTGGTAAACATTTATATTTAAAATAAAAGAATCATATTGGTCAAATGTCTACATTTATTTGTTAAGTGTAGTTGTTCAATTAATTTATATTGTAGATAACATGGTGTGTGGTGTCACACACAGAAAATCGTGTTATCAGTTCTTTATAAATTATAAACAGTTGCTCACGACTAAGATGGAAAGGAACAAACCATTGGAATAGTCGTAGTGTAATTAGTTATTAGTTTATCTTGACTAATAAATTACACTAATACACTCTAAGTGTATTGAGTAGGATCATTTAAGGTAAGTTATTTTTATACTGACTTAATAAAAGAACAAGTCCTTAGTTATTATGGAAGTGTGTTCTCTTAATCCTAATATAATAACAAGCACATATATTTAGTATTTATTTCTTTGACATATCAAAGGGTGAGATTTAGCTCGATAAATCAATAGGCCAGATAAGTTGAGAAATGATATTACTTATAGTGTGTGTTGTTGATTACAGAAGGAAACTGTGTCCTAGGAATCTAGGTTGATGAAGTCCCCAAGAGGATCTCATAAGGATTGTCATGTTAAACCCTACAGGTAGACTTAGTTCGACATGACAATGAGGTTGAGTGGAACTACTCTTGGACTTAGATATTAATTAAGTGAGTTGTCAGTAACTTACTTAATTAGTGGACATTCGTTATCTTAAACACAGGGAGACTAACACACTCATGATAAGAAGGAGCTCATAATGTAATTTGGAATTGGTGCGGTAGTGCAACAATAACTCTCTAGTGGAATGAGTTATTGTTGATCAACTTGAATTGTGTGTTCGGGGCGAACACAGGATACTCAAGTTCATCGGAAGGCTGAAACCAATTTCTCCTCTAGGTCCCTGCCGTAGCCTCATTAAAGTTTCAAGTCCATCCAAATAAAAGCCCTTCTTGGTGTCCAAGAAAGGAGGCCGGCCCATTGCTTGGTGACCAAGCAATGGTCGGCCACCATCTCCTTAAGAGGGCCGAGCAAGTAGGGGCCGACCATAATAAATTCAAATAGGAGGGGTGTTTTGAATTTTTAAAATCTTCTCTTTGTAAAAAACTATAAGTTTTAAAAGAGAGATTTTAATTTTAAAAACTTTCCATATTTGAATTAGGTCACATGGTTTAATAGAGAGTTTTAAAAGTTCTAAAACTTTCCTTTTTTAACCATCCTCATGGTTTTAGAAAAAAGGAAGAGAAGTTTTAAAATTAAAATTTTCTATTCATGTTAAAAAAAGATATTTTTTGAAGAGAAGTTTTAAATTTTAAAATAAGGTTTTAATTTTTAAAACTTTCCTTTTTTAACATCCACTTTTAGAAAGAGAGCTTGTAAAATTTTATAAGAAGTTTTCTTCTTTTATAAAATTTTATAAAAAATATTTTTTCTTCCTCTTTAAGGGGCCGGCCACCCTTGCTTGGTGCCTAAGCAAGGGGCCGGCCAAATAAAAATAAAAATAAAATCAAACCAATCAATGATTGGTGATTGATTCAATCAAGAGGAAAGAAATGGAAAAGTAAAAAAGGAAAAAGAAAAAATAGAGGAAGATTTTAATTTTTGTAAAAATTCTTCCTTTATATGCCTTGGGCAAGTAATATAAAAGAAGGGGTGAGACAACAACTCTTATTCTCTTGGTGGAGACTCTCTTGGTGGCCGGCCCTCTCTCCCTCTCTTCTCCCTTTGCTCTCTTTTCTTTTGTGGTGGCGGTGTCCAAAAGTTTGAGAAGGAGGAGGAGTTTTAGGTGATGTTCATCTTGGAGGATCGTCGCCCACACAACGTCCAAGGTGAGGCGAGGAATGCGACAGAAGATCTTGAGGTCTTTAGCTTGCAAAGAAAAGGTATAACTAGTAATTTTCTTCCGCATCATGCTAGTTATTTTTCTTTGTTAGAATTCCAAACACAAGAGGCATTAGATCTAGTTTTTTGAATTAGTAATTCGTGTTTGTGTTTTTCTTTGTTTTTCGAATTTGTGATTCGATTGTTCTTTTTGGTTAAACCTAGAGTTATATAAGGAAATTAAATATTAGCTTTCCTTAAAAGGCTTTGTCTAGGCGGTGGTGGATGCTCCCATATCCAAGAAGGCCATGTGCCTCGCCATGCAGTCCTGGAAGTCAATTTTGGAAATTAATATTTAATTAAATTTATAACATAGGTGGATTTTGATCAATAGTGTTAAGTTCCGCTTGCGATACAAGTCTAAACCATTAAGAACAGATAAGTTAAATTTGGAATCAATAATGTTAAGTTCCTTTTGCAATTCCTAATTTAACTTCTAAAGAACACAATAGGTTTTTAGGAAAGGTTCGACACTTGTACAAAATTTTTGTACAGTGGAACTGGTACGATATTCCTAGGACCAACCAACACCCACAATGCGACTAGCGAACTCATTCATGAACTCAAGAGAAGTCAAGTACTCTTAACGATGGCTTTCCCATCTTTCCTCTTCACCTGCCTTATATGCTTATAATTTTGACTCAAGGCGTTCCGCTTTCTCCTGGAAATTGGCCTTTTCAATTTTGAGATGCTCTAACTCTTTAGTGAGAAATCTACTTTTGAGTCTTGAGCTTTTAACTTCTCCTGTAGCTGTAATAGCTCAAAATTCTGAGAAGCCAATTCTTGAGCTGAATACGGAGATATAGGGATTGAATTATGAAATTGTTCTAGGATAGAAGATCTGAGAGTAACATCTAAGATAGCCTTATTTTTCTTGGCTACTTCAACATTCAACTGAGAGGATAGGCTCTGTAGTTGTAGTTCCAAAGTCTTTTTCTCTTCTTCTTTAACCCCTAACAGCTGGCGATGATGCTGCAAAACCTTCTCCAAATGTAACACCCCACCCTCCTCACTACTAGACTGTGAGGGCGGAGCGCTACTGGACTACTAACTTTACTTAACTATCCTTGTTCACATGTTGATAGAAATTCCTAAAACTCTCAGAGAACTCAAAACATACAATTAACTAGCAGCGGAAGACTAAATGACTCATCTAATACATTCTTAATAAATGACAATCTTAATAAATTCTTATGCTAGGTCCCAAGGCTTCTATAGTCCAAGCATCACACATCCATCCGCACCTCCTTGTCGCCTTCCTTTGCTATAACTTTTCCTTTCCTTTATCTGCAGTAAGAGGAAAATGCATTTATAAGCAAAATTGCTTAGTAAGTGCTATCTAACTCACAAAACTCGAGTATGCATGTAAGATGGAAGAAATCTAGAAACTAAATGCTCATCTAATAGCAAACGAAACATAGCATACTGAAATACTAAACATGTAAGCAAATCTAAACAACATGTCAGCATATAAGAAAGCTAAACTTGCTGAATTTTAAACTTATGTGAAGCTTATTTCTTTTGTTTGAAAACTTATACTTTAATACTTCCAAATAATAATCAACTTTCTTCTAGGGGCCGGCAACTGTACTTGCTATGTGCGCATCCCTAACTAGACCCGAGATAGCTGGTCCCGAATCTAGTAGGGTTTACTAGGTTATCTAAACCTAGGGACGACTTTCGGAGCCCAACCCAAGGACAACTGAGAGTCCAGCACAGTGCCACTGATAAAAGTAAAATATTGATTTATAAGATGATTTATCTTAATTACTTCTTCTTTAAATGCCTTGGCATTTTAACGAGCACCTTGTGTGCCAAAATCCCTAAAGTCTTGACTTTGGGATCTACTTAAGGCCTTGGCCTTTTTCTTTCTTTTCTTTATCTTTCTTATACTTGTTAATACCTCTAATAAAAGAATGCTTCTTTAAAAACTGAAATGTTTAAACAAATTCTAACTTTGAAATGCATAAACAAAAATCTGCATACTATGCTAATCAAAATTCTACATACTATTGTAATCAAGATTCTGCATTCTATGCTATACTATTTCTGCATACTATGCAAACATAAATTCTGTACTATAATACTTAACCAAACTGCACTATAATCTTTTTCTTTAAAAATTGCATTATAAGTTCCACCAAAAATCTGCACTACAAGTTCCACCAAAAATCTGCACTATAAATTCCACCAAAAATCTGCACTACAAGTTCCACCAAAAATCTGCACTATAAACATTAAAGAAATCTTGTAAGATATCGTAAAATTAAATAATAAATATTATTGGATGAAAATTCTTATTGGATTTTTCCAGAATTTTTAGAAATTTTCTGGGAATTTTTCGGAGCTCGTAAGACGGGTTTTGAGGGGATTAATTACGGGTACGGATAAAGCCTGTTTGGGATACCCGTTTAAGTGAGGAATTGTTTATATTATAAATTCCATTTTGTTTTCTTTTTATTTCCCAAACGCCCGAACCCGAGCCTTCCTCCTCTCTTCCCCGATCTCCCCTCTCTGCCTTCTCTCTCTCTCTCGCGGGCGAATTGGAGGCGACGGGAGCAGAGCTTCTCCTTTGGCGATCATCCTCGTTCGACGGAGCTTGCTGGAGCACGGCGGAGCCTAGATCTTCTTCGGCCGAGGGGTTCTGTTCGGTGAGTTATGCGGCCGAGTGTCGACAGCGAGGCGGCTAGGGCACGACAGGTGCTCGATCCGTGTCATCTCTAGCCTATCGACCCTTCGTTCTTCCTCCACGAGTTGTTCACAGAGCGTTCCGCGTCTCCCTTCTCGTTGGATTTGGATCGAGCGACGCCACCGAGGAGTGATCTTAGAGGTAAGGCATCGTCGGATCTTTGGTGGATTCAAGGTTTAGCTAGGATAGGTTTCTTCTCTGTATTGACCCTTTCTTTTTCGGACCTGTGCCCTAGGTTTCAACCTTCGACTCCGATCAATTGGGGTTGCACGGAGCTGTGTCTGGTGTTGTGCTTTGGTCCAGCGACTCATCTGGTTGCTAGTGGAAATGATCTTGGCAAAGGATCAACAGAAGGGGGGCTGTGAGGAAGAGGTAAGATTAGGGTGTTGTGATCTTTGATTTCCATTGTTTGAACTCTTCACTTGATCCGATCCAATGAGATGAGGTGGAGTGTTCATTGTGGATTAGGAGGTTGGATTGAAGGGGGCAGCATGTTTACTAGGGTTTCGGTCAGGAGTTTCCAGCAGCCTACAATTCCAGCTCTTCAACTGTGGGTCAACAAAATTTCATCCGGTTTTAGGTGAGTTTTTGAAGGTTTATTACATGTCTATGTTTGAGATGATTAGGGTGATGTAGGTTGAGTTGATTATGGGTTTGATAAGTTGGTTTGGACGAATTATTGTGGATTAAGGTTAAAGTTTTACTTCTAGAGGTGATTTCATTTCTACATTGGTTTGGATTAGTAGAGATGGGTTGTAGAAATTTAAATTCAAGTTGTATTGGATTTGGATCATTAGGTAGAGTTAAATATGATTGTTATTGGTATGTGTTGGATTAAATGATGGATTATGTAGGGTGGATGAATATCATGATTTCATGTTTGTCATTGGGATCATTAGATTGATTATTAGGTGTGGGATGTTTAGTTTATGATTGGAAGGATTTATGATGAGTTGGATTAGTGTTTGATTGATGATGAATTATGTGAGTTGGATTTAAGATGTGTTGATTTGGGGGATTGATTAGAGACCTTATTTGAGTAGGTGATCCTATTGGGTTAGGAATTGTATTTAGCTATTTAATTCATATGAGTTTAGCGAAATAAAATATATATTAATCTATGCAGGATTTTGATTCGAGGCAAGCATCTCGACGTGGGGGCTATATTTGGCACGATCTATATCTAAGGCGGGTATTTCTTCCTTGGCCTCTATATAGTTTTTCTTGATCTTAGTGCATGGCTATTGTGTGATGGTTTAGGCTGCTTTATCTTATATCATGATCGGTTGTTGTTTTTCCTGCATGATACTTATGCTTGACCCTTGTGATGATCTATTTAATTCATATACAGTCTCCACTCTTGATATCTACTCTGTTGTGATTACACGTGTAGAGTATGTCTTGTAGGGTTTGTAGGGTTGTTAGTATTACCATGCTGATTGGGTATATGATGTGGACTGTACATAGATGGGTATGTGTTATAGGAGTCATCTAGTTGACCGTGCATTTACATGTGGTGTGTACATACGTATTTGTCATGTACCTTTGGAGGAGTTGTGTTGATTGTATGTTTAGAGTATATACACATGTTTGTTGTATTGTTAGTGGAAGATACATGTTGATTGTACTTATCTTTTGTGTACATGTGTCTGGTGGAATTATTGGAGTTTTGGTTGATTATACATGTGTAGTGGGTACATATGTTCGGTGGGATACGTGGAGGTATCATGTCGATTATACTCATGTTGGAGGTATTTATGAGGGTTGGGATTGTTGCATGGATGATGATTATATATATATATCATGTTCATCATTCATTGCATCTGATGACCATTGTCTCCCTTGTGGTGAGAGAGTCATCAGTTGGTTTGGTTTAGCGCCGCACACTCGGCCACTCATGGGTAGTGGTAGCTAGAGTAGTTGCCGCTCGTCCTGTCGTGCCACCCGGTCACGAGGTTTAGTGAGATCCGGCGTTGTGAGCAGTCAGGGACCCTGATGCTATTTAGCTATATAGCTATTAGCGGACTGTCCGCCTCGACCACTATATAGTGGGCTGGAGGGTAGTACAGTCGTCACAGACCCAAGCCTCTCGGCCATACAGGGGTCGTGGTGTTCGGAGAGGTGGCGGGGGTGACCATGGAGCATGCATGCACTTTTGCATATGATGCACGGTGCATCTGGGGGTTATATTTGCATACATGCCTAGTAGATACTAGTTGCATGTGATTGTCGTTGTTGCACTTGATTGAGATATGGTTGTTGCATTTGGTTGCCATACTGCATACATGTCATTTATTTTACATGTATATGCAGTCGTATCTATATTGCACAGGTGTCAGGGGTATATCTGTTGCAGATCCGGTGAGTTTACTGATCATTGTACCATGTGTCGATTCCAGATTGGGTATGTATCTGTCATTATGTTAGTTGTGGTTTGTACAGTTTATGTCAGGTTATTATGTCAGGTATGTTCAGATGCATTGATTATGATAGTATGATCATGTTCTTATTCCCTACTGAGACTGTATACTTGTGATCTCCATGTTGTTTATGGACCATGCACTATCTTTTCTATTACCCGCTGAGTTACCTATACTCACCACCGCATGTATACATTTATGTTTTCAGGTAGCCTGTAGATGGTTGGTGTCGCTCGGAGTATCCTGTCTGCCGGGTCCTACGTCACATCCGAAGATCGCGCTTGCTTTCTTTGTATATTCTTTTCTTATTTTTGGCATTGTATTTGTGTATAGCCATGTGGCTATCTTATAGTTTTGGTGTTGTATTTGTGTTTAAGCCGTGCCGGCATGCATTGTATCTATTTGTCTTGTGTGGGCTTTCCGTTTTCGTTTTTCCGCTGTGTTGGTTTTTGGTACAGCCGTGTAGGCTGTTTTATATATAACTGCGTGGTTGTGATTGTTTCATTCCAGCCGTGTGGGCTGTTATTATAACTGCGTGGTTGTGTATATAAATATTCCAGCTGCATGTGGCTGATGTATTTTGCTTGTAGTGATGCTTCAGATTGTCAGCCGTACAGAGGAGATGCTGTCGGATTTTTGTCTGGCAGAGACTCCTTTGGGGCGTGACAAATCTGCACCATAAACTCTTAAGAAATCTGCACTACAAGCTCTAAAGAAATCTACTCTAAAGAAATCTGCATTTTAAGCTCTAAGAAATCTGCACTACAAGCTTAATTAAAATCTGCACTATAAGCTTACATAAAAATCTGCACTATAAGCTTGATTGAAATCTGCACTATAGGCTTAATTAAAATCTGCAGCTATAAACTTAATTAAAATCTGCACTATAAGCTTAATTAAAAATCTGCACTATAAGCTTAATTAAAATCTGCACTATAGGCTTAATTAAAATCTGCACTATAAGCTTACATAAAAATCTGCATTATAAGCTTAATTAAAATCTGCACTATAGGCTTAATTAAAAATCTGCACTATAAGCGCTTCTTATGCTTCGAATTCAAGAAGAACAAAGGTCCGAAACTACTCCTACTGCAGGTGAGAAGCACTTACCTTGCTTCTTGGACTCACAACCGAACAAAAAGGGCTTCTAGGACCTTGGTAGTTGATGCCCTAACTCCCTTTCGTTTTCTGCCCGAGCTCCGCCATCGTACGCAGAAGAGAAGGAGAGAATGGTTTAAGTCACAGGAAAACAGAGCATCAACTTATCCCTTTTTATAACTTAATATTTCTGTTAACTCCTTAAATAAATTCGCTATCTTTTCTAAACAGACAAATCCAACATCAACTTATCCCTTTTATAATCCAATATTCTATTAATTATCTTAAATAAATTCGCTACTTTTTCTAAACAAACAAATCCAACATCAACTTATCCCTTTTATAATATTCTGTTAACTATCTTAAATAAATTCGCTACCTTTTCTAAACAAACAAATCCAAGATCAACATATCCCTTTTATAATCCAATATTCTACTAACTATCTTAAATAAATTCGCTACCTTTTCTAAACAGACAAATCCAATATCAACTTATCCCTTTTATAATATTCTGTTAACTATCTTAAATAAAATCGCTATCTTTTCTAAATAGGCAAATCCAAGATCAACTTATCCATTTTATAATCCAATATTCTATTAACTATCTTAAATAAATTCGCTACCTTTTCTAAATAGAAAAATCCGTTTGCCCACCTGGTCAGTCGGGTTTTGACCGAGTCAAAGGTCGTGGGTTCAATTCTCGGCTTGGACATTTTTTTGTCGAAACTTCCTTCGTTTTGTAAAATACCAAACGACTTCCAAAAATTACATAAAAATACTCTAAAAATTTCTAAAAATCCCTAGAATATTTTTATAGCATTTTTAAATATTTTAAATTACTTTTAGGACTCTAATTGAGGAAATTTGGGGTGTTACACTAAAAGGGTCATCTGATTAATTTGAGAGCTTATCTTCTCATGGAATTGGGTGACCTCTTTGCTCGGAATAGGGGAGGCTACCTTTAGGGCCCCTAATTGATTCTTCAACTCCTTATTTTCCCTTTCTAAGTATGCGGCTAAATTGCCCATGTACAGGCTCGAGGCACAGAACTAAATAGAACAATAACGCATTTATAAGTTGTAGGTGCGAAATAAAAGAACACATTTAAAATACTTACCGATATAGCTTGATGGTTGTGGTTGTTGGTCTGATCAGAGATAGTCTTTCGCTGCATAGAATTCTAACTCTGTAACCAAGAACTAACCAGGGAATCTTTCAATTGAAGGAGCCCATAAGAAGAAGGAGCCTGATTTTGTCCCAGTAGAGAGGGCAAGTCTTGGGCTTGCCTGAAAAGGACTTAAGGAGGAATAGAAACAGGGGCCAGAGGCCTTGCAGAACAAGAAGGCAATACACTGGGATGAGGAAAAGAAGGGCCAACACTAGAAGTAAGGGGAGGTCCTGGTATAGTAGTAGGGACAGTAGGAAGTGAAACAGAAGGCACAGACTCAATAGTTGGCCCAGTAATTGTTAGAATGTATACTAAAAGCCTAGCTTTTTGTATAAACATTTATTTTGAAATAAGAATCACGTTGGTCAAATATCTTCATTTATGTTAAATGTAGTTGTTCATTTAATTTATATTGTAGATAACATGGTGTGTGGTGTCACACAGAAGATCATGTTATCAGTTCCTTATAAATTATAAATAGTAACTCACGACCAAAATGGATAGGGACAAACCATTGGAACGGTCGTAGTATGATTTAGTATTAGTTTATCTTGACTATAAAATTACACTAGTACACTCTGAGTATAATGAGCAGGACCATTTGAGGTTGTTCTTTTTATACTGATTGCATAAAAGAACATGACCTCTATTATTATGGAAGTACGTACTCTTAATCTTGATATAATGACAAACACATATATTTAGTATTTATTTCTTTAATTTATCAATGAGTGAGATTTAGTTTATTAAATCAATAGACCCGATAAGTTGGAAAATAATATTATTTATATGGTGTGTTGTTGATTATAGAAGGAAACTGTGTCCTAGTTATCTAGGTTGATGATGTCCTCTTGAGGAACTCATAAGGATTGTCATGTAAACCCTGCAGGTGGACTTAGTCCGGCATAACAAAAAAGTTGAGTGGTATTACTCTCGGATCTAGATGTTAATTAAGTGAGTGTCAGTAATTCATTTAATTAATGGGCATTCGATATCTTAAATACAGAAAGATTAACGAATTTATGATAAGAAGGAGCCCATAATATAATTTGGGATTGGTGTGGTAGTTTAATAATAACACTTTAGTGGTATGAGTTATTATTGATGAACTTGAGTTCGGTGTTCGGGGCGAACACGAGAATCTTAAGCTCATCGGGAGACCAAAGCCAATTCCTCCTCTAATTCCCTATTGTAGCTTATTATATAAATCCTTATATCCACCCAAAGCTCAGCTTCTTAACCTAAGATAGGGTCAGCCAAGCCTTGCTTGGTGTCCAAGCAAGGGGCCAGCCAAGCCAAGCTTGGAGCCCAAGCTAGGGTCGGACAAGCCTTGCTTGGTGCCCAAGCAAGGGGCCGACCACACATAAATTAGAAAATGAAGTTTTATTTTTTGTTAAATCTTTCCTTTATAGAGATTCATAAAAAGGATTTAAAAGAATGATTTTAATTATAAAACTTTCCTTTTTTTAGATCGATCACAAAAGGAAATAAAAGAAGTTTTTATCTTGTAAAAATATTTTCTTTTATAGTGATCTATAAAAGAGATTTAAATGAGAGATTTTAATTATTGAAATCTTTCCTTTTATAGACATCCACAAAAGGATTTAGAAGAGGGATTTTAATTTTATAAAACATTCCTTTTATAGCTATCCACAAAAGGGATTTTAAAATAGAGCTTTTAATTTTTGTTTAAAATCTTTCCTTTTTTGATGAAAAGGGTGTGACCGGCCATGATAGAGGATTAAAAGGAAGTTTTAATTTTGTTTTAAAACTTTCCTTTTTTGCATTCACCAAGGATTATAAAAGAAGAGGAGGTGGTGCCTTATGGTTTAACACATCTTCTATTTCCTCTTCCTATCCTTGGTGGCCGGTCCTTCATCTTCTTCTTTTCTTCTTCTTCTTTGTGGCCAGTGGCATCAAGCATGGAGTTCCATTGGTGGCCAGATACTTGGAGGTGAAGAAGAAGAGAAAGGAGGTTCTCTAGTTGTTATATCCCTTTGGTGGCCGAAAGCTTGGAAGGAAGAAGAAGATTTGGGTGGATTTCATCTTGGTAGATCGACACCCACACAACGTCCAAGAGGAGGAGAGGAATACAATAGAAGTGTTAGAGTATATACTAAAAGTCTAACTTTTTGTATAAACATATAAGAATCACATTGGTCAAATATCTACATTTATGCTAAGTGTAGTTGTTCGCTAAATTTATATTGTAGATAACATGGTATGAGGAGACACAGAAGTTCATGTTATCAGTTCCTTATAAATTATAAATAGTTGCTCATGACCAAGATGGAATGGGATAAACCATTGGAGTGGTTGAAGTGTAATTAGGTATTAGTTTATCTTGACTAATAAATTACACTAGTACACTATGAGTGTATTGAGCAGGACCATTTGAGGTAGTTTCTTTTTATACTGACTATATAAAAGAATAATACCTCTGTTATTATGGAAGTGCATGCTCTTAATCATGATATAATAACAAGCACATATATTTAATATTTATTTCTTAGATTTAGCAAAGGGTGCGATTTAGCTTGTTAAATCAATATGCCCGATAAGTTGGGAAATGATATTATTTATATGGTGTGTTGTTGATTATAGAATAAAAACTGTGTCCTAGTAATCTAGGTTGATGATGTCCACTTGAGGAGCTCATAAGGATTGTCATGTAAATCCTGCAGGTGGACCTAGTCCCGCATGACAATGAAGTTTAGTGGAGCTAGATATTAATTAAGTGAGTTGTCAGTAACTCATTTAATTAGTGGACATTCTATATCTTAAATACAGGGAGACTAATGCACTCATGATAAGAAGGAGCCCATATAGTAATATGGGATTGGTGCGGTAGTGCAATAATAACTCTTTAATGGAATGAGATATTATTGATGAACTTGAGTTGGGTGTTCGGGGCAAACACAGGAAGCTCAAGCTCATCGGAAGACCAAAATCAATTCCTCCTATCAGTCCCTATTGTAGCCTCTTATTTATAAAGTCTTATATCCACCTAAACCCAACTTATTACCCACCTTAAGGTGGCCGACCAAGCCTAGCTTGGAGCCCAAGCTAGGGCCGGCCAAACCAAGGCTAGATAGGTTCAAGTGGTGGTCGGCCCTAGCTTAGAATCCAAGCTTAGGTGGCCCGCCACAATAAATTAAAAGGAGGTTTTAATTTTTTAAATCTTTTCTTATGTGGAAGCCATGGTTTTAGAAGAAAGTTTAAAATTCAAGTCTTTCTTTTATAGCTTTCTACAAAAGATTAAGAGAAAGATTTGATATCTTTCCTTATTTGTAGTTAAAAGGAAGATTTTAATTTTTGATAAAACTTTCCTTTTTGTAATCATCCTCATGGTTTTAAAAGAGAGTTTTAAAAATTATAAATTTTTCCTTTTATAGCATTCTACAAAAGATTAAGAGAAAGATTTGATATCTTTCCTTATTTGTAGTTAAAAGGAAGATTTTAATTTTTGATAAAACTTTTCTTTTTGTAACCATCCTCATGGTTTTAAAAGAGAGTTTTAAAAATAATAAACCTTTCCTTTTATAGCTTTCTACAAAAGATTAAAAGAATGATTTAATATCTTTCCTTATTTGTAGTTGGAAAGGAAGATTTTAATTTTGGATGCAACTTTCCTTGTAACCATCCACATGTTATAAAAGAGAGATTTTAATTTATAAAAGTTTCCTTTTATAACCAACCATGAAGGGAATTTAAAAGAGAAATTTTTATTTAAAAATTTCCGGAAACAAATAAGGAAGTTTTAATTTTGTGTTTAAAACTTTACTTATTTGGAGCTCAATGAGGTGGCCGACCATAGCTAGTTTAAAAGGAAATTTTAATTAAATTTTCTTTTTTATTGTCAAGGAAAATAAGGAAGTTTTAATTAAAGCTTTCCTTATTTGCCAAGACAAAGGAATATAAAAGAGAGGGTAAAGGTGCCTCACCTCACAACAATACATCTATTATTTCTTCTCCTCTCTTTTCCTTGGTGGTGGCCGGCCCTCTTCTCTTGCTCTTCCCCTATTCTTCTTCCTTGGTGGCCGGCGGCATCTCATCTCTAGGAGTTGTTGGTGGCCGAATCTTGTTAGAGGAAGAAGGAGAGATAGGAGACATTGTTTCTTAGCATCCCTTGGATCTTGGTTGGTGGCCGAAGTTCTTCATCTCTAGGAGATTGTTGGTGCCCAAAACTTGGATGGAAGAAGAAGGTTTTGGTGGAGTCTCATCTTGGTAGATCGTCGCCCACACGACGTCCGAGATAAGAAGAGGAATACAATAGAAGATCGTGAGGTCTATAAGATACATAAGGTATAACTAGTTATTAGTTTCCGCATCATAACTAGTGTATCCTTTTTTATAGATCTTGTAAAACCAAACACAAGAGGTTATCGATTTTAATTATCATCTTTGTTTTCGATATTTGTTTTGATTTCATGTTTCGATAATGTGTTTCTATTGAGGTCTCTATTGTTAAACCTTGTTTACTGTGAGAAGTTTAAATATCCGATTTCTTTGAAAGGCTTTGTCTAGGCAGTGGTGGATGATCTCATACCCAAGAAGTCCTAGTGCCTCGCCACGTTTGACCTGGAAGCCGATCCTTAAAATAGATATTTGATCAACTTCCGTAATATGGTTTAACTTAGGAAGATCACATAGGTTGAACTTGAAGTAAGAATGTTAAGTTTCGTTCCCAATTCAAGTTTAACTTCTAAAGGAAAAATTTAGATTAATAATGTTAAGCATCGTTTGCAATCCAAATTTAACTTTAGTAAAACACATGGGTAGCTAGGATAGTTCTATACTTGTACAAATTTTTGTACAGGAGAACTAGGATGGTATTCCGAGTAGCAACCAACAAGAAGATCAAGAGGTTATTAAATCTTCTAAGAAAGGTATAACTAATTTTTAGTTTCCGCTTCATAATTAGTTCATATTCTTTGAATGGATTCTGAAATACCAACACAAGAGGCTATCAATTTTGTGTTATCGATTTTTTGTTTCGATTTCATTTTTCGATCTTGTGCTTCTATTGAGGTCTCTTTAGTTAAACCGAGAGTTACTGTAAGAAGTTTAAACATTGAATTTCTTTAAAAGGCTTTGTCTAGGAAGTGGTGGATAATCTCATACCCAAGAAGGCCTAGTGTCGTGCCATGTTTAACCTGGAAGCCAATCTTTGAAATAAATGTTTAATTATCTTCTGTAATATGATTTAACTTCTGAAGAACACATCGGTTGAACTTGAAGTAAAAATATTAAGTTTCGTTTCCAATCCATGTTTATCTTCTGAAAAGTAACTTGGATTAATAATGTTAAGCATCGTTTGCAATCCAAGTTTAACTTCAGTAGAGCACATGGGTAGCTAGGAAAATTTTGTGCTTGTACAAAATTTTTGTACAGGGGAACAGAACGGAATCCAGGTGCAGCAACCAACAGTAATAACATCTTGGAAGGCAGAACTAGAGGATCTTTTTCAAGGGTTCCTTCTAGCTCTCAATATAGGAAAAGAAGGAGAGGAAATCTAGGAAGGCAAGGAGGACACTGATACGACCGAAGTCAACCCAGAAGCAAGAACAACTGGAGGAGTTGTAGGAGTCAATAAAACAGGTTGCATCATGTTAAGGGCAACATTGTGACGAAGATGACTATAAGGCATGGGCTCCTTACCTTTCTCGTGAGAAATCTCAGAGGGAAGAATGGGGAGTTGTTCAAGCTCGGAGATAACGATCGGAGCCAAACTATTCTTTAGGGTGTGAGTTCTTTTGTGTCGGGGAATAATAGGACTGTCTTCCTCAAAAGAATCAGGGGATTCGGGGGATACCTTTGGGGCTACTTTGTTAGGAGGAAGCAAACCGAGAGATGAAGTAGAGGGATTGAGGCGATGATTCTTTAATTGTAACACCCCACCCTCCTCGCTACTAGTCTGCGAGGGCGGAGCGCTACTGGACTACTAACTTTACTTAATTAGAGTTGTTCACATGTAAAGATCAATACATAAACTCTAAAAAAACTCAAAACATACAATTAACTAGCAGCGGAAGATTAAATGACTCATCTAATACATTCTTAATAAATGACAATCTTAATAAATTCTTATGCTAGGTCCCAAGGCTTCTATAGTCCATGCATCACACATCCATCCGCACCTCCTTGTCGCCTTCCTTTGCTATAACTTTTCCTTTCCTTTATTTGCAGTAAGAGGAAGTGCAATCTATAAGCAAAATTTGCTTAGTAAGCGCTATCTAACTCACAAAATCACGAATATGCATGTATACGAAAAGAACTAGAAACTATATGCTCTAAAAAGAAATAAAGCATAAACATAACTGCTCATGTCAAACTAATAGCAAAGAAAAGCTAAGGAATCTACTCATGTAATTCTAATAGCTAATCATACTACTCATCTAATAGGTAAACATGAAAACTACTCATCCACTAGATAAACATGGTAGAATAAAGAACTAAACTTACTGATTTTCAGAACTATGTGAAAACTTATTTTACTTGTTCAAACTTAATCTTTAATACTTTATGTTTATGTAAAACTCGTTTTACTTGTTCAAAAACTTATACTTATAATACTTCAAAATAATAATCAACTTCTTCTTGGGCCCAAGCGTAGTACCATCTTATGCGCGTTCCCTAATAGGTTGGGGTAGCGAGCCACCAATCCTAAAAGAGCAGACCTCGGTCTACCAGGGCCAAGACCTCGGAATTGGACACCTGGATTTGTTTAACGACAACCTTGGAAGTCGGGTACTAGCCTCTTCTTAAAAGTAAAATACTTATAATCTTAATTACTTCTTCTTTAAATGCCTTGGCATTTTAATAGGCACCTTATGTGCCTAAAACCCCTAAAGTCTTGACTTTGGGATTTACTTAAGGCCTCGGCCTTTTCTTTCTTTTCTTTATCTTTCTTATACTTTTCTTTAAAAGAATGCTTCTTACAAAACTGAAATGTTTAAACAAATTCTAACACTGAAATGCTTAAACAAAATCTGCATACAAATTTAAACAGAAATCTGCATATTAAGCTTAACTAAAATCTGCCAATTAAGCTTATCTAAAATCTGCATACTAAGCTTATCTAAAATCTGTACTATAAGCGCTTAATTAAAATCTGTACTATAGGCTTAATTAAAAATTTGCACTATAAGTGCTTCTTATGCTTCGAATTCAAGAAGAACAAAAGTCCGAAACTACTCCTACTGCAGGTGAGAAGCACTTACCTTGATTCTTGGACTCACAACCGAACAAAAAGGGCATCTAGGACCTTGGCCGCTCGTCGGAGATGATACCCTAACTCCCTTTCATTTTCTGCCCGAGCTCTGCCGTTGTACGCAGAAGAGAAGGAGAGAATGGTTTAAGTCATGGGAAAACAGAGCATCAACTTATCCCCTTTTATAATCTAATATTCTGTTAATTATCTTAGATAAATTTGCTATTTTTTCTAAACAAACAAATCCAACATCAACTTATCCCTTTTATAATCCAATGTTCTGTTAATTATCTTAAATAAATTTGCTACTTTTTCTAAACAAACAAATCCAACATCAACTTATCCCTTTTATAATATTCTGTTAACTATCTTAAATAAATTCGCTACCTTTTCTAAACAAACAAATTCAAGATCAACTTATCCCTTTTATAATCCAATATTCTGTTAACTATCTTAAATAAATTCGCTACCTTTTCTAAACAGAAAAATCCGTTTGCCCACCTAGTCAGTCGTGTTTTGACCGAGTCAAAGGTCGCGGGTTCTATTCTCGGCTTGGACATTTTTTTGTCGAAACTTCCTTCATTTAATAAAAATACCAAACGACCTCCAAAAATTACATAAAAATACTCTAAAAATTTCTAAAAATCCCTAGAATATTTCTATAGCATTTTTAAATATTTTAAAATTACTTTCAGGACTCTAATTGAGGAAATTTGGGGCGTTACATTAATAAGTCAACTCCCAATTTAGTTAAAACTAATTTAGTCAGTCCAGGGTTTTTGTACATAAGGGTTGGAAGAAGGCATCTCCTCAAAAAAGGTCATTTTAGGTCTGGATTGAAATAGAAAGACACCGAGATTTGATTTCTTTGGGTAGGAAAATATGAAGAAATTTTAAGGGGTTGGAGGGATGTTGTGAAGGCGGAAAAGCATGTATAGACCACAAAGATAGCGAAAAGCATTGGGGGCGAATTATTGTAGGGGAATATCGAAATACTAGCTAATTTCTACCAAAAAAGGGGGAATGGGGAAACGCAATCCTGCCACTAGTTGGTCTTTGAAAAAGGTAATATGATTTTTTGGGGGAAGATGAGGGCAAGCATCAGAGTCAGGAATGGTAATGCGATAAGTCTTGGGGATATTATATAAAGAACAAAGAGTAGACCTATCAGATTTGCGAAAAATAGATGAGATTTGAATAAACCAAGCGGAGAAAGACTCTTCAACCATAGAACGATACAAGAATACAAGAAAAGCAACTTACTGTGGTTTGAAGAAGAGGCAACAACACGGAGAGATAGGGAAGGAAAGGAGGACAGCGAGGAATATGAAGAACCTAAACAGTAATATCAGCAAAGAGTGTGAGGAAGAAGATGAAGAGGTAAAAGGTTTAGGGTTTTTTTTGGAAAATATTAAGTGATAAGAAGTACCGTTGGATGTAAAGAGCACCCATGAGGGGAATCGTAGATCTCACAAAGAAAAGACATGACAGGACGTTATCACAAGAGTGGGCGGCTTATTACGTCAGGAAAGAGAAATTAGAAACACGTGTCAGGAATCCGTAAGCAATCATTTATAATAGACATAACGGGGCAAATCATGCTCATATTGGCGCTGCAGTATCCCACACTACTAATCTTCTCTCACTGTTGAAGGACCAATCAATGAGCAGAAGATGTTGAAAAGATATTTGGTTTCCTAGGTGTAATAAATAGAAGGGATCAATATTAAATTATAATGTGGAAAATATTTAGGATATCTGAATAGTTCATAATCCCACCCGGTCTTGTAGACAGAACAAACCTCAAAGATTTATTTAATTGCATATAAGGGATCACCCATTTTTTCATTCTGGGTATAACCAGACACATTACATTACATGTCCTTCTCAAACATCAAACTGTAACATTATTACCAGTAATTTTACAAACATAATTCTTGGGCTGCCATAAGTTTATCAACCCCACTCGAACTATTCCTGATCAAGTAGGGGGAAGGGGAATATTTTACCCGGTACTATTGTGGGTTGCCCAACGGAATCTTATTTCCGTTTATAGACGCCAAATTGTGCTCCCACACCTATATGAGGACGGAAAGTAGAATGATAGCTTGGGCAAAGAGGAGAAATTTACCCTATCCTCTAGTGTTTGTGAGGTTCCCCCTCACAAACATGTGATTGAAAGGTCCTCTCTGACCTAATCTGAGCCAACTCGGCTTGTAGAAGATCCACCTCAGTTCTCTCCCAATCCAGAACTCGTTGCTACTGAAATATTAGTGAACCATCTATGTGAGCTTTGCTGTTTAGATCGACCACCTCTGGGGTATGCTGGACCCTTAGAATATCCAGCTCCTCGGCCTTTGGCTTCATCTCCAAGTAGGCTTTATTCCTCAAAGCCACTTCTGACTGAACCTGTGATTGAGCTAAAAGTAGACGCACCTCTAGTTCTTGTTGAGGGGAATGATGCAAATCTAGGGCTTGCACGGCCTTGTTTAAGAATTTCTCCTTCTCGCGTAGTATTTGATCCCAAGGAGGGGATTCTAAAGCCATGATTCTCGGTAAATCATGAGAGGAAAGTAAGACTACAAGGGGCAAAGGTGAATGAGGAAGGAAGCAAGAGCACAGCTCTATTTAACTTGCTAAAAGGGGTCACGAGATCACTGTAGGAGGAGTCACGGGGCCACTGTAAAAGGAGTCACGGGATCATTGTAAAAAATGTCACAAAACCATTGTAAAAGTTATCACGGGATCGTCGCAGAAGGTATCAAGAGGTCAAAAATAGACTTAGGTCTAGTCAGTCAGCTACACCTCCTTTAACTAGACTTGAAGGGGAGGCTAGTGATATGAGTTATGATAAGTAGACCCTTTGCAGGAGAAAGAAAGGGGGCAACACGGACAAGGAAGGTTGAAGAGGGTGTTACGATTCCGCAAGTGCACATATTCATCGTTAGTAATAAAGATTATCGATCACACGAGGACTGGTTATAAGCACTAGCAATGGTTCACTTAGGATTAGCTAAACTACCGATGGTTGTGAGTTATCTAAAGAAAAGAGATTGGGAAGCAGAAATGAGAACTAGTGAAGAGAGAGCAATTAACTTGATTTATGAAGAGTTCTAGGAGTTCGGTTTCATTGTGGTGGTATTGACATATCATGTTCTATCCTTTACTCATTGCCCATCAACATGCATTCGTCAGAAGCTAAAGCAACCATCCTTAAGCACTAAATAGAGAAGATCCCTGTGAAATCCTGTTACGATTAACCCCTGTCACTAGGGCGCCTCGGTAGATCACAAGAATGCAACTCTAATTGGTGTCATTAAGGATAGAAATAAGGGCTTGGTTTGGTCTCTTACTTCCTTGTGGAGAAGTTGCCTCTCCTTTCAAGAAAATACCCTAGATGTCCGTGAACGAATTACCCATATCACTAGGGCCCCTCGGGTATAGGATCTAAGATACTCTCTCTACGAGGCTAGCAATTCCTACACAATCAATTAATATGCAACAAGTCTCATGCATAGTAGTTGAAACAAAGCAAGCGAAATCATCCAATAAATAAAGACATAAATATGAGTCTTACATCAAAACCAATCCACAACTACTCCCTAATCCTAGAACAAGGAATCTACTCCATAGATGCTGGAGAAAAACCCGAAGACATAATGTAATTAAGCATACAATCCTCAAACAAGAAGAGAGAATGAGGAAGGATGCTTATCCAACGACGATGAGTGATCTTCGGATCCAATCCTTTGCTTCTGGAGTTGATGTGGTGATGAAGGATCGTTGGACAGAGGTCTTGGGTGTCTTGGATGGCGAGAAGGGTTAGAGCCCTTTTTATAGGCTAGGGCACAGCGTCGCGGCACGACCGTGCAGATATGGCACACCTGTGCCTTCTTTTACCTCTGGCTGCGCTGCACGTCCATGCCAATTAGCACGGTCATGTGGATCTGGGGCACTGCTCCTGGGACATAGCTATGTAGGATTTCACGGTCGTGCATTGCTTGGCTGCTGGTCGTGGGGGGCACGGCCGTGCAGGTTTGCACGACCATGCACGAATCTATCTCTGTTTGGTCACACGACCATGCAAGAGTTGCACGGCTGTGCACTGTTCTTCCTCTGTTTGGCCACACAACCGTGTGAGGTTGAACGGTCGTGTTCTCTGCCTCGTTCCGGTGCGTTGACAATCACTATTTTTGCTCTGAAAGTTGTCCCTGTCAACACAAAACCAAACAAAGAGCAGATCTCACAACAAAAGAGTGTTTATGATGAGTATATGATAAAAGAGATGATCATGCAAAGAATATATACACATAAAACATGTGAATGTGCATTAAAATATGCATAAATTAAATGATCATAATATTTACACACATCAGAGGGTGAGATAAGGGGCCACCTGAAAAAGGTTTGATCAGGTAAGGGGGTCGCTACACGTATGGCAGACAAAGATCGGTCAAACGTAATTGATCGACCGAGCATATAAGTTCGGCGGGCCAAGGCTGTCCGAGGATAAGAGACCAATCGTGCATAGAAGTACTTAGCCTTAAGTTGTCCTAAATGCTTATATACGCCCGACAGATTAATATCGGTCGTTAAGGCATGATTGACTGGGCTCCATTGACCAACCGAGCACAGAGGCATTTAGTCTCACGCGATCTTTAGCATACGGCCGACCAAGGAAAGGTCGATCGGGCGAGAAGGCTTATATATGCCCGACTGATTAATATCGATCGATAAGGCATGATCGACCGGGCTCCATAAACCGACCATGCACAGAGGCATTTATTCTCACACGAGCCTTAGCATATGGTCGACCGAGGGAAGGTTGACCGGGCAAGAAGGCTTATATACGTCTGACTGATTAATATCGGTTGATAAGGCATGATCGGCCGGGCTCCATAAATTGACCGAGCACAGAGACATTTAGTCTCACACGAGCCTTAGCATACGACCGACCGAAGGATGGTCGATCGGGCAAGAAGGCTTATATACGTCCGACTAATTAATAACGGTCGATAAGGCATGATCGGTCAGGTTCCATAGACCAACCGAGTATAGAGGCATTTAGTCTCACATGATCCTTAGCATACAGCTGACTGAGGGAAGGTGCAGGAAGCATCCGATGATGCATTTAGTCTCACACGATCTTATATGTTGGTGCAGGAAGCATCCGATGATCAAACCCAAGTTTTGATAATGGCAAAGGAATCAAAGTTAAGCTTATTTGTGATCTAACATATCTAATGGAGATTACAGGAACATCCTAAGTATTCTTAGGCAAAAGTCCTAACTACGGTTAGGCAAGGTGAAAACCCTAGGGGGTGGTAACCCTAGGTGAAGGAAAATCCTAAGGGGGTAACCTTAGGTCCTAGGGGCTGGTAACCCTAGGTGGAGGAAAATCCTAAGGGGGGTTAACCTTAGGTCCAAGGGAGTGGTAACCCTTGGTGGAGAAAAATCCTAGGGGGCGGTAACCTTAGGTCCTAGGGGTGGTAACCCTAGGCGGAAAGTCCAGTCGATCTGGAGGACCGAACTGACATCAGGTAATCTCTCTTGAGGGGAGTAGGTGAGGATGCGTTCCCCAGAAGAAGGAATAGTAGGCGTCGGGTCGACCTCGGGTTTTCGGTAGGAAATATGAAGTCAGACCCGGATATTCCGATGACTGTCAGACTTTATATTTATGATATTATGTGCAAACTTTGTATTGTAGGGTATCTTTTGGACTAACATATCTTGCAGGTACAAAGGAGCAACCTTAAGCCTCGGATGAACAGTGTCCTAGGCGCCTCCATGGAGCTTGGAGGCGCCTCGCGTGCAAAGGATAGAGCTTGCGCGTGGCAGAGCTGGATGCACCTCGGACTGAGCTTGAGGCACCTTGGACCGTAGATTGGAGGCGCCTTGGACTGGCATGGAGGCGCCTTCAAGTGGATCAGAGGAGAAGTTTTCAGCGCTAATCCACGCGGCTAACTCGGCATGCTGGAGGCACCTTGGATGGTGTTTGAGGCACCTCAAGCAGTGTATAAAAGGAGGTTTCGAGCAGCAGGTTTAATTATCAATTCTAAAGTGTTCTTCCTTCCTGTGCTGCTCAAGAAACGACCCGACTAAGCTATGACAAGTTCCCGACGACCCAAAGCTACAGTTTTTCACTTAGTATTGTCAGTATAGTTTATTTTCAGTTCACTTAATTGTAATTCTTTATTGTACCAAAATTCTGATATTATAGTTTTTGCCCACTGAAAGCAATCAACGATCACGGGGCTTGGAGTAGGAGTCACCCAAGGCTCCGAACCAAGTAAATAACTTGTGTTCATGTGTTGCTTTCCTTTACTATTTCCGCTGCGTTATTCCAATACGTTTTAATCTGAAACGTGTGAAAGTCATGAGTGCTATTCACCCCTCCCCCCTCTAGCGCTTCTCGATCCAACAATTGGTATCAGAGCGGGGTAGCTGTGATTTGGTGCAACCACCAATCAAGCATTCTTTTCGTGGTGTTTTTCAATTTTCAGAGTCGATTGGAATTAGCATAATTGCTACATTCTGATCTAGCTCTTTTCGTAATCATACTCTTTTCTCGAAGTTGGTGCAACACCACTCAAGAACGCAATTTATTCTTATTTCCATACCGCACTACTAATCCAGGATCAAGTCCTGGGATATCTTTTTGTTTTTTTTGTGTGCATATCCTCTAAATGGCCCAACAAGAAGGCTACAACACTGTCCATCCCCCGCTCTTCACCAGAGAAGACTTCGGTTATGGGAAGGGCAAAATGGAAATTTTCCTGAAGATCTAGTTCGAGATGTGGATGATTGTCAAGACTGGGTTTGAACTACCGACTGACGGAGACGGCAAACTAATAACCTGTGAAGACTGGGATCTAGCATTAATCAAGAAGGTGGAAGCAAATGTCAGAGCAACTTGTACCCTCCAGTGTGGACTAATAAAGGAGGAACTCAACCGCGTCGGCCCTTTTTCCAGCGCCAAGGAGTTGTGGGAGAAGTTGATCGAACTTCATGAAGGGACATCCGACACCAACGGGCTACCCAACTCCACACCCGGATACAAGACCTACTCAACGGGCTTCATGCAATCAGGTAAAAGGTAGACAATTGGGACATCATTAGGTATTCCTTAAATGCCTTTCCGAGGAATACCTTGTGGGCATCCATGGTAGATGCCTACAAGGTTTCTAAGGACCTGTCCTCTATTAAATTAGATGAGTTGTTTGCTGAGTTTGAGCTTCATGAACAGATTAACTCACGTTCGGCCGAGAAATGTTTGGCTTTGATTACAGGTACAGGAAGAGCACGCGAGTCAAGATCAAAGTGCAAAACCAAACCGGAGTCAGAAGAAGAACCGGATTCGGACGATAATGACGACGAGCTCACAGCTGAACTGAACTCGTCAACCTAGTGAGGAAACTCTACAAGAAAAAGAAAGGCTTCAACAAAAAGGACCTCAAGAAGGTAATTCAATCTAAGGAGGCCCAAGCCAAGGTAAAGTTCGAGGTGACGTGCTACGGGTGCAATCAGAAGGGGCACATCAAAGCGAACTGCCCAAACAAGAAAGATCCAAAGAAATCAAGGAGGAAGAAATTTCTGAAGGCAACCTGGGACAAGTCTTCATCAGAAGAATCCAACAACGAAGAACTCGAGCAGGCAAGCCTTCTCGCACTGACGGCCCGAGGCTACACCAACGAATATGGAAGCGAGGATGAATCGGAAGCCGAGTACGAGAGAAGCCACGGATCTGTATCCGTTTCCGAAGGGATAAACCCCACTGAAATATAAATCATCTTTATAATTTAATTAATTATTTAATGTGTAATTTAGCTAAGTCTAATGTTCGGGTCAAGTCACTTCTAAAAGAGGTAACATCTCTTAAAGAAGCGACTAATACCGAATCTTTGACAGAATCTGTTCAGACTGGAACCTCAACTCAAGTCCAAAAGCTTGAGGAAGAGAATTCCAGCCTAAAAATTCAAATCAAAGATTTAACGACTGCATTGGAACGATTTACATTGGGTTCCAAGAATCTTGACTTGATTCTTGGAAAACAGAAAGTCGTATACAATCAATCCGGACTAGGATTAAAGCTAATAAGAAATTTCATTCATATTTATCACTTATTAACAGATCAAATAGAAAGATAGTCCAAGCATGGGTACCCAAATCCAACCTGGTCAATCAAGTTGGACTTGGTCAATATTGGGTTCCCAAGGATCAAGTACATTACCTTGATAGACCATATCGAGGCTATGATCCAGGGGGAGAAAATAGGAAAAATATCCTGATAAAAAGATAAACCATTAAAGGAATATAACTCAAATCTAATTTATAAAATTATCAATAATGTAGGAGGAGGCTCCGGAATAGTTGGCACCTCCAAAAGTAACCTACCCGGCAAGGTAACCCAAACCAAGCTACCTGGCAAGGTAATTAGACCTAATTAGAAAGGAAACAAGTTTAACTTGACCTATGGTACTAGTGAAATTTTGGATGATAGTACGTTAGGGAAGTTTAGTCTATGCATGTCTAGGAAGATATGGCTTCGACCTGGTGCATTTGGCTAAGTGGAACTAACCGAAGTTATGCTTTATGGATCCTAACCAGTTAGACCAAGGTTTTGTATTAAGTTCAGTGGATAGGACTATTTGGAAAACTTCGAAGGCATGGTTACTTTAATGATATCCAAGTGACTCACCATAGTCCAGAAGTTTATCCAAAGAATGCATATTTGTTGAGCCCAAAACTAAACCTGAATGTAACACAAAGTTAACCCAAACCCTATAATTGAACCTAATTATCTTACAAAATTATAGGAATCCCCGATTTGAAATTTAGATCGGTGAGATGACTAAGGAATAAAACTCAAATTAAATTAATAATTAAATTAAATTTAAAATCAAATTAAATCAAATTAATAATTAAAAATCAAATTAAATTAATAATTAAAATTCAAATTAAATTAAAAATCAAATTAAATCAAATTAAATTAAAAATCAAATCAAATTAGATCAAATTAAATTAAAAATCAAATTAAATTAATAATCAAATTAAATATTAAAAATTAAATCAAATTAATAATTAAAATCAAATTTAAAAATTATTTTAAAAACTTATTAAAAACTTATTTTAAAACTTATTTAAAAACTCTTTTAAATACTTATTTAAAAAATTCTTTTAAAAATACTTTTAAAAACTTATTTAAAAATTCTTTTAAAAACTTATTTAAAAATTATTTTAAAACTTATTTAAAAATTTTTTAAAAACCTATTTAAAAACTTATTAAGAAAAATCCTTTTAAAAACTTATTTAAAAACTTTTAAAAATTCTTTAAAAAAAACTTAATTAAAAACTTATTTAAAAAATCTTTATAAAACCATTTAAAAATTCTTTTAAAAATTCCTTTAAAAACTTATTTAAAAACTCTTTTAAAAAAAACTTTTTTAAAAAATTATTTTAAACACCTATTTAAAAATTGTTTTAAAAAATTATTTAAAAACTCTTTGAAAAACTTTTAAAAAATTATTTAAAAATTCTTTTAAGAAAAACTTATTTAAAAATTCTTTTTAAAACCTAGATTAAGTGATTAAGGAGCCAACTTCAATCAAACTATCTATTCTATCAAATAGATTCCAACTCAAATACTTTCTGTGTAGGAATTGGATCAATGGATGTTGGATAGTGGATGCTCCAGACATATGACTGGAGATAGATTGAAGTTCACAAAGATCAAGTTAAAGAATTTATGATCAGTTGCATTCGGCAATAACGGTAAACTTAAGTTAATCGGAAGAGGTGACATTGAACTCAGTTCCGATTTTGTTATACGAAAAGTATTATTTGTTAGACCCCATGGTTGTTTTTGTTGGAACCCCAAGGTTGTTTTGGTGTGATCAACAAGTTAAGTTAGGTCATGTTTTGTTTTAATCTTGTGTCTAAGTGTGCAGGAGCTTAGGAACACAGGTACTCGAACGGAAGACGCAGCTAGCGAGAAGGACGGCACGCGATGCGTCCAAGGGACGAGGTGCTGCGGAAGAGTACCTCGGTGGACAACAAGGAAGTGTGCGGCGGTTCCGAGGGATGAAAGTGTTGGAGTGTATAATAAAAGCCTAGCTTTTGTATAAACATTTATAAAAATCACATTGGTCAAGTGTCTACATTTATATATACCAAATGTAGATGTTCAATTAATTTATTTTGTAGATAACATAGTGTGTGGTGTCACACATAGAAGATCGTGTTATTGGTTCTTTATAAATGTAAAATATGGTACCCAAATAATAGTTAAATAATAAGGTTATTTAACAAATAATCTTATTGGAATATTTCAGAATTTTTAGAAATTTTCTGGGAATTTTTCAGAGCTCGTTTGACATATTTTAAGGGGATCAATTATTAGGTTTAGAGAAAGCATGTTTGGAACACCCTTTAGTGGGAGTTGATTGAGGAAACCAACTTAGGATTTAATTGAATGAACCTAAGTTTAAAACCTCACCTATTCCTAACCCGTGCCCTAATTTCACGCCGACCACCTCACTTCCCGATTCCTCCCCCTCCTCTGTCGCATCGCTGCCGACCACCTCAGCCCGACACCGATCGCCAGTAACCTGTGCGCTGAACCACTCCTCTTCCGTCTCTGCAAAGCGTCGCCGATTCCATCTCCCTCATGCGCTGCCATCTCCCGATCCTCCATCACTGACGCCTGATCAGCGTTCATTGTACCCCTCGGCGCTGAGCCCTCGCGACTTCACCGCAAGTCGACGCCGCTGCTGAGCTTGTGTCCCGATTTCCCTTCTATCTCACTCTCCTCTACCGACACGAGTCACTTGCGGAGCGATCTCAACGTCGTAGCTGCGCCGGCACAACTTCTCCATCGACGGTGCCCTAGATCCCTTTAATTGACCTCCGGTAACCTCAATCTGTGCCCTATGTCTCTTCAATTGACCGCCGGCAATGCATCTGTGCTAATCGATCCGAGAGGTGCTTGGTCTTGGCCGAGGCGCGGCTGAGCTGCTAGCTTGAGATCCATTGCCCTTCGAGTTTGGAGAAAAGGATAACCATCGGTGATACTCTCCTTGTCAGATCTGAAGTGGAGGGTTCTTTCTTCCTCGCAATCGCATCTGGATCTCTTCATCGAGTAGTGTTGGATCAGATTAAGGTAAGGTCTGTTCAATACTTAATTAATAGAGGATTTGTTCTGTTGCTGTATTGGATTGATTGTTGGAAGGAATTGAATCTTTCCTAGGGTTGATTTCAATTGAACAATGTTTGGCTGAGGGATAGGCATCTGATCGTTGTTCGCACATCAGGGTAAGTGTGTTTCTTCTGATCTGTTATTGATGTGTTTTGTTAGGATTGCTAATGGCTATTAGATTTTGTCTAATTTAGATTACATAGAAGCATGTGGAAGGACTATGTCGATTAAGGATTACTGGAGTTTTTGGATGGTGTAATGAGTTTTGATTAGTAGTTAATTTGTGGGAATTAAAGAATTAATCTGTGGAGTAAGGATGGAATTATCAACTAATTGAGTTTGGATTAAGTGGAATTAAATAGGATTATCTAATCGAATTAGGATTGAGTTTTGAATTTATCAAGTTGTCGTATACGTGATTAGCTAAACTGTATATCCTGTGATTTGCAGGGCGTTAGTTCGAGACGAGCGTCTCAACGGGGGATTGTTTAGCTCGATCTACATTTAAGGCGGGTACTTCTTGTCTTATCTCTTTAGTATATTGATCTTAGTGCATGAGTTATATTTTCGGATACCTCCTGTATCTATCTTGACTCCACTCGTATTTTTTTCCCGTGTTTGATACTTCCACTCAATCTTTGAGCTACTCGTTTTTGTATCTATACAGTCTCTCGTTGCTATTCATGATATTTAGCAGATACCGAACACCAGATACTAGTTACTAGATACTGGATATATAGATACCAGATACCATGTTTACTTGCTTAGACTGCTATTTATTCATGCTTCTTATTGAGCATGCTGGCTTCATGAAGCATACCTGTTTCTGTTTATATATATATGGTGACTGCTGCATTGTTCGCATCATGTCATTGCATGCATTGCCGGCGACTTTGGCTCCCTTGTGGTTGAGACGGTCGTTGGCCTGGGCCGCACGCTCGGCCACTCATGGGTAGTGGTTGCTGGAGCGTGCCGCTTGTCCTGTCCTGCCCCCCACTCGCACACTCAAGGGTAGTGATAGTTGGAGTCGAGGGCAACAGGGACCCCCGTCGCAGACGTAGCTATTCAGCTACTATGCACTTGTCCATCTAGTCACTCGAGAGTAGTGGCGGCCTTTCGGTGGTACAGTTGTGATCGATCCGGCCTCTCGACCATACACGGGTCTTGGTGCAGAGAGGTGGGCGGGGTGACCATCCGTGCATACGATGTTATTATTATGTACGTTGGTTGCTTGTTAATGCTGCTGTTATTTATGCTGTTATTGCTAGTTTATGCTACTATTGTTTATGTTGTTATGCTTACATATGTTGAGATATACATCAGTTGTATGTGTTTAGACACTGACTCACTTATTGGTATTATGTATATACCTCACATGCTATCCTTGTAGTATGAGCAGTACGGTAGCATATCTTTGCTACTTGTGACCTATTACTAGCCTAGGATATGGTTTCAGGTATGGACACTTATTATGATATCACTGTAGTATCTGCTATTTCTATATGAGACTGTATACCTTTGTATCTCTAGTTCTTTACTATAGTCATGCACTATCTGTCTATTACCTGCTGAGTCTTTATACTCACCACCCGTATATTGGTAATTTCGCAAGGTAACAGGTAAAGGATTTATGGAGTCGCCTGGAGATCTTGTCCGCCAGTCCCACGTCACATTCGAGGACGACATTATGGTTTTTGTATACCGTACGTTATTTGGGTTTGTGTTCTGGTTTTGTTTCTTGTTCTTGTGTTTTTGTATCTTGTATTTGGTTTGATATTATTGTGTCAAACCGAGCCGGCTCGCAGTTAGTTGCTTTGTGTTTTGTGATCGTTGTTTGTTATTTCCGTTGTGTTGATTTTAGTACAGCCATGTGGGCTGATTAATATATTTATATAACTGCGTGGTTGTGTTTATTTTTGTTCCAGCCGAGTGGGCTGATTATATAACTGCGTGGTTGTGTAAATATATTCCAGTCGTATGTGGCTGATGTATTTTGTATGTATGTATGCCTCAGATTGTCACCCATACAGGGGAGATGCTGCCGAAATTTTTCGGTAAAGACTCCTCTGGGGCCGTGACAATTTATTGGTATCAGAGCCAAGTTTTACGAGGCCTATTTTCTTTTGGTTTTCCGTGATTTGGTTTCTCGATGTGACTTTTCGGGTTTTGGGACCAGGCAGCGGCAGGAATCGCCAAGCTATAGGATGTATGTTTGCATATTGTTATCTTACATTTCTGTTAGTACATGCATAGTTGTTATGATAGTTATGTCCTATATTAGTACTCTTTTATTAGTACCGATCTAGTTGATTGTAGCATACATCACATGTGTTGGGTCAATCATTGATCACGGTCGACCCTACTAGAGATCAAGGATTACAGTCTCATGGGATTTATTTTACCATACCACAGTATTATTAGCTCTGTTATCACTAGTTTGGTGGTGGATAGTATCTGCTAAATACTATGTTACTTCGGTTAGTAGAGGACCGATTTATTTTTGGCAGTTTGGTCAGTAGAGGACCAATTTACTCTTGTTGCTTCGGTTAGTAGAGGACCGATGTACCCTTGTTGACTTTCTTAGTAGGGTTGATTTACTCTGTTGGTTTGGTTAGTAGAGGATCGACTTATCCTAGTTGCTTTAGCCTATAGAGGTTCGATTTACCGTTGTTGACTTGGTCAGTAGAGGACTGATCCATTCTTATGTTCTTAGTTCGGTCAGTAGTTCAGTCAGTAGGAGACCGACTTACTCTATTTCATGAAGATTCTCACCTTTGGGTTAGTTGTATTCGGTTAGATAACCTAGAAGGCACATTTGAGTTCATGACTTGTACAGACGGAGAATTGACTGAGTTAGCTGCATGCCATTGCTGGCTTGACTAGTTTGTAGAGGATCGATGTATCCTATTCTATGGAGACTTTAACCATGGACTGTATGTACCTAGTAGGATGACCTTGAGGGTACATTTAGATAGATGATCCCCACTGACGTGGAAAGTGTGGAGCTAGTTGCTTAACACTTATGAGATACAACCGTTATAGGGTGTATGAATTGGTAAGTACATTCAGATACTAGAGTGTAGTTGGGAGCATATTATGATAGATTTTGTTGTGAGATTACCCAGGACATGGAGAGGATACGATGCGTTGGGAAATCAGTGATTGGTTGATGAATTTGCTCCCTAGTTATTGATTTGTAGGATAGATTCTTTAGATCGAGTAGTAGGATTATATGGCAGAGAGATTACAGGACCTCAGGGTATATCTCTAAGTTTTGAACTAGATGGAGATTCATGATTCACATTACGATAGTGGCAGATTTTACAGCAAAACATGAGTATAAAGTTCTGTTTTAGAACCGCTTTACATCTTTAGACAGATGAACAGACTGAGAGCTTAATGTGGATGTTAGAGGATTTACTGATGCTAGGTGTTGTGGATTTCGGATGATTGGTTTACTCACAGTTGGCTAGACAGCAGTGTGAGAGTAGCGGAAGCAGGGTGAGCTCATAACCCACAGAGTTATCTCTTACGGCTGGATATTTGTTATTGATACTTGGATGTAGGGGTTTATGAGTATGTGGTTTGGTTGATACTCTTAGATGAGAATCTCTGAGGTGAGCAGTAAATTTGGGGACTAAATTTTTATTAGTGGGGGAGAATGTAAAATACGGTACCAAAATAATAGTTAAATAATAAGGTTATTTGACAAATAATCTTATTGGAATATTTCAGAATTTTTAGAAATTTTTTGAGAATTTTTCAGACCTCGTTTGACATATTTTAAGGGGATCAATTATTAGGTTTAGAGAAAGCCTGTTTGGAATACCCTTTAGTGGGAGTTGATTGAGGAAACCAACTTAGGGTTTAATTGAATGAACCTAAGTTTAAAACCTCACCTATTCCTAACCCGTGCCCTAATTTCACGCTGACCACCTCACTTCCAGATTCCTCCCCCTCCTCTCTCGCGTCGCTGTCGACCACCTCAGCCCGACGCCGATCACCAGTAACCTATGCGCCGAACCACTCCTCTTCCGTCTCTGCCAAGCGTCGCCGATTCCATCTCCCTCACACGCCGCCTTCTCCCGATCCTCCATCAATGACGCCTAATCGTCGTTCATTGTACCCCTCGACGCTGAGCCCTCGTGACTTCACCGCAAGTCGACGCCGCTGCTGAGCTTGTGTCCCGATTTTCCTTTTATCTCACTCTCCTATGCCGACATGAGTCACTTGTGGAGCGATCTCGACGTCTTAGCTGCGCCGGCACAACTTCTCCATCGACGGTGCCCTAGATCCCTTTAATTGACCTCCGGTAACCTCTATCTGTGCCCTAATCTGATTCAGTGAGGTGTTTGGTCTGGGCCGAGACCAACAGTACGGGAAGTCGACTACGACTGAGAGGTAGCTTGGTTCTGTAGCCCTTGCGCGGCTGAGCTGCTAGCTTGAGATCCATTGCCCTTCGAGTTTGGAGAAAAGGATAACCATCGGTGATACTCTCCTTGTTAGATCTGAAGTGGAGGGTTCTTTCTTCCTCACAATCGCATCTGGATCTCTTCATCGAGTAGTGTTGGATCAGATTAAGGTAAGGTTTGTTCAGTACTTAATTAATAGAGGATTTGTTCTGTTGCTATATTGGATTGATTCTTGGAAGGAATTGAATCTTTGCTAGGGTTGATTTCAATTGAACAATGTTTGGCTGAGGGATAGGCATCTGATCGCTGTTCGCACATCAGGGTAAGTGTGTTTCTTCTTATCTGTTATTGATCTGTTTTGTTAGGATTGCTAATGGCTATTAGATTTTGTCTAATTTAGATTACATAGAAGTATGTGGAAGGACTATGTCGATTAAGGATTACTGGTGTTTTTGGATGGTGTAATGAGTTTTGATTAGTAGTTAATTTGTGGGAATTAAAGAATTAATCTATGGAGTAAGGATGGAATTATCAACTAATTGGGTTTGGATTAAGTGGAATTAAATAGGATTATCTAATCGAATTAGGATTGAGTTTTGAATTTAGCAAGTTGTCGTATACGTGATTAGCTAAACTGTATATCGTGTGATTTGCAGGGCGTTAGTTCGAGATGAGCATCTCAACGAGGGATTGTTTAGCTCGATCTACATTTAAGGCGGGTACTTCTTGTCTTATCTCTTTAGTATATTGATCTTAGTGCATGAGTTATATTTTCGGATAGCTCCTGTATCTATCTTGACTCTACCCGTATTTTTTTCCCGCGTTTGATACTTCCACTCAATATTTGAGCTACTTGTTTTTGTATCTATACAGTCTCTCGTTGCTATTCATGATATTTAGCAGATACCGGACACCAGATACTTGTTACAAGATACTAGATATATAGATACCAGATACCATGTTTACTTGCTTAGACTGCTATTTATTCATGCTTCTTATTGAGCATGCTGGCTTCATGTAGCATACCTGTTTCTGTTTATATATATATGGTGACTGCTGCATTGTTCGCATCATGTCATTGCATGCATTGTCGGCGACTTTGGCTCCCTTGTGGTTGAGGCGGTCGTTGGCCTGGGCCGCACGCTCGGCCACTCATGGGTAGTGGTTGCTGGAGCGTGCCGCTTGTCCTGTCGTGCCCCCCACTCGCACACTCAAGGGTAGTGATAGTTGGAGTCGAGGGCAACAGGGACCCCCGTCGCAGACGTAGCTATTCAGCTACTATGCACTTGTCCATCTGGTCACTCGAGAGTAGTGGCGGCCTTTCGGTGGTACAGTTGTGATCGATCCGGCCTCTCGACCATACACGAGTCTTGGTGCAGAGAGGTGGGCGGGGTGACCATCCGTGCATACGATGTTATTATTATGTCCGTTGGTTGCTTGTTAATGCTGCTGTCATTTATGCTGTTATTGCTAGTTTATGCTACTATTGTTTATGTTGTTATGCTTACATATGTTGAGATATACATCAGTTGTATGTGTTTAGACACTGACTCACTTATTGGTATTATGTATATACCTCACATGCTATCCTTGTAGTATGAGCAGTACGGTAGCATATCTTTGCTACTTGTGACCTATTACTAGCCTAGGATATGGTTTCAGGTATGGACACTTATTATGATATCACTGTAGTATCTGCTATTTCCATACGAGACTGTATACCTTTGCATCTCTAGTTCTTTACTATACTCATGCACTATCTGTCTATTACCTGCTGAGTCTTTATACTCACCACCCGTATATTGGTAATTTCGCTAGGTAACAGGTAAAGGATTTATGGAGTCGCCTAGAGATCCTGTCCGCAAGTCCCACGTCACATTCGAGGACGACATTAAGGTTTTTGTATACCGTACGTTATTTGGGTTTGTGTTATGGTTTTCTTTCTTGTTCTTGTGTTTGTGTATCTTGTATTTGGTTTGATATTATTGTGTCAAGCCGAGCAGGCTCGCAGTTAGTTGCTTTGTGTTTTGTGATCGTTGTTTGTGATTTCCGTTGTGTTGATTTTAGTACAGCCGTGTGGGCTGATTAATATATTTATATAACTGCGTGGTTGTGTTTATTTTTGTTCCAGCCGAGTGGGCTGATTATTTAACTGCGTGGTTGTGTAAATATATTCCAGCCGTATGTGGCTGATGTATTTTGTATGTATCTATGCCTCAGATTGTCACCCATACAGGGGAGATGCTGCCGAAATTTTTCGGTAAGGACTCCTCTGGGGGCGTGACAATAAATTATAAACAGTAGCTCACGACTGAGATGGAAAGGAACAAATCATCGGAAAAGTCGTAGTGTAATTAGGTATTAGTTTATCTTGACTAATAAATTACACTAGTACACTCTAAGTGTATTGAGAAGGACCATTTTAGGTAAGTTCTTTTTGTACTGACGTTATAAAAGAACTAGACCTTAGTTATTATGGAAGTGTGTGCTCTTAATCCTAATATAATAACAAACACATATATTTAGTATTTATTTATTTGACTTATCAATGGGTGAGATTTAGCTCGATAAATCAATAAGGCCGATAAGTTGGGAAACGATATTACTTATAGTGTGTGTTATTGATTATAGAAGAAACTATGTCCTAGTAATCTAGGTTGATAATATCACCAAGAGGAGCTCATAAGGATTGTCATGTTAAACCCTGAAGGTGGACTTAGTCCGACATGACGATAAGGTTGAGTGGTACTACTCTTGGAACTAGATATTAATTAAGTGAGTTGTCAGTAACTCATTTAATTAATGGACATCTGATATCTTAAACACAGGGAAACTAACACACTCACAATAAGAAGGAGCCCAAAATGTAATTTGGGATTGGTGCGGTAGTTCAATAATAGTTCTTTAGTGGAATGAATTATTATTGATGAAATTAAGTTATGTGTTCGGGGCGAACACGGGATGCTTAATTTCATCTGGAGACCAAAACCAATTCGTCCTCTCGGTCCCTATCGTAGCCTCTTAATTATAGAGTACTATACCCACCTATACCCACCTTCTTACCCATCCTATAGGGGTTGGCCAAGCTAGCTTGGAGTCCAAGCTAGGGTCGGCCAAAGACATGGTTCATGGGTTCATGAGGTGGCCGGCCTTAGCTTGAACCCAAGCTTAGGTGGCCGGCCCTATTAAAATAAAAAGTAATTTTATTTTTTTAAAATTTTCTTATATGGATTCCATGGTTTTAAAAGAGAGTTTAAAATTTAAATCTTTCCTTTTATAGCTTTCTACAAAAGATTAAGAAAAGATTTGAAATCTTTCCTTATTTGTAGATTAAAAGATAGATTTTAATTTTGAGAAAACTTTCCTTTTTAACCATGTTCATGATTTAAAAGAGAGTTTAAAAATTAAATATTCTCTTTTATTAGTTTCTACAAAAGATTAAGAACAGATTTGATATCTTTCCTTATTTGTAAATTAAAAGAAGATTTTAATTTTTAGATATAACTTTCCTTTTTAGAAATTATCCACATGTTTAAAAGAAAGATTTTAAATTATAAAATTTCCTTTTTACAAACCACCATGAAGGGAAAAATTATTGGAGAATTTTTTATAAATTTCCGGAGACAAATTAGGAAGTTTTAATTCTTATTATAATTAAAACTCTCCTTGTTTATAGCTTATAGATGTGGCCGACCATATAATGTGAGAAGAGGAAATTATTTTTAATTAAATAAATTTTCCTTTTCATGGAAAAAAAATTAAGGAAGTTTTTTATTTAAATTTCCTTATTTGCCAAGACTAAGGATTATAAAAGAGGGGGTAGAGGTGCCTTCATGGATAACGACTCTATTCTTTTTCTTTCTCCCTCTCTTCCTTGGTGGTGTGGCCGACCCCTTCTTTTTCTCTCCTCTCCTTATTGTGGCCGAAACTTCTTCATTGGTGGAGTTCTCTTGTTGGCCGGATCAAGCAAGGAGAAGGAGAGAAAGGAAGCCTAGTCTCTAGCATCCCTTGGAGCATTGGTGGTGGCCGAACCTATCCATCAAGAAGGACTCTTGGTGCCCGAAACCTAGAAGGAAGAAGAAGGTGCTTGGTGGTTCTCATCTCGGAAGATCGTTGCCCACACAACGTCCGAGGTTAGAAGAGGAATACGGTAGAAGATCAAGAGGTTATTTGCTTACAAAGAAAGGTATAGTTAGTAATTGTTTTCCGCATCATACTAGTTTTCTTTGTATAGTTATTTTTGGAAATACCAAACACAAGAGGCATATGATTCTAGGGTTTCCGAATTTGTGTTTCTTTTGTTTTATTTTTCGAATTTGTGATTCGATTGTTCTTTTTCGTTAAACCTAGAGTTATTTAAGGAAATTAAATATTAGCTTCTTTAAAAGGCTTTGTCTAGGTGGTGGTGGTTGCTCCCATATCCAAGAAGGCTATGTGCTTCGCCATGCAGTCCTGGAAGCCAATTTTGGATATTAATATTTAATGGAATTAATAATATAGGTGGATTTGAATCAATAGTGTTAAGTTTCGCTTGCGAACTCTGAATTGTAATTCCAACGCATGTAAGCTTTAGTCTATAATTGAGCTTCTATTTTCTGCACTTCAACATTGTACGAGGCTTCTCCGCCTGAAGGAGTTTTTAGTGAGCTTAATCTTCCTTGGATTAATAACCACATCGGTTGTAACCAAGTAAATCCTTGTGCCTCGCTTTTTCTTTATGCTTTTAATTTATCAGCTTACTTTATATATACAAGTGTTAGCTTAAAGAGTTCGAGGAAGGGTTGTTTTGTTTTTTATTTTACAGGACTATCCAACAACCCCCTTTCTAGCCGGCCATAACGGTCCTATAAGTGGTATTAGAGCCGAGGCGCTTCAGGAGGACTAACGGCCGAATGAAGCAACGAAGTGATGGCCGGAGCCTACGACTACCCACCTACATTTCAGGCGGAGTTTGTCGTTTGGAAGCAAAAAATGGAGGTATACCTTAACTCAGACTTTGGTATTTCTTTAATATTAAAATTTGGTTATGAAGAACCGAAGAACAAGAATGGAGAAAGAGTCGATCTACGCCTCTAGACCAGCAAACAACGTAACGAATCGATGGCAAACGGACGGGACAAAATTTCATCTTCTAACCGTGATACCAAATGAAGATCTCGACAGAATCGGCGAATACAACGTAAAAGAACTTTGGGAAAAGTTCTTGAAGCTCTACGAAGAACCTTTGGAAGCCGACGACTCAATAGACACTGAGCCACTGACAGAACAGTCCGAGACTGAAGAAATTGTCGAGACAGCAATCATAACGGAAGACCCACCTACAGATGAAGAAAGCTCAACCGAGACAAGCATCGAGAAAGGGGGAGAGTCGTTAGAAGAAAGCAATTCAACAGGGAGAGAATCAACAGCTGACAAGGTAAGTCAGGTATGGTCTCCACCTTTTGAACATTTAGTTAAATCAATCAACATGTCGCCAAAAGAATCTTGCAAATCAAAAATTCAATCATCGAAAAAGTTTTTCAGTTTTCCAATATTATTGAAACAATTTTTCGAATTACAAAATGTTTTGACGAAAGATTCTTGCGAATTACAAATTATTTTGTCAAAAGAATTTTTCAAATTAGAAATATTGCCAAAAGATTATTGCAAGTTACAAAATATTTTGTCGAATGAATCTTACAAATTAGAAAAATTGTCAAACGAATTTTTACCAATTGTTTTGTCAATACAATTTTTTGCATGTTTAATATTTATTTCTTTAAAGCTGAAAGAAATAGCCTGTCGATTAAAGTATCTCGACAAACTATTAACAGATATTAACATGATACAATTCTTCGCATGTTCAAATTTTCTTACTTCAAATTTGAGAAATTCTAATAAGTTAAAATGGAAATTTAAAACCTTCTAATAAAAGCATAAAAAAAATGATGAAATAAAATTAAAAATAAATACATAGAATTTTTTTTATTATTTCTACATATTCAAAAAAAAAATTTTTATGCATAAAGTTTTCTACTGAGAAAATTCTTAATTTTCATGACGAAAACTTAAAAATTTTTCGAAAGTCATTTTTAACTTAGAAATTTTCTCTGATATTTTGAGATTGCTTTTGTGAAAATTATTACAAAATTTTCTAAAAGTTCTTAATGACTTAGAAATTTTTTTAGAAATTTTCCCTGACTTAGAAATATTGTCCAGAAAATCAGTGAAATAGATCTTTATAAAGTTTCTAAGTGTCAACCCTTAGATTTTCTTGCAACCCCAATTTTTTATGTGATCAAAGGGGGACAAGAAAAAGTATAAGTCTAGGGAGAGGTAGAAATTGAAAAATTAAAATTAGAATTTAATTTTTTTTTCTATCTTGTTGCACGTGTTTGCAATATTAAAATGTTTAATTTTCATATCTATTTTGTCCCTAGCTTAACTTGGGTTGATTACATCAAAAAGAGGGAGATTGTTGGAACCCCAAGGTTGTTTGGTATGATCAACAAGTTAAGTTAGGTCCTGTGTTGTTTTAACTTTGTGTCTAAGTGTGCAGGAGCTTAGGAGCACAGGTACTCGAGCGGAAGACGCAGCTAGCGAGAAGGACGGCACGCGGTGCGTCTGAGGGACGAGGCGCTACGGAAGAGTACCCCGGTGGACGAGAAGGAAGCGTGCGGTGGTTCCGAGGGACGAAAGCCGGAGCGGAAGATTGCTCGGGGAGCAAAAGATGCATCTAGCTAGAAGGTCGGCATGGGGTGAGACCGCGGGACGAAGACTGCGAATGAGTACACTGGTGGACGAGAAGGAAACACGCGGCGTTTCCAAGGGACGAGAAACCGGTGCGGAAGGCTGCTCGAGGAGACCGGAAGTTGGGTTCGGGTGAGCACTTTTCCGGATGTCAGAGATCACCCAAGCGAGCGGATCCAGAGCAGAAGACCCGGACCGAAGCGGGACTGAACCAGAGAAGAGGTCCCAGACAAAAAGTCAACAATTGTTGACTTTTTGCTTCGGGGTGCCCGGAGCAGTCCAGGGCTCCCGGAATGGCTCCGGGCGCCCGAACCAGTATTGTTGACCAGAACGCGTCCAATGCGTTTTGAACATTGGGGGATAAAGTTTTATCCCCCGAGGGCGCCCGAAACCCTTCCAGGCGCCCCGACCAAGGCTATAAATATAGCCTTGGTCCAGAAGCTTTTCAACGAACTCTGAATTGTAATTCCAACGCTTGTAAGCTTTAGTCTAGAATTGAGCTTCTGTTTTCTGCACTTCAACGTTGTACGAGGCTTCTCCGCCTGAAGGAGTTTTTAGTGAGCTTAATATTCCTTGGATTAATAACCACATCGGTTGTAACCAAGTAAATCCTTGTGCCTCACTTTTTTTTTTATGATTTTAATTTATCAGCTTACTTTATATATACAAGTGTTAGCTCAAAGAGTTCGAGGAAGGGTTGTTTTATTTTTTATTTTACAGGACTATCCAACAACCCCGTTTCTAGCCGGCCGCAACGGTCATACAGTTTTGATGCGATCAACCAAGTTGGTTAGGTCCTAATTTGTGTTTGATCCCTGTGTCTGAGTGTGCAGGAACTTAGGAGCGTAGGAAGTCAAGCGGAAGACACAGCTAGCGAGAAGGACGGCACGGGAAGGGAGCCGATGGGCTCGGTGCGTCCAAAGGATGAGAGAGCTACGGAAGAGTACACCGGTGGGCGAGAAGAACGTGTGCGGCGTTCGAGGGACGTAAAGCCGGGATGGAAGACTACTAGAGGAGAAGGCCGGAAATTGGGTTCGGGTGAGCCCTATTTCGGTTGGCTAGAATCACCCAAAAGAACAGAACTTCGGAATGCGAAGCAAAGAAGCAAGCTGGAAAAGCAGCCAGCATCGAGGTGCCTCCATCAGGCATTGGAGGCGCCTTCAACCAGGTCAAACTGACTATTTACATTAAGATAGAGTTCTATCCGATCACTCACTTGGAGGCACCTTGGACCTCTGTTGGAGGTGCCTTGGACCTTCGGGATAGACTTTCCAGGGACTATAAAAAGATCCCTAGAGCTAGGAATTATTCATCGATTCAAGTCTTCAACTCTGTAGTCATTCCTAGAAACTTGTCTGAGCTTTTCATTGTGTAAAAGGCTTCTCCACCTTCAAAGAAGGAGATCTTTTTAGAGTGCTTTTCTTCTGCCTTGGATTAACAGCCGTCTTGGTAGAAACCAAGTAAATTGCAGAGTTCTTTTTCTTTATTTCTATTAAGTTTAATTTTTATTGCTATCTTTTTGAGTTAAAAGACGAGGAGGGTATACTTTATTTTTTTCAGGCAATTCACCCCCCTCTTGTCGGCCTCCGCTGCACCTACAATTGGTATCAGAGCCAGACTGCCTCAGAAGGACTAACCGCCGACTGAAGCATGAAGATCAAGATGATGGTCAGAACAAGCATTCATCCACCGAAGTTCGACGGAGACTTTGCGACATGGAAACGCCGGATGGAGGTATTGTTTAAAACCGACTTTGATATTTTACTAACTATGAAATATGGTTTTGAAGTTCCGAAAGACAAAGAAGAGCATCAGTGGAGCAAGAAGGAGCAAGCCGAGTTTGTTGCCAACGGAAAGGTAGAGTTTCACCTGCTGAGTGTGCTGCCACCACAAGAGGTAAGTCAGATCGGAAGCTACGCCTCCGCCAAAGACCTCTGGGCAAAATTCCTGGAGCTTCACGAAGGTACCTCATAAGCAAAGCTAGCGAGGCGCGACATCCTCCGGACTCAGTTAACAAACCTTCGGATGAACAACGGCGAGAAGGTAGCGCAACTCCAAGCAAGGATTAAGAAACTAATAACTCAACTAAGCAACCTTAGAGAGGAAGTAACGAACCGGGACTCGATCTGATACACGCTCAACGCCTTCTCGAGAACTCCCGAGTGGGCTTCCTTAGTAGATGCATACTACATCTCTAAGGACTTCGAGGTAAGTACTTTAGAAAACTTATTTTCAACTTTTGAACTTCACGAATCTTGGATTGTAGAGCCCAAGAAAGTGGAGAAAACAAGTTAGAACATTGCCTTAAAGGCAAGAACAAACGATTCTGACTCCGAAGCTTCGATCGACCAATCGGAAGCGACACTACTAGTAAAGTGTTTCAATAAGTTTTTTAATTCTAATAAATTTAGATCGTAGACAAAGAGGCATGAGCGAAAGAGAAGAACGGTTCATTACTACAACTATAACGAAGAAGGGCACATCAAGGATGACTGCCCAAAATTAAAAAAAAAGGAGAAAGAGAAGGAAAAGACAAAGTACAAGAAACCAAAATCCTCCAAGCACAAGAACTTGAAGACCACTTGGTCATATTCGTCTTCTTCCGAATCTGACGTCAAAGCCTTCTCCGGATTAGCGATGATGGCTAACCATCTTCTCGAAGAGTCCAGCTCAGAAATGAGCATAGATGAAGGGGGAGAATCATCAGAAGAAGAAAGCGACGATGAAGGGGGAGTATCACCAAGTGAGGTAAGTAAGGTACATAGTCTAAACCCTACTCAATCCTTTCAATTTATTAAGTCTCTTTCTAAAGATCTATTTAAGTTAGAAAAAGAGAATGCTGAATTAAATAGTATGATAGATAAATTGAACTCTGAAAATGATGATTTGAAAATACAAATTAAAAAATTGAAATGTGCCACATGTTCAAATGTTTTTCAAAAATCCAAATTAAGAATCTTTGGGAAATTGAATTGGTATGTTAAACATCATCAAGGTCAACATAGGAAAATTCCCAAGAATTATATACCCCCTAAGTTTCTGATTAATCCAGTAGGAAGGACCTCTATTGGGTTCCAAAGCTTTATTAGACTAAATTTCTTTTATTATTAAAGCTTCTAGTAAGAAAAGTAAACGTTAAAATTTCTCTATGAAGCTTTGTCTAAGAAAGTGATTGTTGCTCCAATAACCAAGAAGGCTAGTGCCTCACCACGACCTGGAAGCTGAAATATTGAAATAAAATATTTAATTAACTTTTTGAAAAAACATTAAACTAGAATTAAATAATGCTTTGAAAGTCTTTCAAATATTGTCTTTGAAAATCTTCAAAATTTTTAACTTAGAATTTTTTTTATCATTTCACTTTGAAAGTTTTTCAAAATTCTAAAAACTCATTTTACTTAGATTTTTTTTAGTTTACTTAGAAATTTTTCTTCTGAAAAAGTCTAAAAATTCATTTTTCTCAGAAATTTTTCTAACTTAAGAATTTGCTAAATATTTTTTAAATAAATATCATATTCTGTTATTATTATCCCATTTTTGTTGTGATCAAAGGGGGAGAGAAAAGGTACAAGTTTAGGGGGAAAGAATATTTTTTCAAATCTTTGAGTTTTCGTACAAGTTTTAGGGGAAAGAATTTTTTTTTCAAATCTTTGAGTTTTAACAATATTTTTGAAAAATTCTGTTTTACTATAAATTAAATAGTTGCAATTTTATTTATTGCAAATTTATGCTTAACAAGTTAGTTTAGTAATTTTCTTTAAAATTACTGTTTGTCTATTTTTACCCTAACTTGAACTTGGGTTGATGCACATCAAAAAGGGAGAGATTGTTAGACCTCGTGGTTGTTTTGATGTGATCAACCAAGTTGGTTAGGTCCTGCTTTGTGTTTTGATCCCTGTGTCTGAGTATGCAGAAGCTTAGGAGCCCAGGAAGATGAGCAGAAGACGCAGCTAGCAAGAAGAACGACACGGGAAGGGAGTTGACGGTCTCGGTGCGTTCGAAGGACGAGAGAGCTGTGGAAGAGTACACCGGTGGGCGAGAAGAACGTGCGCGGCATTCGAGGGACATAAATCCGGGACGGAAGACTGCTCGAGGAGAAGGTCGAAAATTGGGTTCAGGTGAGCCCTATTTTGGTTTGCTGGAATCACCCGAAAGAATGAAACTTCAGAAGTCGAAGCAAAGAAGCAAGCTGGAAAAGTTGCCAGCTTGGAGGTGCCTCCATCAGGCATTGGAGGTGCCTCCATCTTGAAGGCACCTTCAGTCCTTGTTGAAGGCGCCTTCAACAAGGTCAAACTGACCGTTTGCATTAGGAGTGAGTTCTATCCGATCACTCACTTGGAGGCGCCTTGGAGCTCTGTTGGAGGTGCCTTGGACCTTCGGGATAGACTTTCTAGGGGCTATAAAAAGACCCCTAGAGCTAGGAATTATTCATCGATTCAAGTCTTCAACTCTGTAGTCATTCCTAGCAACTTGTCTGAGCTTTTCATTGGGTAAAAGGCTTCTCCACCTTCAGAGAAGGAGATCTTTTCAGAGCATTTTTTTTCTGCCTTGGATTAACAACCGTCTTGGTTGTAACCAAGTAAATTGCTGAGTTTATTTTCTTTATTTCTATTAAGTTTAATTTTTATTACTATCTTTTTGAGTTGAAAGACGAGGAGGGTATACTTTATTTTTTCAGGCAATTCACCCCCCTCTTGCCGGCCTCCGCTGCATCTATATTATTAGTTGAAAATTTTAACTTTAACTTACTCAGCATCAGTCAATTATGTGATAGTGGCTACTCAGTGAACTTTACCAAGTCTGGGTGTATGGTTAAAAATCTCGGCAATCCTGAAATCATACTTTAGGGCATTAGGAGAAATAATGTTTACATAATTAACCTTCCAACGTCCTCAATAAAGTGTTTCCTGGCACAAAAAGAGGAAACTGAGTTGTGGCAAGAGACTAGGTCACACTCATACTAGACTCATTTCAAAAATCAGTGAAAATGGTCTAGTTAGAGGACTGCCCAAATTAAAATTTATTGGAAACCTAAATTGTAATGTTTGTCAACAAGGTAAACAAACCAAGTCAAATCATAAGCTAACCAATCTAAACAGAACTACTTCAATACTTGAGCTCCTTCACCTTGACTTGTTCGATTCACACGGAGCCAAATCACTAAGCAAAAAATCAATATTGCTTAGTAATAATTGATGACTACTCAAGATTTACTTGGGTAAAATTCATAAAAACTAAAGATGAAACTTTTGAAGTGTTCAAAATTTTCTATAAATTAATAAAAAATGAAAAAGACACTCAAATAAAAAGAATTAGAAGTGACAATGGGGGAGAATTTGAAAATCATAACTTTATTGAGTTTTGTGAAATTAATGGGTATCAACTTGAATATTCTTGCCCTCAGACCCCCCAACAAAATGGTCTAGTAGAGCATAAGAACAGAACCCTACAAGAAGCCGCTAGGACTATGTTGAACGAATACAAACTATCTAATGAATTTTGGGCTGAAGCAATTAATACAGCCTGCTATATACAAAACAGAATCTTAATTAACAAATTTCAAAATAAAACACCCTATGAAATCTACTATAATAAAATTCCCAATTTAAACTATTTAAAAGTATTTGGGTGTAAAGTATTTATCTTAAACACTAAAGACTACTTAGGAAAATTTTCATCAAAAACAAACTCAGGAATATTTTTAGGTTATTCAATAACCAGTAGGGCATATAGAGTTTATAACAAAAATACCCTAAAAGTTGAAGAAACAATAAATGTAATATTTGATGAAGAAAATAATGAAACTTATAATCTAGAAAATGTTGACCCAAGAAATACAGAAGATGATAATGAAATTCAACATCAACCCAAGGAATCTGAAGAACCAATTACTAACCCAAATATAAGACCAACAAGAACAAACACAAATCACTCATCCGACCAAATTTTAGTTGATCCAACTCTAGGAGTAAGAACTAGGTCATCCTATAGAAACCTTAGCCAAATAGCCCTGATCTCCAAAATTGAATCCAAAATTGTAGACGAAGCCCTACCCGATCCAGACTGGGCATTAGCAATGCAAGATGAATTAGGCGAATTTGAAAAAACCAGGTCTGGGAGTTAGTTCCTAAACCCATTAATAAAATAATAATTGATACTAAATGGGTTTTTAGAAACAAATTGAATGATCAAGGCGAAATAGTTAGAAACAAAGCAAGGCTAGTAGCTAAAGGGTTCAATCAAGTAGAAGAGTTAGACTATGATGAGACCTACGCTCCTGTAGCTAGACTTGAATCCATTAGGATGCTGCTGGCTTATGCAACACATAAAGGATTCAAGCTCTATCAAATGGATGTAAAGTTTGCATTCTTAAACGAGTTTATTAAAGAAGAAGTGTATGTTAGCCAACCCCCAGGATTTGAAGACGTAGAACATCCAGGCCATGTCCTTGAATTAAAAAAGGCCTTATATGGACTAAAACAAGTACCTAGGGCTTGGTATGAACGATTGTCTAATTATTTATTAGAAAAAGGATTTCACCAAGGTCAAGTAGATCCAACCCTTTTTGTGAAAACCTTAGAAAAAGACATTTTTATAGCCCAAATTTATCTAGATGATATAATATTTGGGTTGACAAATTCAAAATTGTTAAAATAATTTACAAACCTAATGGAAAATGAATTTGAAATGAGTTTAGTAGGAGAACTTAATTTTTTCTTAGGTCTACAAATTAAGCAAACAAAATACTGAATTTACATCTTCCAAACCAAATATGCTAAGGAGTTAATTAAAAAATTTGGAATCGAAAATTAAAAAAATATTAATACAAGAATGGCCACCAACATTATAATTGACTCAGACTTAGAAGGAAAATCAGTAAACTTGAAATACTACCGAAGTGTAATAGGAAGTCTACTGTACCTAACTGCGAGTCGACCAGACATTCTTTTTGCAGTAGGTATATGCGCAAGATATCAATCTTGCGCTAAAGAGTCACACTTAACTTATGTTAAAAGAATACTTAGGTATATTAAGGGAACCCTAAATGTAGGACTATGGTACTCTAGGACTTGCACCCTTGATCTAACTGGCTACTCTGACTCAGACTATGCTGGGTGCAAGCTAGATAGAAAAAGCACAAGTGGTAGTTGTCAATTTCTAGGTCAGTGCCTAGTAAGTTGGTCAAGCAGAAAGCAACACTGTGTTGCTCTATCTACCATTGAAGCTGAGTACATAGCCCTAGGTGAATGTGCATCCTAATTACTATGGATAATGCATACCCTTAAAGATTATCAATTAGAATATCAAAATACTAAAATTTTAATTGATAACATAAGTTCAATTAATCTAACCAAGAACCCAATTTACCATTCAAGGACTAAGCATATAGAAGTAAGACACTATTTTGTGAGAGATCATGTGGCTAAGGGTGATATTGTACTTAATTTTGTTAAGTCCAAGTCAAACCTGGCTAACATATTCACAAAACCCTTACTTGAACTTGAGTTCAGTGCACTTAGAAGACAAATAGGGATGTGCTTAGTAGAGTAGAAGTTATTTTCAAATCAGTTTATTTCTAAAAGTGTTGTTTCAAAATTTTAGGAAAAATAATGTTTTCAAAATTCCAATTTTATTAGACTTTCTAAATTTGGACTTAGCCTAGGGCTTACCTTTAGATATCATGTTCCCCTAGTTTTAGCCCGAGCATCTCAAAAGCACACTAGGCTTACCTTGTTTGTGGTTGAAGAACTTAGAATGGTGTGAGATGCATAGGGTACAACCTAGACTTCAGAAAGATTATTTCTGTGCATCGCAGTAAGTCTAGGCATTAAAAATTAACATTATATTAATCAAGTTAAGTCATCCGGACCTAGTCAAATCTAACTGGATCAATTGACTTAACTTGACTAATCAAGTGAAAGTTGTTACCCTCTAGGTAATCAGCTAGTAGCTAAATGGTTAGACATACGGTCAAGAGGATTAAGTGATCAATTTTAATATTTTTTAGTTACTCATGCTTGGACTTTAGGAATTCTTGAACTTATTTGAAAATGGCCTTAGTAGCAACTTTAGAAGCTTATTTTTTTTCTCAAAAGCCTTTTAAAACATAATCTGTTTCAAATCACTTTACCAAATATTGATTCAAATTAACCTTAGCTAGATATCTCTCAAAAGGCTTGTTCAATTTAGCTACGTATTTCTTAGCTTTTTCAAAAATTGATTACAAGGTTTCCAAATTTAACTAAATGTCTTAAAGTGTTTTCTTTGCTAAGTATTTTCAAACTTCAATTCTTTTTACAAAAAACTTTCTACACTAAGTAATCTTTTAACCTCTTTCAAAATTTAGCTAAATATTTTGGAGATTCTTTTAAATTTAAGCTAAGTATTTTTTGAAAGGTTTTTTAATCTTAACTTAAGATTGTTCAAAAAACTTTTCAAAATAAAGACAATGTCTTTTAAGGCTTTAAGAATTTAAGGAAATAATTTTTAACAAAGTCTTTCAAATTAAGCATTTTACAAGCTTATCTAGCTTTTTAAGCCTTTTCAATATTTCTTGGAATTTAACTAAGTTACTTTTTAAAGAAAAATAATTTTTGGCTAAAGTCATTCTTCAAACTTAATTTAGAATATTAATTTCTAATAGTTAAAAGTTTCACTTAGTTAAAAGTTTTACAATAATATTAACTCCTAAATGCTAAGTGTTAAAGCCTTTATCCTTTCTCAACATTTTTTAAAAGTTAAAAACATGCTAAAGCCATTGATCACAATTCCTTGTAACTCCCTTGTTTATTTTGATATATCGCAAAGGGGGAGAGTAGGGAAAATTTTAAAATTTAAATCAAAAAGAGCTCATATTAAGGGGGAGTCTTACATCTTTAAAAGTTTAAGTATGTTTTAGCTTAAGTTATGCTTGCACTAAAATTTATTTACTTAAGCTTGTTTATGTTTCTTACTTGAACTTTGAAGATCGTTTATGTATCTATTTTACTTAACTTTGAATTTCAGTTGTCATAATCAAAAAGGGGGAGATTGTTGGTGCGGGAAGCATCCGATGATCAAACCCAAGTTTTGATAGTGGCAAAGGAATCAAAATTAAGCTTATTTGTAATCTAACATGTCTGATGGAGATTGCAGAAAAGTCCTAAGTGTTCTTAAGTAAAAGTCCAAGCTGCGGTTAGGCAAGGTGAAAACCCTAGGGGGTGGTAACTCTAGGTGGAGGAAATCCTAAGGGGGGGTAACCTTACGTCCTAGGGGGTGGTAACACTAGGTGGAGGAAAATCCTAAGGGAGGGGGGGTGTAACCTTAGATCCTAGGGAATGGTAACCCTAGGTGAAGAAAAACCCTAGGGGGCGGTAACCCTACGTCCTAGGGGGTGGTAACCCTAGGCAGAAAGTCCAGTCGGTCTGGAAGACCGAACTAGCATCAGGTAATCTCTCCTGGGGGGAGTAGGTGAGGACGCGTTCCCCGGAAGAGGGAACAATAGGCGTCGGGTTGACCTAGGGTTTCCGGTAAAAAATCTGAAGTCAGACCCGGATAGTCCGATGATTGTCAGACTTTATATTTATGATATTATGTGCTAACTTTGTGTTGTAGGGTATCGTTTGGACTAACGTATCTTGCAGGTACAAAGGAGAAACCTTATGCCTCGGATGAACAGTGTCCGAGGCACCTCCATGGAGCTTGGAGGTGCCTCGGGTGCAAAGGATAGAGCTTGCGCATAGCAGAGCTGGAGGCGCCTCGGGCTGAGCTGGAGGCGCCTTGGACCGCAGATTGGAGGCGCCTTCAAGTGGATCAGAGGAGAAGTTTTTAGCGCTGATCCACGCGGCTGACTCGGCATGCTGGAGCCACCTTGGATGGTGTTTGAGGCACCTCAAGCAGTGCATAAAAGGAGGTTTCGAGCAGCAAGTTTTATTATCAATTCTAAAGTGTTCTTCCTTCCCGTGCTACTCAAGAAATGACCCGGCTAAGCTACGACAAGTTCCCGATGACCCAAAGCTACAGTTTTTCACTTAGTGTTATTGGTATAGTTTATTTTCAGTTCACTTAATTGTAATTCTTTATTGTACCAAAATTTTGATATTATAGTTGTTGCCCATTGAAAGCGATCAACAATCGCGGGCCTTGGAGTTGGAGTCATCCAAGGCTCCGAACCAAGTAAATAACTTGTATTTGTGTGTTGCTTTCCTTTACTATTTCCGCTGGGTTATTCCGATACGTTTTAATCCGAAACGTGTGAAAGCCACGAGCGCTATTCACCCCCCCCCCCCCTCTAGCACTTCTCGATCCAACATTATATACGTTCGAATGATTAATCTCAGTCGATAAGGCATGATCAGTCGGGTTACATTGACCGATCGAGCACAGAGTCATTTAATCTCACACGATCCTTAGCATACAACCGACCGAGGGAAGGTCAACTGAGTGAGAAGGCTTATATACGACCGATTGATTAATATCGGTTGATAGGGTATGAGCAGCCGACCTCCATGGACCGACCAAGCATAGATGCATTTAGTCTCACACAATCCTTAGCATACGGCCGACCGAGGGAAGGTCGATGTTAACATTCCGCAAGTCTACGGATACATCGTCAGTAATAAAGAAAGATATTGAATCCACAGGGATTGGTATAAGCACTAAAGATATCTTAACATGAATTAGCTAAACAACTAATCAATTGATTTATGAAAACTAGTGCAACTATGAAAAGTAAAGAATAGAGATAAAAGAATACAAATAAGAATAAGGGCTATGATAAAAGGGTTGTTCTAGGAGTTTCGATTTCTTGGTAATGTTATTCAATGTAGGTGATCTACCAAATCGTATTCCTCAATTGTCCATCATTTGTAGAAGGTTGATGTTTCTCTCTTGCAATAGACAAATAGACTAGGACTGAAATCTACACCTAAATGTGATCAATTAGGAATGATTCCTATGTTGTCCTTACACTAGCTTTCCTGTCACGTGTGTCCCATGGAAAATCAACATAGAAATTGTTAACCTCCGTAAGCGTACGGAAATATCGCAAGTAATATAAAAGATTATCGTATCCATAGGGACTGGAATAAGCACTAAGAATGTCTGAAAGTGAATTAGCTAGACAACAAATCAATGGATTAACAAAGTCTAAGTGTAACTATGAAAAGTAAACAAAAGAATGAAAGAATAGGCAACAAGAATAAAGGCAATGATAATGGATATTTTAGGAGTTTTGGTTTCTTTGTAAGGTTCTTCAATGTAAATGATCTACCAAATCCTTTTTCTCAATTGTCCATCATTTGTAGAATGTTGTTGGTTCTCTCTTGCAATAGAGAACTGACCTAGGATTGAAATCCATACCTAAAGTGATCAATTAGGAATGAATCTATGTTGTCCTTACACGGGCTTGCCTGTCACGCGCGTTCCTCAGAAAATCAACATAGGAATCCATCACTCATCAACCCATCAAGATATAAAGATTAATTCAACCTATCTATCCTACCTTCTGGAAATATCTAATTTCTCTTTCAAGATGATTGTATGGACTCATGTATATCATATTCTTGTATATTAATAAAGGCATTTGTTTGGTTATTATACTTATTTATATTAGTGCCAAATAGACTAAGTATAATAGCGTCCTTGAGTAGAAAGGTTCATACCTATATCAATCGATTAGTTGAATCGATAGTGAGATGATATAGGGAACACTACTCTAAATCATTCCTAGTCAAGTATTAGCATTCAGGGACAATGTTAATACAATAAGACTAGCATGTAGGTCAGCTCGATGACTTGATCTCACAAGTCATGGATATAGAGATATCAAGCTGACATATGGGTATGCATTAGAGAATGTATACTGAATGACCCGCCATGAGAAAGTATCATGGATCGTTATATGAGTTTTATATACTTTCTCATGTGGCTATTAGTATGACTATTAGTCCTTTGACCTGAAGTCACCATGGATCCCTACATAAGGAGTTATGTACTTTAGTTTCGTCAAACGTCACCCGTAACAGGGTGGACTATAAAGGCGATTACTGGGTATGTAACAAATTATGCAGAGGGATGTGAGTGATGTAGATGGGATCTATCCCTCCCATATGACGGGAGCGACATCAATATTCTTGATAGAGTTAGACCACGAAGTGCATGGCCATGCCCAAATGAGTCAACATGAGATGTTGAGCTCATTTGATCGAGTGAGTCTACTTGGAGTTCAAGATTTAGATTGATTAGAGGATGACATGGTCTATGCCTCATATTGATTAATCTAGATGTCTAGGATAGAAGGACACTTGTCATTATTTTGTGAGTAGTCACAATTGGTAGTCACAAGGTGATGTCGGATCTCGACATTCTTGTAACTTGGGTAGTAATGATGTGTTGCTAGATACCGTTCATTACTTATGCTCCTAAATGGGTTTAGGGCATTGCCAACGTTACAAGAACCTATAGGGTCACACACTTAGGACAATTAGATGGAGATTAGGTTCATATGATGAACCAAGAGGATTAGATTCATTTGATGAATCAAATTAGATTTAGAGTAATCCTAATTGGGCTAACTTGAGTTCGACTCAAGTTGATTCATGTGTTCAATGAGTCTAATTTAGATTTTGACTCATTGAATCAATTTAATTTAATGAATTAGATTCAATATATTAAGTTGGCTCGAATCAAATGGTTAGATTAGATCAACCATGGTTGAGATTGAGTCAAGTTTGACTTGACTTGAGAAGGAAGACCAAAGGTCAATTTTGACTTGACCTTTTGCCACCTCATTGGTGAGTTGGCATTAGGTGGACCAATAATGATGTTCCACATCATCATGGGTGCCACCTCATGGAAGTTACAAAGCCACTCTCTTAATGGTTTCATATTAATTGCAATTAATGCAATTAATTTGGGTGTTTTCACAAGGGAGAGTGGCCGGCCACTTTGTGATTAGTGTGGATTTCATTTTCATTCAAGTGGTGTAACTCCTTCTTCTTCCTTGGGTTCTCTCCTTGCTCTCCCTCCTCTTCCTTGCCTTGCCGTGACCTATCAAGGTGCTAGCACACCTTTGTTTAGGTTTTCTCCATCAAAAATTGTTCGTGTGGATACTTCTAGAGGACCGACACTTGACGGTCTAGAGATCCGGCAACTTCTTGGACGAGCGGGAACGCGAAGGGCTTCGCTTCGAAGGTATAACTCTCATCTAGTGTAGATCGAAAGGTTTTTCAAACTCGTACAAGAAAAGGTTTTTCGAAAAGTTTTGTATACGAATCTTTGCACGGATCTACGGCTTTGGGTGACTCGGGGTTTCCGCGACGCGAAAAAGCGGTTTTCGCGGCCCGACGAACCAACAGTGGTATCAGAGCCACGTGCAAAGACTTGTACGAGTTCGTTTGTATTTTTATAAAAAATATACCTTCTGTAATTTTCTGTAAAAATTGAGTTTTTAGAGTTTTTATAAGTAATTTTTCCGTAGAAGCGAAGCACAAGTGTCTCGACACTTGTAGGCTTCGGCTACCGGAAAGTTTTCTTTTAAACGGCTTCGTTTTGCCCCAAATTCGTTTGGGACAGCGGGGTCGGGTGCCATTAGATCGCAAAGGAGCAACTCACGATGGTTAGATCGTGGGTAGGGGTACTGCCCCTAACCCCGTAAGGGGATTTGCTCCGCGATTGCACCCGAAATCTCTAAAAACGAACCCGCCGGGAAGATTTTTCCGAAACGGTAATGTCTCGGCCCAAATCATTTTGGGACAGCGGGTTTAGGTGCTGTTGGATCGCAAAGGAACCCTCGCGATGGTTAGATCGCGGGTAGGGGCGCTGCCCCTGGGTCCCGCAAGGGGATCCGTTCCGCGATTGCGCCCGAAACCGCTAAACGGGACCGCCGGGAAATTTTACTTGTAAAAATTTAAAAAATTAATTTTAAAATTATAGAAAATTATGAAAATATATAATTTTGAATTATATATAAATTTTGTGATAGTCATGGCCCAAAAAACCCAATATGATTGGTTGTGTTGTAATTCATAATACGGCCTGCGTGCCGTTATGTGTTTGCGCGTGTTGTATGTTTTTTATTTATTCGTGACCTGCGCGTCGTGCCTTCTCTTATATTCTTGTTGTAAATTAGATTTAGACTCGAATGTAACTCGAGTTTCAAATTGTAATGTACAAATTGGAGCGGTGGAGGGTCCACACGAGACGGAGTTCCGAGGCGGGCACGAGCAACATAAGGTCGTCAAAGGGAGGAGCTTGGAGAAGCTGTTGACCCTAGGTTGACCATTCGATCTTCTCATTGGCTTGAGAAGATCGTATTAGGGCCATGACTAAATCACAAATAGATTAATTAATTAATTGTTATGTATTTGATGCATGTTTAATAATTAATTAATTAATAAGTGCCTTAACGATTAGATTAGATCTAAGTCGTGCACATGATGCACCCTTGCGATTAGATTAGATCTAAGTCGTGCACAAGATGCATCTTTCTCGATTAGATTAGATCTAGATTGAATCAACTCTAAAATGCCTAACCGTGCCGTGATACCTATCACTACCTCGATCACATGTATTGTTGAATCTGCCAAAGCAGAGCAATACATATTATCTTGGTAGCGTACGGAGGGACAATCTTGGTCCCTCCTATCAACGCATGGGTGAATACAAACTCAATTAGATTGAGAATTCCTAGTTGCTCGGTTAGATCGAGTCAACTATAGGCATTATTCCAACGGTTGGAAAAGATAGGTCAAAATCACATCTATATTAACTCTCGGGCGTATTAGCCAAAGCTAACTCGAGTTTTAATATAAATGCAGATATTGATTCTATAAACAAGAGTTGCATAGAGATGTAATTGGTAATCGTTACCTACCGATCATACTAAGCCTTGGGCGTATTAGCCAAAGCTAACTCAAGGGTTAGTATGATGTGGATCTTGTCCCACAAGAATTATAGAATTCAGTGGGAGCATCATTTAATTAAAGGCCTAATTAAATGATTTTTAAAGAATATGATATTTATTTCTGCAAATTTTCTGTTGTAGATAACCATGACGTCGAACACGAATTCCTTCTCCCTGCGATCTGTCCTTGAGAAGGACAAGCTCAACGGAGCGAATTTCCTGGACTGGTACAGGAACTTGAGAATAGTTCTCACCCAGGAGCGTAAGCTGTACGTTCTGGAGCAGCCCATTCCGGAGGCTCCTCCTGCCAATGCCCCGCGAGCCGACAAAGATGCTTACAAGAAGCATCAAGACGACGCATTAGATGTGTCCTATCTAATGCTCGCGACCATGAACTCAGAGCTTCAGAAGCAACATGAGTTGATGGGCGCTTTTGATATGGTTGAGCATCTTCGCCAACTATATCAGGGACAAGCGAGGCATGAGAGATTTGAGATCTCGAAGGCACTGTTTCAGTGCAAGACGTAGGTCCTGATGTACTCAAGATGATTGGGTACATAGAGAACCTACAAAGACTGGGGTTCCCACTTGGCCAAGAGCTGGCCACTGACTTGATCTTGCAGTCCTTGCCGGATAGCTATAGTCAATTCGTTCTTAACTATAACATGAACGAGATTGACAAGCCACTGCCCGAGCTACTTAGTATGTTACGAACTGCTGAGATTAACCTTGAGAAGGTTAAGCCCATTCTGATGGTCCAGAAGCACAAGGGCAAGCCCAAAGGTAAGGGAAAGTCCCAAACCAAGGGCAAAGGCAAGGCAATGAAGCCTAAAGGAGGGGTCGCCAAGGATGCTACCTGCTTCCACTGCGGTCGACCGGCACTGGAAGAGGAACTGCAAGGTATACCTAGAAGAAGCGAAGTGAGACTTCCACTTCAGGTATATATGTTATAGAAGTCAATCTATCTATTTCTACATCATGGGTATTAGATTCTGGATGTGCTTCTCACATTTGTACTGATGTGCGCCGAGAAATAGCAGAGCATTGGCAAAGGGCGAGGTGGACCTACGAGTAGGCAATGGAGCACGGGTTGTTGCAATTGCTGTAGGAACTTATCACTATCTCTGCCCTCTGGGCTTGTACTAGATGATTGTTGTTATGTGCCTGCTCTTACTAAGAACATAGTTTCAGTTTCTTGTTTAGACAAGAAAGGATACTCTTTTATAATAAAAGACAAATGTTGTTCTGTTTATTTAAAAGATATGTTCTATTGTAGTGCACCACTAATAAACAGACTCTATATTCTAGACCTTGAGAGCCCTATCTATAACATTAGTACCAAGAGGTTCAAGTCAAATGACATGAACCAAACCTACCTCTGGCACTGTCGCTTAGGTCATATAAATGACAAGTGCTTATCCCAGCTCCATAAGGATGGTTTGCTGTACTCATTTGATTTTGAATCATATGAGATATGCGAGTCATGCCTACGAGGCAAGATGACCAAGACGCCCTTTAGTGGGCATAGCGAGAGAGCAACTGATTTGTTAGGACTCATACATAGTGATGTATGTGGCCCTTTCAATGTTGCTGCTAGAGGCGGTTATAGGTACTTCATCACATTTACTGATGATTTCAGTAGATACGGTTATGTGTACTTGATGACACATAAGTCTGAATCCTTTGAAAAGTTCAAAGAATTCAAGAATGAAGTACAGAACTAGCTTGGCAAGAGTATTAAAATACTTCTATCAGATCGCGGTGGTGAATACTTAAGCCATGAGTTCCGTAACTACTTAGCTGAGTGTGGGATTTTATCTCAACTCACTCCTCCTTGAATACCACAGTGGAATGGTGTATCCGAAAGGAGGAATCGTACCTTATTAGATATGGTACGATCTATGATGAGTCACACAGATCTTCCGACATATCTATGTGGATATGCTCTAGACATGGCAGCTTTCATACTCAACCGAGTTCCATCAAAGGCCGTGATAAAGACACTGTTGGAACCCCAAGGTTGTTTTGGTGTGATCAACAAGTTAAGTTAGGTCCTGCGTTGTATTTAACCTTGTGACTAAGTGTGCAGGAGCTTAGGAGCACAGGTACTCGAGCGGAAGACGCAGCTAGCGAGAAGGACGGCATGCGGTGCGTCCGAGGGACGAGGTGCTGCGGAAGAGTACACCGGCGGACGAGAAGGAAGTGCACGCGGTGGTTCCGAGGTACGAAAGCCGGAGCGGAAGATTGCTCGAGGAGCAAGAGACGCAGCTAGCGCGAAGGTCGGCACGGGGTGCGACCGAGGGACGAAGTCTGCGGATGAGTACGCTGGTGGACGAGAAGGGACACGCGGTAATTCCGAGGGACGAGAAGCCGGAGGGAAGCACGCTCGAGAAGACCGGAAGATGGGTTCGGGTGAGCCCTATTCCGGATGTCAGAGATCACCCAAGCAAGCGAAGCCGGAGCAGAAAGACCCGGACCAGAGGCGAGCTGAACCAGAGAAGAGAGCACGGACCAAAAGTCAACTGGGTTGACTTTTGGCTCCGGGGCGCCCGGAACCATCCGGGGCGCCCGGAAGGGACTTTTTCACAGGATCGAGCTTTGACTCGATCCAACCGTTGGGGGATAAATTTTATCCCCCCAGGGCGCCCGGAACCCATCCAGGCGCCCCGACCAAGGCTATAAATATAGCCTTGGTCCAGAAGCTTTTCAACAATTACGATCATTCTATTTCCAAACACTTGTATGCTTTAGTTGTAGTTAAGCTTCTGTTTTCTGTGCCTAAACGCTGTAAGAGGCTTCTCCGCCTGAAGGAGTTTTTGAGCTTAATCTTCCTTGGATTAACAACCACATCGGTTGTAACCAAGTAAACATCTGGTGCCTCGTTTTCTTCTTTTATGCTTTTATTTATCTGCTTAATTCATTTTACAAGTGTTAGCATAATCGTTCGAGGAAGGGTTGTTTGTTTTTAATTGACAGGTTATTTACCAACCCCTCTAGCCGGCCCAACGGTCCTACAGACACCATATAGGATATGGACTGGGAAAGATGCCCAGGAGTCTTTCATGAGGATTTTTGGGGTAGTGAGACTTACGTTAGACGTCAAGTCTCAGACAAATTAGGACCCAAATCCGACAAGTGCTTTTTCATTGGATATCCCAAGGAAACTAAGGGATATTACTTCTACATTCCCAGTCAGCACAAGGTAGTTGTGGCAAAGAAAGGGACTTTGTTTCTAGAAAGACTAGTGGGAGCGCGTTCGATCTTGAAGAAGTTCAAGATGCGAACAATAGCACTGATGCCTCGATGGAAATTGAACTGGAACCACAAAGTGTTGTGGATGATGTTGTTCCACAAAGAGTTGAGGAACAACAACCAGTTCAAGTAGACATACCTCTTCGCAGGTCTGATAGGGTACGTCGTCAGCCTGAGAGATACTCATTTCTCTTGTCTGACCATGACGACATTGTGCTCATAGAGGATGAGCCTACCACCTATCAAGAAGCTGTGATGAGACCAGATTCCGAGAAATGGCTAGAAGCCATGAGATCCGAGATGGAATCCATGTACACCAACCAAGTATGGACATTGGTTGATCCACCTGAAGGGGTAAAACCCATTGGGTGCAAGTGGGTCTTTAAGAGAAAGACTGACATGGATGAACCTATCTATAAGGGTCGCTTGGTAGCTAAAGGTTTCAAGTAGATTCATGGTATTGACTATGATGAAACCTTTTCTCCAGTAGCGATGTTTAAGTCCATTCGGATCATGCTTGCTATTGCAGCCTACCATGACTATGAGATATGGCAGATGGATGTCAAAACCGCGTTTCTGAATGGAAACCTACTCGAGGATGTGTACATGACACAACCTGAGGGTTTTGTAGATCCACAGCATACTAGTAGAGTATGCAAGCTGCATAGGTCCATTTATGGACTAAAGCAAACTTCTCGGAGCTGGAATCTTCGATTCGATAATGCAATCAAACAATTTGGTTTCATCAAGAACGAAGATGAGCCTCGTGTCTACAAGAAGGTTGTAGGAGACATAGTTGTCTTCCTCATATTGTATGTGGATGACATACTACTCATTGGTAAGGACATCCCTATGCTTCAGTCTGTCAAGACATGGCTAGGGAGTTGCTTCTCAATGAAGGACTTAGGTGAGGCATCCCGCATTCTAGGGATACAGATCTATAGAGATAGATTTAAGAGATTGCTTGGCCTAAGTCAGAGTACATATATTGACAAGGTACTCCTTCGGTTTGCCATGCAGAACTCCAAGAAGGGATTTCTGCCGATGTCACATGGCATGAGTCTTTCGAAGACTCAAGGTCCCTCTTCTAGAGAGGAGAGAGATCGCATGGATTAGATCCCTTATGCATCAGCCATAGGATCGATCATGTACGTCATGCTATGTACTCGACCTGATGTCTCGTATGCTTTGAGCATGACGAGCAGATACAAGTCAGATCCAGGTGAAAGTCACTGGATAGCGGTCAAGAATATTCTTAAGTACTTACGAAGGACTAAAGAATATTTCTTGATATATGGAGGCAATGCTGAGCTAACTGTAAAGGGTTACAGTGATGCCATCTTCTAGACCGATCAGGATGATTACCGATCGCAGTCAGGGTTCGTATTTTGCATTAATGGTGGTGCTGTCAGCTGGAAGAGTTCGAAGCAGGATACAGTAGCTGATTCTACAACAGAAGCCGAGTATATTGCTGCATCAGAGGCAGCAAAGGAGGCAGTTTGGATCCGCAAGTTCATTACTGAACTTGGGGTGTTTCCTAGCATCGCTGACCCAGTTGAGCTCTTTTGTGACAACAATGGAGCTATAGCACAGGCGAAGGAACCTCGCTCACACCAGCGGACCAAGCATATACTACGGCGCTTCCATCTCATTCGAGAGATTATCGATAGAGGAGATGTGAAGATTTGCAGAGTACCTACAGAGGCTAACATCGCAGATCCCTTGACCAAGGCTTTGGCACAGAGGAAGCATGATGGTCACACTAGGTCTTTAGGCCTTAGAGCCTATACTGATTGGCACTAGTGCTAGTGGGAGATTGTTAGTTAGAGCCCTAGAGCCAATCATTTGATGATTGTATGGACTCATGTATATCATATTCTTGTATATTAATAAAGGCATTTGTTTGGTTATTATACTTATTTATATTAGTGCCAAATAGACTAAGTATAATAGCGTCCTTGAGTAGAAAGGTTCATACCTATGTCAATCGATTAGTTGAATCGATAGTGAGATGATATAGGGAACACTACTCTAAATCATTCCTAGTCAAGTATTAGCATTCAGGGACAATGTTAATACAATAAGACTAGCATGTAGGTCAGCTCGATGACTTGATCTCACAAGTCATGGATATAGAGATATCAATCTGACACATGGGTATGCATTAGAGAATGCATACTGAATGACCCGCCATGAGAAAGTATCATGGATCGTTATATGAGTGTCATATACTTTCTCATGTGGCTATTAGTATGACTATTAGTCCTTTGACCTGAAGTCACCATGGATCCCTACATAAGGAGTTATGTACTTTAGTTTCGTCAAACGTCACCCGTAACAGGGTGGACTATAAAGCCGATTACTGGATATGTAACAAATTATGCAGAGGGATGTGAGTGATGTAGATGGAATCTGTCCCTCCCATATGACGGGAGCGACATCAATATTCATGATAGAGTTAGACCACGAAGTGCATGGCCATGCTCAAATGAGTCAACATGAGATGTTGAGCTCATTTGATCAAGTGAGTGTACTTGGAGTTCAAGATTTAGATTGATTAGAGGATGACACGGTCTATGCCTCATATTGATCAATCTAGATGTCTAGGATAGAAGGACACTTGTCATTATTTTGTGAGTAGTCACAATTGGTAGTCACAAGGTGATGTCGGATCTCGGCATTCTTGTAACTTGGGTAGTAATGATGTGTTTCTAGATACCGCTCATTACTTATGCTCCTAAATGGGTTTAGGGCATTGCCAACGTTACAAGAACCTATAGGGTCACACACTTAGGACAATTAGATGGAGATTAGGTTCATATGATGAACCAAGAGGATTAGATTCATTTGATGAATCAAATTGGATTAAGAGTAATCCTAATTGGGCTAACTTGAGTTCGACTCAAGGTGATTCATGTGTTCAATGAGTCTAATTTAGATTTTGACTCATTGAATCAATTTAATTTAATGAATTAGATTCATTATATTAAGTTGGTTCGAATCAAATGGTTAGATTAGATCAACCATGGTTGAGATTGAGTCAAGTTTGACTTGACTTGAGAAGGAAGACCAAAGGTCAATTTTGACTTGACCTTTTGCCACCTCATTGGTGAGTTGGCATTAGGTGGACCAATAATGATGTTCCACATCATCATGGGTGCCACCTCATGGAAGTTACAAAGCCACTCTCTTAATGGTTTCATATTAATTGCATCTATGCAATTAATTTGGGTGTTTTCACAAGGGAGAGTGGTCGGCCACTTTGTGATTAGTGTGGATTTCATTTTCATTCAAGTGGTGTAACTCCTTCTTCTTCCTTGGGTTCTCTCCTTGCTCTCCCTCCTCTTCCTTGCCTTGCCGTGACCTATCAAGGTGCTAGCACACCTTTGTTTAGGTTTTCTCCATCAAGAATTGTTCGTGTGGATACTTCTAGAGGACCGACACTTGACGGTCTAGAGATCCGGCAACTTCTTGGACGAGCGGGAATGCGAAGGGCTTCGCTTCGAAGGTATAACTCTCATCTAGTGTAGATCGAAAGGTTTTTCAAACTCGTACAAGAAAAGGTTTTTTGAAAAGTTTTGTTTACGAATCTTTGCACGGATCTACGGCTTTGGGTGACTCGGGGTTTCCGAAACGCGAAAAAGCGGTTTTCGCGGCCCGACGAACCAACAGAGTAGGCAATGGAGCACGGGTTGCTGCTGTTGCTGTAGGAACTTATCAGCTATCTCTGCCCTCTGGGCTTGTACTAGATTTACATGATTGTTGTTATGTGCCTGCTCTTACTAAGAACATAGTTTCAGTTTCTTGTTTAGACAAGAAAGGATACTCTTTTATAATAAAAGGCAAATGTTGTTCAGTATATTTAAAAGATATGTTCTATTGTAGTGCACCTCTAATAAACGAAGTCTATATTCTAGACCTTGAGAGCCCTATCTATAACATTAGTACCAAGAGGTTCAAGTCAAATGACATGAACCAAACCTACCTCTGGCACTGTCGCTTAGGTCATATAAATGACAAGCGCTTATCCCAGCTCCATAAGGATGGTTTGCTGGACTCATTTGATTTTGAATCATATGAGATATGCGAGTCATGCCTACGAGGCAAGATGACCAAGACGCCCTTTAGTGGGCATAGCGAGAGAGCAACTGATTTGTTAGGACTCATACATAGTGATGTATGTGGCCCTTTTAATGTTACTGCTAGTGGCGGTTATAGGTACTTCATCACATTTACTGATGACTTCAGTAGATATGGTTATGTGTACTTGATGACACATAAGTCGGAATCCTTTGAAAAGTTCAAAGAATTCAAGAATGAAGTACAGAACCAGCTTGGCAAGAGTATTAAAATACTTCGATCCGATCGAGGTGGAGAATACCTTAGCCATGAGTTCCGTGACTATCTAGCTGAGTGTGGGATTCTATCCCAACTCACTCCTCCTGGAACACCACAGTGGAATGGTGTATCTGAACGGAGGAATCGTACCTTATTAGATATGGTACGATCTATGATGAGTCACACATATCTTCCGACATATCTATGGGGTTATGCTCTAGACACGGCAGCTTTCATACTCAACCGAGTTCCATCAAAGGCCGTGATAAAGACACCATATAGGATATGGACTGGGAGAGATGCCCAGGTGTCTTTCATGAGGATTTGGGGTTGTGAGGCTTACGTACGACGTCAAGTCTCAGACAAATTAGGACCCAAATCTGACAAGTGCTATTTCATTGGATATCCCAAGGAAACTAAGGGTTATTACTTCTACATTCCCAGTCAGCACAAGATAGTTGTGGCAAAGACTGGGTCTTTCTAGAAAGGGACTTTGTTTCTAGAAAGACAAGTGGGAGCGCGTTCGATCTTGAAGAAGTTCAAGATGCGAACAATAGCATTGATGCCTCGATGGAAATTGAACTGGAACCACAAAGTGTTGTGGATGATGTTGTTCCACAAGGAGTTGAGAACCAACACTCAGTTCAAGTAGACATACCTCTTCGCAGGTCTGATAGGGTACGTCGTCAGCCTGAGAGATACTCATTTCTCTTGTATGACCATGATGACATTGTGGTCATTGAGGATGAGCCTACCACCTATCAAGAAGCTGTGATGAGACCAGATTCCGAGAAATGGCTAGAAGCCATGACATCCGAGATGGAATCCATGTACACCAACCAAGTATGGACTGTGGTTGATCCACCTGAAAGGGTAAAACCCATTGGGTGCAAGTGGGTCTTTAAGAGAAAGACTGACATGGATGGACTTATCTATAAGGGTCGCTTGGTAGCTAAAGGTTTCAAGCAGATTCATGGTATTGACTATGAAGAAACCTTTTCTCCAGTGGCGATGTTTAAGTCCATTCGGATCATGCTTGCTATTGCAGCCTACCATGACTATGAGATATGGCAGATGGATGTCAAAACCGCGTTTCTGAATGGAAACCTACTCGAGGATGTGTACATGACACAACCTGAGGGTTTTGTAGATCCACAGCATACTAGTAGAGTATGCAAGCTGCATAGGTCCATTTATGAACTAAAGCAAGCTTCTCGGAGCTGGAATCTTCGATTCGATGATGCGATTAAACAGTTTGGTTTCATCAAGAACGAAGATGAGCCTTGTGTCTACAAGAAGGTTGTAGGGGACATAGTTGTCTTCCTCATATTGTATGTGGATGACATACTACTCATTGGGAAGGACATCCCTATGCTTCAGTCTGTCAAGACCTGGCTAGGGAGTTGCTTCTCAATGAAGGACTTAGGTGAGGCATCCCGCATTCTAGGGATACAGATCTATAGAGATAGATCTAAGAGATTGCTTGGCCTAAGTCAGAGTACATACATTGACAAGGTACTACTTCGGTTTGCCATGCAGAATTCCAAGAAGGGATTTCTGCCGATGTCACATGGCGTGAGTCTTTCGAAGACTCAAGGTCCCTCGTCTAGAGAGGAGAGAGATCGCATGGATTAGATCCCTTATGCATCAGCCATAGGATCGATCATGTACGTCATGCTATGTACTCGACCTGATGTCTCATATGCTTTGAGCATGACGAGCAGATACCAGTTAGATCCAGGTGAAAGTCACTGGATAGCGGTCAAGAATATTCTTAAGTACTTACGAAGGACTAAAGAATATTTCTTGATATATGGAGGCAATGCTGAGCTAACTGTAAAGGGTTACAGTGATGCCATCTTCTAGACCGATCAGGATGATTACCGATCGCAGTCAGGGTTCGTATTTTGCATTAATGGTGGTGCTGTCAGCTGGAAGAGTTCGAAGCAGGATACAATAGCTGATTCTACAACAGAAGCCGAGTATATTGCTGCATCAGAGGCAGCAAAGGAGGCAGTTTGGATCCGCAAGTTCATTACTGAACTTGGGGTGGTTCCTAGCATCGCTGACCCAGTTGAGCTCTATTGTGACAACAATGGAGCTATAGCACAGGCGAAGGAACCTCGCTCACACCAGCGGACCAAGCATATACTACGGCGCTTCCATCTCATTCGAGAGATTATCGATAGAGGAGATGTGAAGATTTGCAGAGTACCTACAGAGGCTAACATCGCAGATCCCTTGACCAAGGCTTTGGCACAGAGGAAGCATGATGGTCACACTAGGTCTTTAGGCCTTAGAGCCTATACTGATTGGCACTAGTGCTAGTGGGAGATTGTTAGTTAGAGCCCTAGAGCCAATCATTTGATGATTGTATGGACTCATGTATATCATATTCTTGTATATTAATAAAGGCATTTGTTTGGTTATTATACTTATTTATATTAGTGCCAAATAGACTAAGTATAATAGCGTCCTTGAGTAGAAGGTTCATACCTATATCAATCGATTAGTTGAATCGATAGTGAGATGATATAGGGAACACTACTCTAAATCATTCCTAGTCGAGTATTAGCATTCAGGGACAATGTTAATACAATAAGACTAGCATATAGGTCAGCTAGATGACTTGATCTCACAAGTCATGGATATAGAGATATCAAGCTGACACATGGGTATGCATTAGAGAAATGTATACTGAATGACCCGCCATGAGAAAGTATCATTGTAACGACCACCCAATTTCTTTACTACTACTCTTTAAGGTGAACGTTACTTAACCACTATTTTTTTTTTTTTATCAAACATGCAATTAAGTGAGACAACAAGAAAGCATAGCATACGGACATATGTAGCTTATATACTTCTACTGCCCAATCAAATAGAACATGCCTACTGTACCTAAATAAGCATAGCTACTTGACTACTGATCATATGTACAACATGCCTCTATATCTATTAAAAGAATGTAGTGATTCATTCTGAGATTTTAAAACTACGGTACTTAAGTTTCAAGGCAGCAACATAAAAAGGGAAATCTGTATTGCATGCTGCAATTGTAATGGGAAGAAAATTCCAGCAACTTTCAAATTTCCTATTTGCATACTACTGGTTACGCATAAGATTTCTGCTATACAAGATTGCATGCATTTACAATAGAATTTCAAAGAGACTCAACTTCAATAATTACCAGTCCGAATTAAATCAAGCAGAACCAAGAAACGTTTCAGCAATACTAGGTAACCAATCAATTTACTGTAATAAAACTTGCTGATCAAGGAAACCGATCCTACTGCAGAAATTTCATGCTATAACAGAATCTAAAGCAACTGAGCATACCACTTCACACTTCTAATTAAGTTTGCAAACTGAAAATCAGATATGAACTTCTTTTATAAAAATCAAACTCAAATCAGATATGGTCTTACTTCACACTTGCTGATCCGAAAGAAGCACTTACTGCAGAAATTCCAAGCAGCACTTAACCATAACAAAAGAATCATTAAAGCTAACCAAATATAGCAAATGAATCTTTCACTACAGCAGAAAGAGTTAAGATGAATCATACGGCAGATTCTCATTGAAGCAATCTATACCAATCCTTAGCAATGCAAAATAAATTCTACTCTAGCAGTAACTAAAAACACCAGCAGGTACGATTTCTAAATTCTTCTAGAAAGGTCCCAAGCTTCCATATCAGCCACCACACACACACCATCAACGACTCCCTGTCGCCTTCTTCTACACCACTTTAGCTTTTCCTTTATTTTTATCTGTATCTGCAGTAGGAGGAAAGTAGTATCTATAAGCTAAAAGCTTAGTAAGTGCTTTCTACTCACAAAATCCGATAAGGAATGCATAAACATAAAAGAAAGCAGGGGGTACATGCTCAACATGAAAATAGCAAATAGAACTACATCATGCATCTCTAAAGGAAACAACCATTTAACTTGCTAGAATTTACAACTGAGATAAAAGAGCTTGTTCTGTTTGTTTCCAAATTAATACTTTTATACTTTAAAATAATATTCAACTTTACTTGGGCCCGGCATTGTACCACTTTGCGCGCCTTTCTTAATGAGAATTGAGGTAGCTAATCCCAAAACCATTAAGCCACTTCTAGACCTTATGTCTAGGGGCAACTTGGAGTCCATCCCTTGGACTTTGTGTCCGGTACATGCCCTTTTAAAAGTAAAATACTTTTCTTTATATCCTTCTTTAAATACTTCTTCTAATAAAATGCCTTGGCATTTATTTGTGTGCTTTGATTCTAAATTCTGGAATTTAGGATCAGATTGTGACTTAGTCTTTCTTTACTTGCACTTCTCTCATTTATTCATTATATGAGAGATTCTAAAGCATATATCACCAATATAAGCCAGTACTTATTCAAACTAATCTCCACAGAGTTTTAAAAACAACTACACTACTGGTAAGTAACATGGTATATTGCAAACCGAATTTCAACAGTCAATAACAAAACTACATGGTCATAGATAGTAACCTTAGTTAGGCTCACAGCAGTAAAAGTTTCACACATCAAGCTTGTAACAACTAACTTATTCATGAACCTAACAATCTTTCATCATGCTGTAGCTTGAAGAAATTTATATCCACTTAAACATGCTTGAATTGTGAGGTAAACACATCAAAAACCATGCTGTGATAAACCAAGGGAAACATCAAGATTCTGTCCGTGCACTAAAAACATCAAAGGAATTGAAACCCAATCTTAAACCGGATTATTAGAGCAAGGGTTGAAATCAAAACCATATGCTAGAATGAAAAGCTGCTCTTGTTCATTACACAACAACAAAACGCAAACGAAAACCCCGAAAGCTACTCCTACCGCAGGTGAGAAGCACTTACATCGGGTTCTTGGACTTACAACCGAAGAAAAGGGTTGCTAGGGTTCGGCGAGACTCGAAATCACAGCACCTTCTACGCGTCCACGGGCTCTCCACGTCGGGGAGATCACGAGGATGAGAAGGATTCTCGGAAAAAACCCTCGCCGGCCGCCGGAGGAAGAACCCTAACCTTGCTGCGTTTCCGCCCGAGACCGTCGCGCGCCGTCGCGAGAGAAAGAAAGGGCAAATAGGGTTTTCGGCGAGAAAGGGAAAACTTAATCCCTTTATAACTAGGTTTTCTATTACTAACTATACCTTAAATATAATCCGTTCTTTCCTTAATTAACATAACTCGCTGGCACAGTTGGTTGGGTCGAATACTGCTTGGGCCGAGAGACTGGGTTCGAATCCTGCCGCGTCCACTTTTTATTTCCACTTTCCTAACTACCGCTTAAATACGCTTTGTTACATATATAGTTAACGAAATGGTTCCCAGCTCAGTCGGTTGCGTCGTGTCCGGCTTAACTTGGGTTCGGGGTTGTGGGTTCGAACCCTAGCTCTTGCATTTTTTTTTTTTAACTTTCTCCACTTGGTAAAAATACTAAACGGACTCAAAAAATTGCATAAAAATATTCTAAAAATTCCTAAAAATATCTAGAATATTTCAAAAGCATATTTAAATATTTTTAAAGATATTCAGAACTCAAAATAGGGAAAATTGGGTTGTTATAATTCCCCATACCTTATAAAAAGTTCGTCCTCGAACTTAGAATAGTTTTGGATATTTCTGTCTCATACTGTCCTCCCGCTCCCAAGTGACTTCCTCGTGTTCCTGATTCCGCCAGACGACCTTCACTAGTGGTACTTCTTTGCTTCTTAGTCTCTTGACTGCTCTGTCCACTATCTGTGTAGGTCTACTCTCAAAACTAAGATCCGCTTGGATCTGCACTGACCGAGGATCAATCACTTGGCTAGGGTCATGGAGGCACTTCTTTAACATGGAGACATGAAACACATTGTGTATTGCTGACATGTCTTGTGGTAATTCCAGCTTGTAAGCTACCTTCCCAATCCTGTCCGTAATCAGGTAAGGTCCTACATAGCGAGGACTTAATTTGCCCTTCTTGCCAATTCTCATCACTCCCTTCATAGGAGCAACTTTGAGAAAAACTGAATCTCCTACTTGAAATTCCAGTGGCCTACGGCGTGTGTCTGTCTACTCTGGGCAGTCTCAATCCTCTGTCTGATTTTCTGAATAGCCTGAGTGGTTTCTTCTATCAGCTCTGTCTGAATGCCCAGCTCTACTTCCATTTCCTTTCTTTCACCTGCTTCTTGCCAGCATATAGGTGATCTGCACTTTCTGCCATACAACGCCTCATATGGTGCCATCCTGATGGTGGCTTGGTAGCTGTTGTTGTAGGCAAACTCAGCTAAGCACAGATACTTGCACCAACTGCCCTTAAAATCTAATGCACAAGCCCTGAGCATATCTTCTAGGATCTGATTTACTCGCTCTGTCTGTCCATCAGTCTGAGGATTGAAGGCTGTGCTGAACTTGAGTTTGGTGCCTAGTGCATTCTGAACGTACTCCCAAAAGTGTGAAGTGAAGCGCCCATCTCTATCAGAAATGATAGATTTGGGAACTCCGTGAAGTCTGATCACCTCTTTAACATACAGCTGTGCCAACTGCTCTATAGAGTGAGACACCTTGATGGCTAGAAAATGGGCAGACTTGGTCAATCTATCTACTATTACCCATATTGCATCATATTCATTCGTGGTTCTTGGGAGACCTGTTATAAAGTCCATGGATATGTCTTCCCACTTCCACTCTGGTATTGAGAGAGGTTGTAGCATCCCTCCTGGTCTCTGGTGTTCTGCTTTGACTCTCTGGCATGTCAGGCAGGTACTGACATATTTAGCTACATCTCTTTTGAGTCCAGACCACCAGAATCTCTGTTTCATGTCTTGATACATCTTAGTAGAACCAGGATGCATAGAGTACGGTGTACTGTGAGCTTCTTCTAAAATTTTCTTTCTCAGCTCTTCATCATTGGGAACACAAAGGCGATTCCCCTGATAAAGAATTCCACTGTCTGATACTCGAAATTCTGAATTTCCTTCCTCTTGTATCCCTTGCTTGATCTTTTGGATATCTGGATCTTCACTTTGCTTTTTCTGTATATCCTCAAGCAGGGTTGACTCTAGGGTCAATGCAGAAAGTTGCCCATAAATAATTTCAAGCCCGAAATCTGACAACTCCTTCTGTAGTGGCAGGGCTAATGATGATAAGGACATCAAGGATGCACTGGACTTCCTGCTTAATGCATCTGCCACTTTATTAGCTTTACCTGGGTGGTAGAGGATTTCACAGTCATAATCTTTGACCAACTCTAGCCACCTGCGCTGTCTCATGTTTAAGTCCTTCTGAGTGAAGAAGTACTTAAGACTCTGATGGTCTGTGAAGATTCTGCACTGGACTCCATACAAGTAGTGTCGCCAGAGTTTCAGTGCAAAAACTACAGCTGCCAGCTCTAGATCATGAGTGGGGTAATTCTTCTCGTAGTCTTTGAGTTGTCTTGAAGCATAAGCTATAACTTTTCCTTCCTGCATGAGTACAGCTCCTAAGCCCATCTTGGAAGCATCACTGTAGATGTCAAAACTCTTGTCATCCTCTGGAACAGTTAGTATAGGAGCACTAGTCAGTCTCCTCTTGAGTTCTTGAAAACTCTGCTCACATTTATCTGACCATTCAAACTTCTTGTCCTTCCTGGTGAGGGCTGTAAGTGGAGAGGCTATCCTGGAAAAGTCCTCCACAAATTTCCTGTAGTACCCAGCTAAACCAAGGAAGCTTCTGATCTCCCTGGCATTCTTGGGTCTCTTCCAGTTGCTGACCGCTTCTACTTTGGCTGGATCTACCTGAATACCTTCTTTTGAAACAATGTGTCCTAGAAATGCCACCTGTTCCAACCAGAACTCGCACTTTGAGAATTTAGCATAGAGTTGCTTTTGTTGAAGGGTCTGCAAAACTATTCTCAAGTGCGTGTCATGCTCCTCTGAAGTTCTGGAATAGACTAGAATGTCGTCGATGAACACAATGACAAATTTGTCAAGGTATTCACTGAACACTCTATTCATCAAGTCCATGAAGACTGCAGGTGCATTAGTCACACCAAAAGGCATAACCACGAATTCATAGTGTCCATATCTGGTCCTGAAAGCAGTTCTGGGTATATCACTCTCCTTTACTTTTAACTGATGGTACCCAGAGCGCAGATCTATCTTAGAGAACACTGTTGCCCCTTTCAATTGATCAAATAAATCATCGATCCTGGGCAGTGGATACCTGTTCTTGATGGTCACTTGATTCAGAGCTCTATAATCTATGCACATTCGCATAGATCCATCCTTCTTCTTGACAAACAACACAGGAGCTCCCCATGGTGAATGATTAGGGCGGATGAAGCCTTTGTCAAGCAGCTCCTGAAGTTGTTCTTGTAGCTCTTTCAACTCTATTGGGGACATGCAGTATGGAGCTTTTGAAATTGGACCGGTACCAGGAACCAGTTCAATCTCAAACTCCACCTCTCTATTGGGAGGTAGTCCAGGTAGCTCTTCTGGGAACACCTCTGGATACTCACAGACTACCCGAACTTCCTCCTGCTTAGGTCTTTCTTCTTCCTCTGTACTCACAATGAATGCAAGAAAACCAGCACACCCTTTAGCTAACATCTGGTGAGCTGTGAGAGAAGAGAGGAATTTCTGGGTCTTCCTCTTTAGTACTCCTGTAAATTCAAAGGATGATTCATTCCACTGAAGCACTGTACTTGCTAAGGAAATCCATACCCAAAATGATATCGAAATCCTGCATGGCGAGGACTACCAGATTAACACATAGCTCTCGGTCTGAAATTCTGACTGGTACAGACCGAAGCCACTGACTAGATTCCATGACTTCCCCAGAAGGTAGGGTTATCAGGAACTTGGAATTCATGCTTTCTGTAGGTACCTGTAATTCTTTGGCAAAAGGTATGGATACAAAAGAATGGGTCGCCCCAGTATCAAATAGTGCAGTAGCTACATGCTAAAAAATAACTACTTGACCTGTTACGACCGTGGAGGCACTAGCAGCTTCCTCTTTGGTAAGGGAGAATACTCTGGCATTGTCAAAGGCTGGAACTGGTGGAGCTTCCAACCTTCCTTGACTGATCTGAGGTCCTTCCAGAGTTGCAGGCATATAATGTAGTTGAGGCTTGGCTCCATATTGTATTGGCTGTGGCTGGGGTGCTTTGAACTTGTTAGGACACTGTTTGGCCATGTGTCCTTCTTGACCACAAGAATAACATCCAGTCTTACCCAAGAGGCAGGCTCCTGGATGTGTTCTCCCACATTTAGGGCAGGGAAGGAGCTTAGTCTGTTTGGTTTCTGGTCCTCCCTTCTGGTTACTTCCTGAATCCCACTGCTTTCTTTTAGTGCCCTTGCCTTTCCAGTTCTGATTATTTGACTGGGGTTTCTGATTTCCCCCAGTCTTGGTCTCCATCTTGATTGGCTTGTGTTGCTCTCTTTGTGCCTTCATGCTGCTCAGGTAGTGCTCAGCTACTAAGGCTCTACTGACCAACTCTTCTCCAGTCAGGGGCTGATGAGTCCCACTACTCACATTAAGTGATATCACAGGCTTCAGCATTCTGAGCATTAGTCTGACTCGCTCCTTCTCTGTACTTACTAGTTCTGGGCAGAGACGAGCTAGCCTGTTGAATCTTTTAACTGCTTCCTCCACTGTCAGATCCCCCTGTCTGAACTCCATAAACTCCTCGTAGTGCTTGTTGGTGATCTTTTGGCGAAAGAACTCATCGTAGAATTCTGTCTCAAAATCAATCCACTTCATCTAATTGATTGCCCTCTTGCTCTTTACTCTCTCCCACCACATGCGTGCGTCTCCAGTCAGGCAGAAGGAGGCACACTTGAGCTTCTCGACTTCTGGCAGTCAAGAAGCTCCATGGTGCTCTCCAGTGTTTTGAACCAAGCCTGGGCATCCCAGGGCTCAGTTGTGCCTGAGAAACTCTCTGGTTTCAGTTTCAGCCACTGAATGAGGTAGGATTCTTGTCTCTGGGGTGCTGTGACGACTCCTTGGGCAGCTGGTGGAACCTCAGTTACCACTGGGGTCTCCACAGTTACTGTTTGAGGCGTAGGAGGAGCTGGTTGTTGATTTGCCATCAGATTGGCAATTACTTGTTGCTGCTCAGCTACTTGTTTCTGAAGTTGGGCAACAACTTCAGAAAGATTGGGATCAGTTGAGCCTGGCCCCTCTTTCTCCTGAACTTGGTCCTCAGTACGAGCGGTACGGGGACGTCCTCTTCTCGACATCTAGTTAAACAAATAAGAAAATTTGATAATTTCTCTACCCTTTCAAAACATACACATTTATATATTAAGAAAGGAAATAGCTAAAAACTCTTATCTTACTTAATCACTTATAAACAATCAATCCATACTGCAAATAATAATAATAAAGGAAAGCACTAAAAAAAGAACTTAAATACTTTCTTACTTGAAGACGGCAAGGATGATGCTGATGTGTGTGTGTTGCAGGAAAAATGGACCTGCTCTGATACCAACTGTAACGACCACCCAATTTCTTTACATCAAGGCAGCAACATAAAAAGGGAAATCTGTATTGCATGCTGCAATTGTAATGGGAAGAAAATTCCAGCAACTTTCAAATTTCCTATTTGCATACTACTGGTTACGCATAAGATTTCTGCTATACAAGATTTGCATGCATTTACAATAGAATTTCAAAGAGACTCAACTTCAATAATTACTAGTCCGAATTAAATCAAGCAGTACCAAGAAACGTTTCAGCAATACTAGGTAACCAATCAATTTACTGTAATAAAACTTGCTGATCACGGAAACTGATCCTACTGCAGAAATTTCATGCTATAACAGAATCTAAAGCAACTGAGCATACCACTTCACACTTCTAATTAAGTTTGCAAACTGAAAATCAGATATGAACTTCTTTTCTAAAAATCAAACTCAAATCAGATATGGTCTTACTTCACACTTGTTGATCCGAAAGAAGCACTTACTGCAGAAATTCCAAGCAGCACTTAACCATAACAAAAGAATCATTAAAGCTAACCAAATACAGCAAATGAATCTATCACTACATCAGAAAGAGTTAAGATGAATCATACGGCAGATTCTCATTGAAGCAATCTATACCAATCCTTAGCAATGCAAAATAAATTCTACTCTAGCAGTAACTAAAAACACCAGCAGGTACGATTTCTAAATTCTTCTAGCAAGGTCCCAAGCTTCCATATCAGCCACCACACACACACCATCAACGACTCCCTGTCACATTCTTCTACACCACTTTAGCTTTTCCTTTATTTTTATCTGTATCTGCAGTAGGAGGAAAGTAGTATCTATAAGCTAAAAGCTTAGTAAGTGCTTTCTACTCACAAAATCCGATAAGGAATGCATAAACATAAAAGAAAGCAGGGGGTACATGCTCAACATGAAAATAGCAAATAGAACTACATCATGCATCTCTAAAGGAAACAACCATTTAACTTGCTAGAATTTACAACTGAGATAAAAGAGCTTGTTCTGTTTGTTTCCAAATTAATACTTTTATACTTTAAAATAATATTCAACTTTACTTGGGCCCGGCATTGTACCACTTTGCGCGCCTTTCTTAATGAGAATTGAGGTAGCTAATCCCAAAACCATTAAGCCACTTCTAGACCTTATGTCTAGGGGCAACTTGGAGCCCATCCCTTGGACTTTGTGTCCGGTACATGCCCTTTTAAAAGTAAAATACTTTTCTTTATATCCTTCTTTAAATACTTCTTCTAATAAAATGCCTTGGCATTTATTTGTGTGCTTTGATTCTAAATTCTGGAATTTAGGATCAGATTGTGACTTAGTCTTTCTTTACTTGCACTTCTCTCATTTATTCATTATACGAGAGATTCTAAAGCATATATCACCAATATAAGCCAGTACTTATTCAAACTAATCTCCATAGAGTTTTAAAAACAACTACACTACTGGTAAGTAACATGGTATATTGCAAACCGAATTTCAACAGTCAATAACAAAACTACATGGTCATAGATAGTAACCTAAGTTAGGCTCACAGCAGTAAAAGTTTCACACATCAAGCTTGCAACAACTAACTTATTCATGAACCTAACAATCTTTCATCACGCTGTAGCTTGGAGAAATTTATATCCACTTAAACATGCTTGAATTGTGAGGTAAACACATCAAAAACCATGCTGTGATAAACCAAGGGAAACATCAAGATTCTGTCCGTGCACTAAAAACATCAAAGGAATTGAAACCCAATCTTAAACCGGATTATTAGAGCAAGGGTTGAAATCAAAACCATATGCTAGAATGAAAAGCTGCTCTTGTTCATTACACAACAACAAAACGCAAACGAAAACCCCGAAAGCTACTCCTACCGCAGGTGAGAAGCACTTACATCGAGTTCTTGGACTTACAACCGAAGAAAAGGGTTGCTAGGGTTCGGCGAGACTCGAAATCACAGCACCTTCTACGCGTCCACGGGCTCTCCACGTCGGGGAGATCACGAGGATGAGAAGGATTCTCGGAAAAAACCCTCGCCGGCCGCCGGAGGAAGAACCCTAACCTTGCTGCGTTTCCGCCCGAGACCGTCGCGCGCCGTCGCGAGAGAAAGAAAGGGCAAATAGGGTTTTCGGTGAGAAAGGGAAAACTTAATCCCTTTATAACTAGGTTTTCTATTACTAACTATACCTTAAATATAATCCGTTCTTTCCTTAATTAACATAACTCGCTGGCACAGTTGGTTGGGTCGAATACTGCTTGGGCCGAGAGACTGGGTTCGAATCCTGCCGCGTCCACTTTTTATTTTCACTTTCCTAACTACCGCTTAAATACGCTTTGTTACATATATAGTTAACGAAATGGTTCCCAGCTCAGTCGGTTGCGTCGTGTCCGGCTTAACTTGGGTTCGGGGTTGTGGGTTCGAACCCTAGCTCTTGCATTTTTTTTTTAACTTTCTCCACTTGGTAAAAATACTAAACGGACTCAAAAAATTGCATAAAAATATTCTAAAAATTCCTAAAAATCTCTAGAATATTTCAAAAGCATCTTTAAATATTTTTAAAGATATTCAGAACTCAAAATAGGGAAAATTGGGTCGTTACAATCATGGATCGTTATATGAGTGTCATATACTTTCTCATGTGGCTATTAGTATGACTATTAGTCCTTAGACCTGAAGTCACCATGGATCCCTACATAAGGAGTTATGTACTTTAGTTTCGTCAAACGTCACCCGTAACTGGGTGGATTATAAAGGCGATTATTGGGTATGTAACAAATTATGCGGAGGGATGTGAGTGATGTAGATGGAATCTATCCCTCCCATATGACGGGAGCGACATCGGTATTCTTGATAGAGTGAGACCACTAAGTGCATGGCCATGCCCAAATGAGTCAACATTAGATGTTGAGCTCATTTGATCGAGTGAGTCTACTTGGAGTTCAAGATTTAGATTGATTAGAGGATGACACGGTCTATGCCTCACATTGATCAATCTAGATGTCTAGGAGAGAAGGACAATGTCACATATTGTGAGGAGTCACAATTAGTAGTCACAAGGTGATGTCGGATCTCGACATTCTTGTAACTTGGGTAGTAATGATGTGTTGCTAGATACCGCTCATTACTTATGCTCCTAAATGGGTTTAGGGCATTGCCAACGTTACAAGAACCTATAGGGTCACACACTTAGGACAATTAGATGGAGATTATGTTCATATGATGAACCAAGAGGATTAGATTCATTTGATGAATCAAATTGGATTAAGAGTAATCCTAATTGGGCTAACTTGAGTTCGACTCAAGTTAATTCATGTATTTAATGAGTCTAATTTAGATTATGACTTATTAAATCAATTTAATTAAATGAATTAGATTCATTATATTAAGTTGGCTCGAATCAAATGGTTGGATTAGATCAACCATGGTAGAGATTGGGTCAAGTTTGACTTGACTAGAGATGGAAGACCAAAGGTCAATTTTGACTTGACCTTTTGCCACCTCATTGGTTGGTTGGCATTAGGTGGAACAATGATGATATTCCACATCATCATGGATGCCACCTCATGGAAGTTACAAAGCTATTTTCTTATTAACTTCACATTAATTGCATTTAATGGGGAGTTACTCTAGATGAAAGTGGCCGGCCACTTTGTGAATGGTTGTGAATTCATTTTCATTCAAGGGTGGTGAATCTTCCTCCTTCTTCCTCTCAAGCTCTCCCTCTCCCTCTCCTCCTTGCTTGGCCGAATCTCACCAAGGTGCTAGCAGACCTTTGTGTGAGGTTTTCTCCACCTACGTGTCCGTGTGGATACTTCTAGAGGACCGGCGCTTGACGGTCTAGAGATCCGGCAACTCCTTGGACGAGCGGGATAAGCGAAAGGCACGCTTCGAAGGTATAACCCTTATCTAGTGTAGATCTAAAGGTTTTACAAACTTGTACAAGAAAAGGTTTTTCGAAAAGTTTTTGTTTACGAATCTTTGCATGGATCTACGACTTTGGGTGACTCAGGGTTTCCGCGACGCGAAAAAGCGGTTTTCGCAGCCCGAAGAACCCAACAAGTATAAAAGGCTACCTATGACACTCTTGTAATATTTTAGATCTATAAGTTTGCCATTTGGATCACTATTTAAGGTTGTGTTAGTCGTCATTGGTGTTTTTATTTCTTTGGTATTTTCCATTCTAAATTTTTTAAGTAATTCTTTTATGTATTTTTATTGGTAAACATAATTTTCTTAATTTTTTTGTTTAATTTGTAATCCTATGAAATATGTCAGTTTACCTACTAGGCTCATTTTAAATTCTTATTCCATTAAGGTTATAAATTCTTACAAAAATCTAAGTTGGTTGAACCAAAAATTATGCCATCTTGTTTAAGTGATTTTACAAATAGAGTTAGATCAATTTGACCTTAGTTGAACCCATTGGAAATTAAATGGGAGCTAAACCTTTCATACCAGGTCCTAGGTGCTTGTTTAAGACCATACAAGGCTTTCTTTAATTTAAACACATGGTCAGGCTGATCTATACTTTCAAACCTAGATGATTGACCTACATAAACTTCTTCTTTTATTAGCCCATTTAAGAAGGTAGATTTAGCATCCATTTGATAAAGTTTAAATCCTTTATGGGTTGTATAGCTTAGTGGCATTCTAATAGACTTAAGTCTGGCTACTGAAGCATATGTTTCATCATGGCCAAGTCTCTCTACTTGACTAAACCCTTTAACTACTAGTCTAACTGTGTTTCTAACAATTTTTCCATTTTCACTTAGCTTATTTCTAAATACCTATTTTATTTCTATTACCTTTTTATTATAAGGTAGTGGTACTAAATCCTAGACTTCATTTTTTTTAAATTGGACTAGTTCTTCCTATATAGCTATAATCCAGTCTGGGTCAAATAGGGATTCTTCTACTATTTTGTGTTTAATTTTAGAAATTAAAGATATTTGACTTAGATTTCTGAAAGATGATCTAGTTTGAACTCTTAGGTTTGGGTCACCTAAAATTTATTCAATTGGGTGGTTTGAGTTGACTCTTATTGTTCTAGACTCAGTTTATGTTTGTTAATTTTCTTATGATTGATTTTGTTCATCTTCGTATTCATCTATTAGGTTTTCACTTGCTTCTCCTAGATCAATGCTAGATCTAATGAAATCAATTGGTTGGTATTTAGGTCAAGTTGAGTTAGATTCTTTAGAGTTAGTTATTTCATCAAATTTTACATTGGTTGTTTCCTCAATTCTTAGTTTAGTTTTATTATAAACTCTATATCCTCTACTATTTAGGGAATATCCTACAATGATTCTATTTTCTTTTTTCGAGGTAAATTTTTCTAAGTGTTCTATTGTGTTTAATATGTAAACAGGACATCCAAATACCTTAAAATATTTAACATTATGTAATTTATTATAGTAAATTTCAAATGGGATATTATTATGTTTCTTATTTATTGTTGTTCCATTTTGTACATAATAGGCTATACTAATAGCTTTTGCTTAGAGATATTTTGGTAGTTAACATTCATTAAATATTGTCCAAGTGGCTTATTAGAGAGTTCTATTTTTCGTTTCAACTATTCCATTTGTTGAGGTGTATTAGGACACAAAAATTTTTCATGGTACACATTTTTTAAGCAAAATTTAGTAACCTATAAATTTTAAAATCTCCACCATTATCACTCCTAATTCATTTGATTTTTGAGACCTTTTCATTTTTAGATAGTTTATAAAAATTAATAAAAATTTCAAATATGTTATCTTTATTTTTTTTTAAGAATTTTACCCAAGTGAATCTTGAATAATCATCAATTATTACTACATAGTATAAATTTCCAATAATAGATTTAAATCCATGTGAGTTAAATAGATTTAAGTGTTGAATTGATTTGAGTTTGATTAGTTAGTTTGTGAGTTGATTTGGTCTATTTTCCTTTTTGACAAGAATTACAAATTGTTGAGTATAAGTTAGATAGTTTTGGTAGAACTCTAACTAAGCCATTTAGTTTGGTGAGGTTTCTAAAGTTAGTGTGGGGCATTCTCCTATACGGCAGCCATGTTTTCATTTTTGTGTTAAGTGACACTTAAGTAAGGAGATAACTAAGTTAATTGTATAAATGTTATTATTCATAAGTCCTTTTAACATTATTGTAGTGAATTTCATATCTTTAATTAAGCATTCAGTGGATATAAACTTAATCTTATACTTTAAATTACACAATTGACTAACACTGAGTAAGTTAAATTTAAAATTTTCAATAAGGAGTATTTTATTAATAATAAAACAAGATTCTAATTCAATGTTATCTATTCCAATTATCTTCAATTTTTCGTTGATTCCAAAGGCAACTGTTTTAGTCTTTTGAAAGTTAATTTTGTTAACATTGTTTGATTCCCGGTCATCTGACAGGAGCAACCACTGTCCAATATCCATTTAGATTCCTAAAAAAGTAGAAAAAAATGAAATTTTAGCTCAAGTGTAAACTTAGTTTAACTTGATTTATTTTGATTTTAATTTAATTTAATTTAATTTAATTTAATTCTTATTCATCTCACCCGATCCATATTTTCAATTAGAAAATCCTATGATTTTGTGATATGAGTTAAGTTAAAATTTTAGGGTTTGGTTTAATTTGTGTTAGATTCAAGTTTAGCTTTGGATTCAACAAACAGGTATTCTTTGGATAAACTTCTAAGCTGCGGTGTGTCACTTGGACATCATTAGAGTAACCATGTTTTCAAAATTTTCCAAATAGTCCAACCTACTAAACATAGTAAAAACTTTGGTCTAAATAGGTAGGATTAGTAAAGGATAGCTTCAGTTAGTTACACTAAGTCAAATGCATCAGATCGAAGTCATATCTTCCTAGACATGCATAGATAGAGTTTCCCAAATCTACTATCATCCAAAACTTCTCCAATACTATTTGTCTAGTTAAAATTTTGTCCTAATTAAGATAGTCTTAATTAACAGCCCGGTAAATTATTATTTTTTTAGGTGTCAACTAATTGGGTGCCTCCCCCCTAAATTATTGAATTTGGATTTAAGTTTTTGATTTATGTCGATTATTTTTATAGTTATAATAAACTTGATTGTAACTTGAGTTTAGTTTAAATTTATAGTTATTTGATTTAAATTTACATTTTAAGTTTGAGTTTTAATTAGTTAGTTTATTTTTATTTGGTTTTGATAATGAACTTCAGTTTTAGGTACATAGAATTGATTGAGTCCTACTTGCTTAGTTAAACAAGCTTTTAGAACCCAAGCTTTAGTTTGTTTTTAACTTTGACTTATTAATGAGATAAAAGTTTTATTTATAGATCTGGACATATATCCGAGCCCGAACTTATTGTTTATAGCTTTTTATGTTTTAAGCTTTGGTTTGTTTTCAACTTGAGTTTATTAATTTCACCTTTTAAAATTGTATTTTGCTCCCCAAGTTTTACAACATGATTTGGATTTCCATTTTTAATTTATTCCCTAAGGTGTTGATTTTCCTCAAGAAGTGTTTTAGTTTATTTTTTAGATGTAATTAATTTTTTATTCAAACATGTAATTATTTTTTAAAAAATTAGCAGTTAAGATAGACGATACCTCATTCGAACTTATGGAAATGAGTATAGACTCGTGGCTTGATTCATCTTTAGACTCATCGTCTTAATTTGCCTCGCTTTCTGATTTCGGTCTGGATGCTATCAGCGTGAGGTAGTTATAATGCTCCTGATCTTGAACGTCTAATTCTTTGGAAGACGCCTCATCCCAAGCCACCTCTTCTTCTTTCTGCATTGTAATGTTAAGTAATTTATTCAGAAATGAATCCTTTTTAGTTACCTTTGTCTCATTTGTTCTTTCATGCAACTCGATGAGTTTATCCTAAAGTTCCTTTGGATTTTCATGCAGATCAATGCAGTTCAATTTCACATTTGTGAGTCCGCACTAGATTGTGTTCAATACATTGAAGTTGGTTTGTACCTTCTTTTTCATCTCCAAATTCCAGTTTTCTAGGTCCATCAAAATTTCAGTGTTGTTGTTGATCTGAGTCTTATATCCTTTGAGGATGCTAAACTATTGATTTGACTCCACTTGAGGTTCAGTAACCTCTAGTGACGAGCAATGCATACAAGGGTAGAGGAACACTATCACTAAATAGCTATTTGAAATAACCGTCAATCGACGCTCTGCTCCTCGTAAATCATCATATGATATTTCCACTCGGCAATGGTGGAACTTTATAGGTGTTAATCAACTAACACAACCTCCTCCACATCATTGAGGGTCATATATCTCTAGGTATCATCTGTAACACCCCACCCTCCTCGCTACTAGTTCGTGAGGGCGGAGCGCTACTGGACTACTAACTTTACTTAACTAACATTGCACACATGTAGATAGTAATTCCTAAAACTCTCGGAGAACTCAAAACATACAATTAACTAGCAGCGGAAGACTAAATGACTCATCTAATACATTCTACTCAACTCTTTGTTAATAAATTCTTATGCTAAATCCCAAGGCTTCTATAGTCCAGGCATCACACATCCATCCGCACCTCCTTGTCGCCTTCCTTTACTATAGCTTTTCCTTTCCTTTATCTGCAGTAAGAGGAAATGCATCTATAAGCAAAATTGCTTAGTAAGCGCTATCTAACTCACAAAACTCGAGTATCCATGTAAGCTAAAAGAAATCTAGAAATTAAATGCTCATCTAATAGCAAACGAAACATAGCATACTGAAATACTAAACATGTAAGCAAATCTAAACAACATGTCAGTATATAAGAAAGCTAAACTTGCTGAATTTTAAACTTATGTGAAGCTTATTTCTTTTGTTTGAAAACTTATACTTTAATACTTCAAAATAATAATCAACTTTCTTCTTGGGCCCGACAACTGTACTTGCTATGCGCGCATCCCTAACTAGACCCGAGATAGCTGGTCCCGAATCTAGTAGGGTTTACTAGGTTATCTAAACCTAGGGACGACAATGGGAGCCCAGCCCAAGGATAACTGAGAGTCCTGCATACTAGGTTATCTAAACCTAGGGACGACTATGGGAGCCTAACCCAAGACAACTAAGAGTCCAGTACAGTGCCACTGATAAAAGTAAAATACTTGTTATCTTTTAATACTTCTAATATATAATGCCTCGGCATTTTAACGAGCACCTTGTGTGCCAAAATCCCTAAAGTCTTGACTTTGAGATCTACGTAAGGCCTTGGCCTTTTTCTTTCTTTTCTTTATCTTTCTTATACTTGTTAATACTTCTAATAAAAGAATGCTTCTTTAAAAATTGAAATGTTTAAACAAATTCTAACTTTGAAATGCATAAACAAAAAATCTGCATACTATGCTAATCAAAATTCTGCATACTATTCTAATCAAGATTATGCATTCTATGTTACACTATTTCTGCATATTATGTAAACATAAATTCTGCACTATAATACTTAACCAAACTGCACTATAATCTTTTTCTTTAAAAACTACATTATAAGTTCCACCAAAAATCTGCACTATAAACTTTAAAGAAATTTGCACCATAAGCTCTTAAGAAATCTGCACTACAAGCTCTAAAGAAATCTGCATTTTAAGCTTTAAGAAATCTACACTACAAGCTTAATTAAAATCTGCACTATAAGCTTACATAAAAATCTGCACTATAAGCTTGATTGAAATCTGCACTATAGGCTTAATTAAAATCTGCACCTATAAACTTAATTAAAATCTGCACTATAAGCTTAATTAAAAATCTGCACTATAAGCTTAATTAAAATCTGCACTATAGGCTTAATTAAAATATGCACTATAAGCTTACATAAAAATCTGCATTATAAGTTTAATTAAAATCTGCACTATAGGCTTAATTAAAATATGCACTATAAGCTTACATAAAAATCTGTATTATAAGTTTAATTAAAATCTGCACTATATGCTTAATTAAAAATCTGCACTATAAGCTTAATTAAAATCTGCAATATAAGCTCTACATAAAAATCTGCATTATAAGCTTAATTAAAATCTGCACTATAGGCTTAATTAAAAATCTGCACTATAATCGCTTCTTATGCTTCGAATTCAAGAAGAACAAAGGTCCGAAACTACTCCTACTGCAGGTGAGAAGCACTTACCTTGATTTTTGGACTCACAACCAAACAAAAAGGGCTTCTAGGACCTTGGCCGACCGCCGGAGATGATGCCCTAACTTCCTTTCGTTTTCTGCCCGAGCTCCGCCATCGTACGCAGAAGAGAAGGAGAGAATGGTTTAAGTCACGGGAAAACAGAGCATCAACTTATCCCTTTTTATAACTTAATATTTCTATTAACTCCTTAAATAAATTCGCTACCTTTTCTAAACAGACAAATCCAACATCAACTTATCCCTTTTATAATCCAATATTCTGTAACTATCTTAAATAAATTTGCTATATTTTCTAAACAGACAAATCCAATATCAACTTATCCCTTTTATAATATTTTGTTAACTATCTTAAATAAATTCACTACCTTTTCTAAACAGACAAATCCAAGATCAACTTATCCCTTTTATAATCCAATATTCTATTAACTATCTTAAATAAATTCGCTACCTTTTCTATACAGAAAAATCCGTTTGCCCACCTGGTCAGTCGGGTTTTGACCGAGTCAAAGGTCGTGGGTTCAATTCTCGGCTTGGACATTTTTTTGTCGAAACTTCTTTCATTTAGTAAAAATACCAAACGACCTCAAAAAATTACATAAAAATACTCTAAAAATTTCTAAAAATCTCTAGAATATTTATAAAATATTTCTAAATATTTTTTAAGAACTTTTAGAACTCCTAATGAAAAAATTGGGTCGTTACATCATCAAGGATATCTAACTATATTTGATCGGTCCATGAGTCTGGATCTCCTATGAAACAACATTAGGCGAGTCAACTAACCATCACCTTATACACCGTTATGCTTTCAATGGAGGTAGAGAAGTACTCTCTCTCAAAATACCTCAAAATAATCACCAAGAGATGTTTTGTGTTGGTGCGGTTAGCATCAACGATTTAACCAAGGTTTTGATGAATGACAAATCAGGTTAAGTTAGTCTGTTGTTGTCTAAACACTCTGATCGAGTGTACAGGAGAAGTCCAGACAGGTCGACGGGCTGACCGGATGTCTGGCACGAAGCCCAGCTAGGTCGACAGGCTGACCGGATAGCTGGCGAGAAGTCCAGCTAGGTCGACGGGCTGACTGGATAGCTGGCACGAAGTCCAGATAGGTCGACGGGCTGACTGGACGTCTGGCAGGTAAGTGAGGTAATTCACTAGAGGGGAGTGACTGCGAGGACGCGTTCCCTGGAAGGAAACATTAGGCGTCGATCCGGCTTAGATCCATTTCGGATATCTAAGTCAAGATCGTGACTAGATTCCGGTCTCGGAAAGACGGAATCTAAGTCATACTTTGCTTATCTATAAAACTGTGCTAACAATCTTTGCTGCAGGGTACATTTACCTCGGACTAACCTTTTCTTGCAGGAGAAGGACTTTCTGGAGAAGAGGGGTCCGGGCGCCCGGAGGGGATTCGGGCGCCCGGAAGGGATCCGGGCGCCCGGGAGGCAAGTTTTATCCCGATTGCGCGTCGCCACGTGGAGCTCACTGGTTGGACCTGCCACATCCCACTAGGGCACCTGGAAGGGATCCGGGGCACCCTGAGCTTCATATAAAAGAAGGGGCAAGGGTGGAGCTTCTATATGAACTCAGAATCCAAAGATCTGCTGCTCTGTGCTCTTGCGACGCCACGAAAAGCTCTTCGACTCAGTGTTGGTTTTGTTCTAATTCTATTGTCGGTATTTTCCTTATCTGTCAATTCTTGTACTTAACTCTGTAATATTCGAATTGATAGTGATTGCCCAACGAAAGTGGTCAAGGACCACGGGCCTTCGAGTAGGAGTCGTCACAGGCTCCGAACGAAGTAAAATCAATTGTGTTCATTTACTTTTCCACTGCGTACTTTTACACTCGAATTTTCGAATCGATATTCACCCCCCCCCCTCTATCGAATCTAACAGTCCTACATTTTGTTCTCAAAATTTGTCTTCTACATCTTCCTTAACATGGTGCCTGGTCATTTAAAGGATATGCAGCTAACATTATCTTTTACGCACCAGTACCAATCATATATTTGAATGTACTCACCAATTCATACACCTATATAATGAATGTATCACGTAAGTGTTAAGCAGCTAGTTATATACTTTTCACAATAGTGGGGGTCATCTATCCGAATGTACCTTCTAGGTTACCCAACTAGGTAGATACAATCCATGGTCAAAGTCCCCTATGGAATAGGATTCATCGATCCTCTACAGACTAGTCAAGTCAATAATGGTATGCGGCTAATTCAATCCATTCTACGTATGTACAAGTCATGTACTCCAATGGGCCTTCTAGGTTATCTAACCAAACACAAACAACCCGAAGATTAGAATCTCCATGAAATAGAGTAAGTCGGTCCCCTACTGACTAAGTTAATAAGAGTAAATCAGTCCTTTACTAACTAAACCAACAAGAATGAATCAGTCCTCTACTAAGCAAACCAACAAAAATAAATTGGTCTTCTACTAATCGAAACAAAAAGAGTAAATCGGTCATCTACTAACCAAACCAACAAAATAAATCGGTCCTCTACTGACTTAACTAACACGAGTAAATCGATACTCTACTGTCCAAGCCAACATGATATCTAGTAGATACTATCCATTACCCATGAGTAATAGCAGAAACTAGCAATACAGGTGGTATGGTAGAAGAAATCCCATGAGACTATAATCTTTGATCTCTCTAGTAGGAAGTGATAGACCTAAAGAATGGCTAACCCAACACATGTTATACATGCTATAAATAACTAGACTAGTACTAGCAGAAGTGTATGATAACATTATACAAACATACCTTCTACAGCTTGGAGATATCTTGTCACTGTCTGATCTCAAAACTTAAAAAGTCATATCAAGAAAACAAATCACAAAATCTAAAAACATGAGAAAATAGGCCTCGTAAATTTATGGCTCTGATACCAATAAATTGTCACGCCCCGAGGGTAAGGTTGTTCGATAAAAATCGGACAGCACCTTGTTAGAGTGTATACTAAAAATCTAGCTTTTTGTATAAACATTTAAGAATCACATTGGTCAAATTATCTACATTTACTACTAAGTGTAGTTGTTCAATTAATTTATATTGTAGATAACATGGTGTGTGGTGTCACACACAGAAGATCATGTTATCAGTTCTTTATAAATTATAAATAGTAGTTCACGACTAAGATGGAAAGGAACAAATTATTGGAATGGTCATAGTGTAATTAGGTATTAGTTTATCTCAACTAATAAATTACAATAAGTACACTACAAGTGTATTGAGTAGGACCATTTAAGGTAAGTTCTTTTTTATACTGATTTAATAAAAGAACAAGACCTTAGTTATTATGGAAGTGTGTGCTCTTAATCCTAATATAATAACAAGCACATATATTTAGTATTTATTTCTTTGACTTATCAATGGGTGAGATTTAGATCGATAAATCAATAAGCCTGATAAGTTGGGAAATGATATTACTTATAGTGTGTGTTGTTGATTATAGAAGTAAACTATGTCCTAGTAATCTAGGTTGAGAATGTCCCCAAGAGGAGCTCATAAGGATTGTCATGTTAAATCCTGCAGGTGAACTTAGTCCAACATGACGATGAGGTTGAGTGGTACTACTCTTGGACTAAGATATTAATTGAGTTATCAGTAACTCATTGATGTGCGTAGATTATATACTCTTTTACGCATGTTTTTACGCACATTTACATACTTTGAGCATGCTTGATCTATGCATTTTTATACTTCCAGCTTTCCTTTTAGCATATTTACTCTTTTGGTTCGGAGATCTGCTTTTTGTGCATTTTCTGTACACAGGAGTCGAAATTGGTGAAGATTATGCGTCCTCGGGCAAGCTTGGAAGTAATTGAAGGGAGAGATCATCAGGCCGTGTACCACACATGGTCGTGTAGTCTTAACAGGAAGGGAAGAGGACATGGCCGTGTGAATCTCACACGGCCGTGTCTTGATTTGAAGAAATCAGAGCAGATGCCTTACATGGCCGTGTGGATCTACATAGCCGTGTGAGGTTTCCAGAGGCCAAGCAGATGGTGGCCGTGCGCATCACACGGCCGTGTGGAGTTTCCAGAGACCAAGCAGGTGTTGGCCGTGTGTACCACACGGCCGTGTAGCAATTCCAGAGAGTAGAAGGGCCTAGGCCGTGTACACCACACGACCGTGCAGCTTTGGCAGAGAGGGAACTGGACATGGCCGTGTGAATCTCACACGGCCATGTCGTGGGGCCGTGTGGCGCCCGATTTCCTCCTCTATTTAAACCTTCCTTCATAAATTGAAAGGGGATCTCTCCCCCCTTTGGGAGAAGGCAAGATTTGGTGGTTTCCTCCCATTCTTGGGAGGATTTCTGGGCGATTCTAAGGGAGATCTTGACGATTTCGACTCTGAAGCGAGGATTGGATCCGAAGACGAGGCTTCTTCGTAGATAAGTTTTCTCTTTCCCCCTTTTCTTGGTTTCTTGGATTGGGGATTTAAGAAATGCTTGTAATCTTTATTTCTACGGGTTTTCTTCCTCGATTCATGGAGTAGATCTTGTATTCTAGGATTAAGGGAGTATTTGTATGATGGATTGATGTAATCTCATATGGATTTGCCATTTTCTTGTTTCAATGACATTATCTTGCTTGTATCAATTAGATCTTGAATGATTGATGGTGATGTGTGCTTAATTCTCATTCTTGATTGATTGTTTGGATTTCTTGTGGACTTTGTAGAGATAAACTCTCACTTGATCATCCGAGGGATCCACGTGACAGGCGCAAGCCCGTGTAAGGACATTTGAGAGACAATCTTAAAGAGGAAATAGGAATATTCAAGAGAGTAGGATGGATTTTGTGATTAGTTTCTTGTATCTTGATAGATTAATAAGTTGTGGGCTTCTATGTTGATATCCGAGGAAGGCATAGTAATAGGTGCGCTTCTGTGTAAGGACAACGTAGGTTCACGTCTAATTGATCATATTTAGATACATTTCTTAGTCCTTAGCCGGTTATCTATTGCAAGAGAGAACCGACAACTTTCTACAAGTGTTTGGCAATTGAGGGATAAGAATTGGTGAACCATTTACATTCAAGAAATCTTACAAAGAAATCGAAACTCCTAGAATCTCCCTTTATCATAACCCAAAACACTAAACTCTTGTTTGTTGATCTTTAATATTAGATTTGTTTACCCTTACTTTGCATTTGAAACGATTGGATAGTTGTTTAGCTAATTAGCATTGAGACATTTCTAGTGCTTATTCCAGTCCCTGTGGATACGATAATCTTTTATATTACTTGCGACATTTCCGTACACTTGCGGAGCGTAACAAGTTTTTGGCGCCGTTGCCGGGAACTGCGCTATAACATTAGGAATTATCAATTGGGTTAGACTAAACATAACTTTTGTTTTTCTTTCATATTGCGTAACAAGTAACTAATCATTAGATTTTTTTTTACTTTCTTGTATAACTTTTACTACTTGTTAATTCTTTTTGTACAAATTCAATTATGCATTTTTGGTTCTTTTATTTTTCTTTTTCTGTTGAACTGTCATTTGCTATCTTGTTCTTGTGTATGCGAAGATCTAACTTTGCAGGGGAATTCTTTCCTTTTGACCCTGAGATTGACAGAACTTTCCATAAAAGAAGAATTCTGTAAAGGCAAATCGAAGAACAAGAATATCTAAACATGGTGTGCAAGTCACTAGGAGATTATGGAGCACCGAAGTCTGCAAAACAAATGGGAGCAATTGTTTACCCTAACATACAAGCAAGAAATTTTATACTCAAACCATCTTTTGTTTCCATGGTTCAGAAAACTCAGTTTGGAGGATTGGAGATTGAAAATCCTTATTCCCATTTGATGGAGTTTTATAGATATTGTTATACTTTGAAATATGAAGAAGTTTCATCTAATATTGTTCAGCTGCTTGCTTTTCCTTTTAGTCTGAAGGATGCTGCAAAAATATGGTACAATTCTCTAAAGTCTCAAAGTATCAGAACATGGGATGAGTTAGAGCAAAAATTCCTTGACCAATATTTCCCTCCAAGGAAAACTACTTATTTGAGAAGTCAAATTTTAAATTTTAAGCAATTGGATGGAGAAAAATTATACCAAGCCTGGGAAAGATATTCTTCTCTTCTGCAGTTATGTCCACATCATGGAATTGAGAAATGGTTAATTATGCATTTGTTCTATGTTGGGCTTTCTTTCTCAAATAAGAATCAACTGGATTTAGCATCTGGAGGATCATTTTTGAAAAAAAGTTTAGAAGAAACTTTTGAGATAGTTGGCAAAATTACGCAAAATTCCAATGATTGGGCAGAGCAAGATAGCTCATTCTTAACATTGGATATCATTAGAGAAAAGGATGATGTTGAAAAAGGTCTTATCTTGAATCAAAATGATTTCCAAACATTATTTCCTTGGTGTTGTGAATCATTATCAAAAATGTTTGGTGAAAAAGCATTTTCAGCAGAAAAGGGGGTATGTCTTGGTGATCATAAGGAGGATGATTTGTCTTTAGACAATGAAGAGTTGTTAGCAGAAAGCTTGGCTAAGGAGGAGACTATGTTGATAGAACAAGAGCCAATTTTACCAGAAATAGTACCACCTCAACTTGAACTTAAACCATTGCCACCAAATCTTAAGTATGAATTTCTTGGGCCGAATTCTACTTATCCAGTTATAATTAATGCTCAGTTAAATGAGTTTGAAACAAATAGACTGTTGGATGAGTTAAGGTTGCATAGAAAGGTCATTGGATATACAATTGGTGATATAAAAGGGATTAGTCCATCTCTCTGTATGCATAGAATTTTACTTGAAGAGGGGTACAAGAACTCGATTGAGCATCAAAGGAGACTAAATCCAAATTTAAAAGAGGTAGTAAAGAAGGAAGTGATTAAACTTCTTGATGCAGGGATTATTTACCCAATTTCGGATAGTGAATGGGTGAGTTCAGTCCACGTGGTTCCAAAGAAAGGAGGAATGACTGTTATCAAGAATGAAGAAGATAAGATAATTTCAACATGAACAATGACGGGGTGGCGAATGTGCATTGATTATCGGAAGTTGAATAAAGAAACAAGGAAGGATCATTTCCCTTTACCATTTATTGATGAAATGCTTGAAAGATTGGCTAAACATTCCTACTTTTGTTACTTGGATGGATATTCTGGATTTTTTCAAATTCCAATTCATCCTCAAGACCAGGAGAAGACTACTTTTACTTGTCCTTATGGTACCTTTGCCTATCGTCGGATGCCATTTGGGCTTTGTAATGCTCCTGCCACTTTTCAGAGATGCATGATGGCAATTTTTTCAGATTTAATAGAAAAAATTATGGAAGTTTTCATGGATGACTTTTCAATCTATGGGAATGACTTTGATTCTTGTTTGTCAAATCTTTCTACTGTTCTAAAAAGGTGTGAAGATACAAACCTAGTGTTGAACTGGGAAAAATGTCATTTTATGGTCAAGGAAGGAATAGTCTTGGGGCATAAAATTTCAGAGCGTGGTATTGAGGTAGATCCAGCAAAAGTGGAAGTAATAGACAAATTACTCCCACCCATCAATATAAAAGGAGTTAGGAGTTTTTTAGGACATGCTGGCTTCTATAGACGTTCTCTTAAGGACTTTTCAAAGATTTCCAAGCCATTAACTAATCTGTTGTTTAAAGATATTGAGTTTTGTTTTGATAGTGAATGTATTGAAGCCTTCAATAAAATCAAGAGTGCTCTTACAATAGCTCCAGTCATTCAGGCACCTGATTGGGATCTTCCTTTTGAAATAATGTGTGATGCTAGTGATTTTGCTGTAGGAGCAGTTTTGGGACAGCGAAGAAATAAGATTTTACATGCGATCCATTATGCAAGTAAACACTTGATGCAGCCCAAGTAAACTATTCTACTACAGAAAAAGAATTATTGGCAGTGGTATTTGCTATTGATAAATTTTAGATCTTATCTAGTGGGATCAAGAGTAATAGTATATACTGATCATGCAGCTATCCGATATCTACTTGGAAAGAAAGACGCTAAACCAAGGTTAATCAGGTGGATTTTACTTTTGCAAGAGTTCAACCTTGAGATTAGGGATAAGAAAGGAGCTGAAAATGTAGTAGCGGATCATTTGTCTAGAATATCTCAAAAGTCAGAAAATGAGGTGGATTTTGATTTGCCTATTGATGACATATTCCCGGACGAACACTTATTAGCTATATCAAGTGTGAAAACTCCTTGGTACGCAGATTTTGTGAATTTCCTTGCTAGTGGAGTGTTACCTTCGGATTTTTCTCATCAACAAAGGAAAAAGTTTTTTTCAAAAGTTAAGAATTATGTTTGGGATGAACCTCTCCTGTATAAGAAATGCAATGATGTGATTTATCGAAGATGTATACCTGAGGAAGAAGTTAGAGATATCTTGTTTCATTGCCATTCTTCGTCCTATGGAGGACATTTGGGTAGTTCAAAAACGATTACGAAAATTCTTCAAGCAGGATTTTATTGGCCAACCTTATTCAAGGATGCTAAGTTGTTTGTTCAGTCTTGTGATCAATGTCAAAGAACTGGGAATATAACTAGAAGAAATGAAACGATGTTAAATTACATTCTTGAGGTTGAGTTATTTGATGTTTGGGGAATTGATTTCATGGGACATTTCCTCTTTCATATGGGAATAGGTATATTCTTGTGGCAGTAGATTATGTGTCCAAATGGGTAGAAGCTGTGGCATCTCCTACGTGCGATGCGAAAACAGTTATCAAATTATTTAGGAGTATTATCTTTCCAAGATTTGGGGTGCCAAAGGCAGTCATTAGTGATGGAGGATTACATTTTATAGAGAAACAGTTTGAAAACTTACTTAGAAGATATGGAGTGAAGCATAAAGTAGCAACACCTTATCATCCTTAAACTAATGGGCAACCTGAGATATCTAACCGGGAAATTAAGTCCATATTAGAAAAGACTGTATCCACTTCAATAAAGGATTGGGCGTTGAAATTAGATGATGCTTTATGGGCATATCGAACTGCTTATAAAACTCCTATTGGGATGACCCCATTTCGATTAGTTTATGGTAAGTCTTGCCATCTTCCAGTTGAACTAGAACATAAGGGTTATTGGGCAATTGCAAATTTGAATATGGATTTAAAGGAAGCAGGGGAGAAAAGGAAACTTCAGTTGAACGAACTTGATGAATTAAGGATGGATGCATATGAGCATGCTAAGTCTTACAAAGAAAGGACGAAAAAATGGCACGATCAACACATTCTTCGTAAAGACTTTAATGTAAGAGATTTGGTTTTGTTGTTCAATTCAAAATTAAAACTTTTTCCTGGGAAGCTTAAGTCAAGGTGGACGGGTCCATATGAGGTAAAGAAGGTTTACCCTTTTGGAGCTGTAGCTATTTGGAACAAAGATTTTGGGATAGTTAAGGTAAATGGTCAACGTCTGAAAAAATATATTCATGGTACGAAAATAGAAGAGGTACAAAGGTTGTATTTTTCTGAACCCCACCCTCCAGATTGAATTATTTTAGCTAGTATAAATTCATTTTGTTGGTTTTTACTTGTTCTTGATTTTGTTTTCAGGTTAGGTGCAAAACAAAGCTCGGCCGTGTGCTATACACGGCCAGGCCAAGGTTGCAGGGAAGGGAAGTGTTTGGGCCGTGTCATCCAAACACGGCCGTGTAAAGAATCCCGAGAAGAAAGATGGAGAGGTCGTGTCCTAGACATGGCCGTGCGAAGAAACCCGTAAAAAAAGAGGTTTAGGTCGTGTCCCAGACACGGCCCGTGTCTGGAATCCAGAGAAGAAAGGGAAGGGGGCCGTGTCATAGACACGGCCGTGCGATGAGAAATGAACATGGCCGTGTGATATCACACGGCCTGATCCACATCTTCTTAAGGAATTAGGGCACGGGGTGTGGGGCGGCACACGGCCGTGTACCGCCGCTTGTTCCTCTTTCCTATCTTCCCATTTCTAAAGGTTTAAACTACTTCTTCTAATTTTTCCTTCTCATTCTTCTTTAGGAGATTTGATTTTCTTCCATGGAAAACGTGATTAAGGAGATTTCGGCCACAAGAAAAGGGAAGGAGAAGGTGGTTGCAAGAAAGGAGAGGAATGTTTGCTTTAAAGGTATTTCTAATGACTTTGGTATTGTTTTCTCTAGTGATGAGCAACGGTATAGATATTCTTCTTTATGTAAATGACCTCTTTTAGGCACTAGGTTTCTTGATGTTGAAACTTTAGAAACTTTGGGGTTTAAGGATGATTTAGTTTGGCTATTTGAAAGGATAGGATGGAGTGGTTTAGTGAACATGAAATATCCTACTTATCCTAGAATTGTTTTTGAATTTTTAAGCTCAATAGAGGTTGATAATGTTCAAGGTGGGGGGAAGTGTAAATTTCGTTTGTTTAATGAAAGTTATGAATGGACGTTGGGAGATTTTAATACTTGTTATGAATTGCCAAAGAACGAGGTGTGTGTGATTTTGCCCCAATTTGAGAATTCACATTTTTGGCAACATATTTCTGAACAACCGCTATTTGATCCTCATAATTCTAGAGTTTCCCAAATTATCAATCCTATTTTCAAATATGCTTACTTAGTCATGAAAAACACTATATTTGGAAGGGAGGACAAAGAGGGATCGGTAAGACTTGTAGATTTGTATTGTTTGTGGGCAATGGTCGAAAGTGTTCCAATTAATTCTGGTTATTTCTTTCTTAGACATTTGGCAAAATTAGGGAAATCAAATTCTACCACACCTATTATTTTGGGGGGATTACTTACTCAATTGGCCCTAGTATTAGGATATGATTTGAGTGAATTAGAGGTGGTGGAGAGTTCTTGTACATTGGATTTCAATTCATGTTTAGCAATGAAAATGATTAAGCATGAAGAGCATGGGTTTAGTTTAGTCATTAAAAATGGTTTCCCTTTAAAATTGCCCAATCATGATTTTACTACAATTCATAATAAAGAGAATTGGTGTTTAAAGTTAGCTAGGCAACAATCTAGAGCTTTGTCAACTTTTACTCCAAGAAATGTTTCTAAGGGTAACCAAGAGGTTCATAGTTTTATGTTTCAAGAACTTAATTCTACTTTAAAGAATATTCATAGTGATTTCGATTCAACTAATGAATTTCTTGAAGATAAGAAGTTTATGGAGGAGGAACTATTTAAAAAGCTACAAGATTATTTCAAGAGTGAAAGAGAATTGTGTGATAAGATTTCTAAAATGATGAATGCTTATAGGGCTAAAATGGAATTTCATGAGGATCTTAGAGGTTCTATGAGATTTGTGCAGGATGATATTGATAAATTGTTTGAGTATCATAATTTTTTCAGAAACGAAGTTAAATGGTTTGTTAAAGATTTTGCATCTTCCTTCCCTGATTTTCCTGATTTTCCACCTCCTCCACCATATTGATCTCATCGGGACGATGAAAAGTTTAAGTCTGGGGGGGTGTCATGTACTGTTTAGTTTGGTTTTCAGTTTTTAGTTTTTGTTAGTTTTGCATGTTGGTTCTTATTTTCATTGCTTGTTGCTTTATTTTGCTTGTTTTTGAAATAATCATGGCGAAAATTTTTTTTTTGAGAACATCAAATCTTCATTTATATGCTTTCTTAGATTCAAGTGAAATGTTAGCACGATTATTGTCTTGATTCATGATGTTCGAATGATGCCAGTAGTAAACTTTGTGTAGTTCTTTTTTCTATCTTGGGAAGCATTAATAAGCTAAGAATCTTATGGTGATGAGTTTTAGTTTTGGTTCAACCTTAAGGATTTTATCTTCACTACACTTGTGCTTGATGCTTGAATAGTTGATGTCATTGAAATAGTCATGATTCATCTTGTTTGCTTAGTACTTGGTTTCCATGGTGATTCCTCAACTTTCATTTTGGTTACTGGATGAGGCTCAAATCATTAAAGCTCATTTGGAAAAATCAAAATATCCCAACATATGTGCTAAAAGTGCATTTGTGAATAAGTTTTGCACAATGCAAACACTTAAAAAAAAAAAAAAAGGATATAAAAAACAGTTGTCATGAGTGGAATCTAGCAAGTCACCCCTTTGAGACCGAGTTAGGTTACTGGGGAAATGACTGCTTAGTTTCTCTTGAGATTGAGCACACCTTTGAGACCTTGGGTTAATTGAGAAATATGAACCAAGTGAATGGTGAGTAAGTGCCTATCACTGGTTACTTGTCTTTCACTGGAAACATTAGGAATTCAAATTTGATGACGACTTGACTAGGACATGGATTGAAACTTGAAGGGTGTTGAGTTACTTTTACACTGTGCACAAGAATCTTATGCTTGAACCATACTTTACTTGTTTCCATGATCATGCTTGTTAATGAAACTTTTTAATAGAATTAGGAAAGTGCACTAGGTTTTATAAATGTGTTGTAGAACATATGAATTTAGACTGTAGCATTTTTCTTGAGGACAAGCAAAGGTTTAAGTCTGGGGGTGTGATGTGCGTAGATTATATACTCTTTTACGCATGTTTTTACGCACATTTACATACTTTGAGCATGCTTGATCTATGCATTTTTATACTTCCAGCTTTCCTTTTAGCATATTTACTCTTTTGGTTCGGAGATCTGCTTTTTGTGCATTTTCTATACACAGGAGTCGAAATTGGTGAAGATTATGCGTCCTCGGGCAAGCTTGGAAGTAATTGAAGGGAGAGATCATCAGGCCGTGTACCACACATGGCCGTGTAGTCTTAACAGGAAGGGAAGAGGACATGGCCGTGTGAATCTCACACGGTCGTGTCTTGATTTGAAGAAATCAAAGCAGATGCCTTACATGGCCGTGTGGATCTACACAGCCGTGTGAGGTTTCCAGAGGCCAAGCAGATGGTGGCCGTGCGCATCACACGACCGTGTGGAGTTTCCAGAGACCAAGCAGGTGGTGGCCGTGTGCACCACACGGCCGTGCAGCTTTGGCAGAGAGGGAACTGGACATGGCCGTGTGAATCTCACACGGCCGTGTCGTGGGGCCGTGTGGCGCCCGATTTCCTCCTCTATTTAAACCTTCCTTCATGAATTGAAAGGGGATCTCTCCCCCCTTTGGGAGAAGGCAAGATTTGGTGGTTTCCTCCCATTCTTGGGAGGATTTCTGGGCGATTCTAAGGGAGATCTTGACGATTTCGACTCCGGAGCGAGGATTGGATCCGAAGACGAGGCTTCTTCGTAGATAAGTTTTCTCTTTCCCCCTTTTCTTGGTTTCTTGGATTGGGGATTTAAGAAATGCTTGTAATCTTTATTTCTTCGGGTTTTCTTCCTCGATTCATGGAGTAGATCTTGTATTATAGAATTAAGGGAGTATTTGTATGATGGATTGATGTAATCTCATATGGATTTGCCATTTTCTTGTTTCAATGACATTGTCTTGCTTGTATCAATTAGATCTTGAATGATTGATGGTGATATGTGCTTAATTCTCATTCTTGATTGATTGTTTGGATTTCTTGTGGACTTTGTAGAGATAAACTCTCACTCGATCATCCGAGGGATCCACGTGACAGGTGCAAGCCCGTGTAAGGATGTTTGAGAGATAATCTTGAAGAGGAAATAGGAATATTCAAGAGAGTAGGATGGATTTTGTGATTAGTTTCTTGTATCTTGATAGATTAATAAGTTGTGGGCTTCTATGTTGATATCCGAGGAAGGCATAGTAATAGGTGCGCTTCTGTGTAAGGACAACGTAGGTTCACGTCTAATTGATCATATTTAGATACATTTCTTAGTCCTTAGCCGGTTATCTATTGCAAGAGAGAACCGACAACTTTCTACAAGTGTTTGGCAATTGAGGGATAAGAATTGGTGAACCATTTACATTCAAGAAATCTTACAAAGAAACCGAAACTCCTAGAATCTCCCTTTATCATAACCCAAAACACTAAACTCTTGTTTGTTGATCTTTAATATTAGATTTGTTTACCCTTACTTTGCATTTGAAACGATTGGATAGTTGTTTAGCTAATTCGCATTGAGACATTTCTAGTGCTTATTCCAGTCCCTATGGATACGATAATGTTTTATATTACTTGTGATATTTCCGTACACTTGCGGAGCGTAACACTCATTTAATTAGTGGACATTCGACATCTTAAACACAGGGAGACTAACACACTCATTATATGAAGGAGCCCAAAACATAATTTGGGATTGGTGCAGTAGTTCAATAATAATTCTTTAGTGGTATGAATTATTATTGATGAAATTAAGTTGAGTGTTCGGGGCGAACACGGTAAGCTTAATTTCATCGGGAGACCAAAACTGATTCCTCCTCTCGGTCCCTATTGTAGCCTCTTCTATATAGAGATTTATACCCACTCATACCCACCTTCTTACTCACCTTAAGCCTAGCTTGGAGCCCAAGCTAGGGCCAGCCAAACCAAGGTGTGAGGTGGTCGGCCCTAGCTTGAGTCCGAGCTTATTGTGGACGGCCATAATTAATTAAAAGGATTTTATTTTTTAAAATTTTTCTTATGCGGATTCCATGCATTTAAAAAAGAGTTTAAAATTTAAATATTTCCTTTTATAGCTTTCTACAAAGGATTAAGAAAAGATTTTATATTTTTCCTTATTTGTAGATTGATAGGAAGATTTTAATTTTGATAAAACTTTCCTTTTTTGTAACCATGTTCATGCTTTTAAAAGAGAGTTTAAAATTTAAATCTTTCCTTTTATAGCTTTCTATAAAGGATTAAGAAAAGATTTGATATCTTTCTTTATTTGTAGATTGATAGGAAGATTTTAATTTTGATAAAACTTTCCTTTTTTGAAACCATGTTCATGATTTTAAAAGAGAGTTTTAAAATTAAATATTTCCTTTTATAAGTTTCAACAAAAGATTGAGAAAAGATTTCATATCTTTCCTTATTTGTAGATTGAAAGGAGATTTTAATTTTAGAGAAAACTTTCCTTTTTGGAAATCATCCACATGTTTAAAAGAAATATTTTAATTTATAAAATTTCCTTTTATATACCAACCATGAAGGGAAAAATTATTAGAGAAATTTTTTAATAAATTTCCGGAAACAAATTAGGAAGTTTTAATTCTTGTGTGAATTAAACTTTCTTTAATTGGAGCTAATAGGTGGCCGACCATGTTAATAATGAAAAGGAAATTGTTTTTTAATTAAATAAATTTTCCTTTTCATGGCAAAGGAATTAAGGATGTTTTTATTTAAGTTTCCTTATTTGTCAAGACCAAGGATTATAAAAGAGGGGGTAGATGTGCCTTCATGGGTAACGACTCTATTCTATTTCTTCCTCTCTTTTCCTCCTTGGTGGTGGCCGACCCTATTGCTTTTTCCTCTTCCTTTTCTTTCTTCTTCATTGGCCGAACCTCATCATCTCTTGGAGCTTGAAGGTGGCCGGGTTCTAGCTTGGAGAAGAAGGAGAGAAAGGAAGCATCCCTTTGGAGCTTGGTGGTGGTGGCCGAACCTCATCTATTCTTGGAGTACTTGTGGTGGCCGAACCTTGCAAGGAGAAGAAGGCTTTGGGTGGTTCTCATCTCAGTAGATCATTGCCCACACAATGTCCGGGATAAGAAGAGGAATATGGTAGAAGATCAAGAGGTCGTTGCATACAAAGGAAGGTATAACTAGTAATTATTTTCCGCATCATACAAGTTTTTCTTTTGTATGAATTCCAAACACAAGAGACATTAGATTCTAGTTTTTTGAATTGTATTTCAAGTTTGTGTTTTTCTTTGTTTTTTGAATTTATTATTCGATTGTTCTTTTTTTGTTAAACCTAGAGTTATATAAGGAAATTAAATATTAGCTTTCCTTAAAAGGTTTTGTTTAGGCGGTGGTGGATGCTCCCATAACCAAGAAGGCTATGTGTCTCATCATGCAGTGCTGGAAGCCAATTTTGGAAATTAATATTTAATTAAATTTATAACATAGGTTGATTTGGATCAATAGTGTTAAGTTTCGCTTGCGATCCAAGTCTAAACCATTAAGAACAGATAAGTTAAATTTGGAATCAATAATGTTAAGTTCCATTTGCGATTCCTAATTTAACTTCTAAAGAACACAATAAATTGTTTAGGAAAAGGTTCGACACTTGTACAAAATTTTTGTACAGTGGAACCGGTACGATCCTCCTAAGACCAACCAACACACCTGTCCTGTAGCAATGACAACTGAATCATGTATACTTTTCCCCAAGGCTACTCACAAGCCAACAATATCCCACATGGATGGATATAAAAACACAATCACGCAGTTATATATACAGCTCATACGGCTGGTGTTAGTATTAGCGTTAGTACCAATTATGAGATGATTGTAAAGGGCTCATTTTTGTATCATATTTCATTATTAATAAAAGGCAAAGTTGGTTATTATATTTATTTTAGATCAGCGTTGATTGAAAAAGTATAATAATATCCTTGGGTACTAGGTTCTTTATCTATAGCATATCAATTAGTTGAATTGATAGTGAGATATTGTAGATATACATAGAACACTACTCTTAACTATTCCTAGTCAAACATTAATATGCAAGGACAATATTAATGCGTTGAGACTAGCATGTAGGTCAACGGATGACTTAGTCTCATAAGTCATGGATATGAAATAACAGGTTAACACATGGGTATATATTAGAGAATATGTACTGAATGACCCGCCATGAGAATATTTCATGGATCATTATATGAGTGTCATAAACATTCTCATGTGACTATTGGTATGAATAGTTCTTAGACCTGAAGTCACTACGGTTCCCTATATAAGGAGTTGTGTACTTTGGTATCGGCAAACGCCACCTTTAACAAGGTGGGCAATAAAGTCGATCACTGGGTATGAAATGAATTATGTGGAGGGATGTGAGTGATGCAGATGGGATCTATCCCTTTCATATGACGGAAGCGATATCTGTTGGTCCCTTGATTAGTAGGACACAAGAAAACATGGTCATGCTCAAATGAGTCAATATGAGATATCACTACAACAAAAACCCTCATAGAGATCGGTTTTCCACTGATGTCTATTACATTTTCGAGGATGTCTATGAAGGCGATGTAAAAGGTCTGCCATTTTAGACATCGGGTTAAAATCGATGTAGTATCACTTAATGACATCGGGTGTAAAATCGATGTAATATTATATGTTAATAACACCAGTTTTGAAAGCGGTATACGACTGATGTAATATTAGTTAAGGAAACCGGTTTTGCAGCGGTGGAAAACCGATGTAATATCAGTATTGTTTAACGACACAAATTCGATTTTCGAAATAGTGAAGCACTAATATTATCACCAAGCAAATCATAAAATTAAGTTAATATTATTAATTCACTAAGAAAATCACAAATAAAAATGCACTGATGTATTTAAACACACCAAGTTAATATCCATATAACCAACACATAAATATTCTTCTTACAACATAAAAAGATAATAGATATTGTGCATATCAAGTCAGTATCCACAAATTACACATAACTATTCTTCTTACAACATCAAAAGGTAATAGATAGTACACAAAAATTCTTCTTACTGGTGCCAACGTTATCTTTCTTGCTCTGTGAAGAGATTTAACTAAATCCTCCCCAGTAGTTTTATTTGTTAATAAACAATTCTCTTTATCTATTACTGGATGGGCACCTCTGCTTGTTTGATGTCCTGAGGGTGACAACTGATTGGTGATTCTTTGTAAAGGAGGCCTTCATCTTAAAGGAGCCACTGGAGGCTTTGGGAACTTTGCAACATCCTTCATGGTTGTCCTCTCACCATTTAATTGATTCTCCGATTCTCTTACCTAAATAGAATAAAATAGTCAATATGGATATAAATGTTGGGTTTTTCGGGCCGCGAAAATCACGTTTTCACGTCGCGAAAACCCCGAATCACCCATGCCACTGGATCTCGTGCGAAGGATAGATTTCAAAAATTTACATGTACGAGTTTCTACTTAGATCTACTTCTAGATCTACAAGAAGAAAAAGGTTATACCTTTGAAGCGCGCCCTTCGCGAATCCCGCTCGTTCAAGGTGCCGGATCTCTAGACCGTCAAGTGTATGGTCCTCTAGAAGTATCCACACAAACAATCCCTGATGGAGAAGACCAAACAAAGGTGTGCTAGCACCTTGTCTTGTTCGCCCAAGAGAGGAGGAAGGGAAGAAGAGAGAGCTTCAAGAGGAAGGAGATGTGAATGCACTTGAATGAGAAAAATGAATTCTCTTCACATTCAAAAGTGGCCGGCCACTTCCCAAGTGTAACCCCCAAATTTTGCATTAAGTGCAATTGATGTGAAGCCATTAAAGAGAATGACTTTGTAACTTCCATGAGGTGGCACCCCATGATGATGTGGAATAACATCATTAGTCCACATCAATGCCAACTCACCAATGAGGTGGCATAAAGTCAAGTCAAACTTGACTTTTATCTTCCTCTCAAGTCAAGTCAAACTCGACCAAATCTCTTCCATGGTTGATCTAATCTAACCATTTGATTCAAGCCAACTTAATATAATGAATCTAATTCATTAAATTAAGTTGATCTAATGAGTCATAATCTAAATTAGACTCATTGAATACATGAATCAACTTGTGTTGAGTCCAACACAAGTTAGCCCAATTAGGATTACTCTTAATCCAATTTGATTCATCAAATGAATCTAATCCTCTTGGTTCATCATATGAACCTAATCTCCATCTAATTGTCCTTAGTGTGTAACCCTATAGGTTCTTGTAACGTTGGCAATGCCCTTAAACCCATTTAGGAGCATAAGTAATGAGCGGTATCTAGCAACACATCATTACTACCCAATGTTACAAGAATGTTGAGATCCAACATCACCTTGTGACTACTAATTGTGACTCCTCACAATATATGACAAGTGTCCTTCTATCCTAGACATCTAGATTGATCAATGTGAGGCATAGACCGTGTCATCCTCTGATCAAACCAAATCTTGAACTCCAAGTAGACTCACTAAATAAAATGAGCCCAATATCTCATATTGACTCATTTGGGCATGGCCATGCACTTCGTGGTCTCACTCTATCAAGAATACCGATGTCTCTCCCGTCATATAGGAGGGATAGATCCGATCTACATCACTCACATCCCTCTGCATAATTTATTATATACCCAGTAATCGCCTTTATAGTCCACCCAGTTACGGGTAACGTTTGACGAAACCAAAGTACATAACTCCTTATGTAGGGAACCATGGTGTCTTCAGGTCTAAGGACTAGTAGTCATACTAATAGCCACATGATTAAGTATATGACACTCATATAATGATCCATGATACTTTCTCATGGCGGGTCATTCAGTATACATTCTCCAATGCATACCCATGTGTCAACTTGATATCTCTATATCCATGACTTGTGAGATCAAGTCATCGAGTTGACCTACATGCTAGTCTTATCGCATTAACATTGTCACTGAATGTTAATACTCGAATAGGAATGATTAAGAGTAGTGTTTCCTATATCATCTCACTATCGGTTCAACTAACCGATTGATATAGGTGAGAACCGTCTACTCAAGGACGTAATTATACTTAGTTTATTTGGCACCAATACAAGTAAGTATAATAACCAAAAACCAAATGCCTTTATTTATATATAGAATATGATACAACAAGTCCAAAATACAACCATCAAATGATTGGCTCTAGGGCTCTAGCTAACAATCTCCCACTAGCACTAGTGCCAATCAGTGTAGGCTCTAAGCCCAAATGACCTAGTGTGACCATCATGCTTCCTCTGTGCTAAAGCCTTGGTCAAGGGATCTGCGATGTTAGCCTCTGTAGGTATTCTGCAAATCTTCACATCTCCTCTCTCGATGATCTCTCGAATGAGATGGAAGCGCCGTAGTATGTGTTTGGTCCGCTGGTGTGAGCAAGGTTCCTTCACCTGTGCTATAGCTCCATTGTTGTCACAATAGAGCTAAATAGGGTCAGCAATGCTAGGAACCACCACAAGTTCAGTGATGAACTTGCGAATCCAAACTGCCTCCTTTGCTGCCTCTGATGCAGCAATATACTCTTCCTCTGTCGTAGAATCAGCTACTGTGTCCTGCTTCGAACTCTTCCAGCTCACAGCACCACCATTAATGCAAAACACGAACCCCGACTACGATCTATAGTCATCCTGGTCGGTCTGGAAGCTAGCATCACTGTAACCCTTTACAGCTAGCTCATCATTGTCTCCATATATCAAGAAATATTCTTTAGTCCTTCTTAAGTACTTAAAAATATTCTTGACCGCTATCCAGTGACTTTCACCTGGATCTGATTGGTATCTGCTCGTCATGCTCAAAGCATACGAGAGATCAGGTCGAGTACATAGCATGGCGTACATGATCGATCCTATGGCTGAGGCATAAGGGATCTAATCCATGCGGTCTCTCACCTCTCTAGAAGAGGGACCTTGAGTCTTCGAAAGACTCACGCCATGTGACATCGGCAGAAATCCCTTCTTGGAGTTCTGCATGGCAAACCGAAGGAGTACCTTGTCAATGTATGTACTCTAACTTAGGCCAAGCAATCTCTTAGATCTATCTCTATAGATCTGTATCCCTAAAATCCGGGATGCCTCTCCTAAGTCCTTCATTGAGAAGCAACTCCCTAGCCAGGTCTTGACAGACTGAAGCAAAGGGATGTCCTTCCCAATGAGCAGTATGTCATCCACATACAATATGAGGAAGACAACTATGTCCCCTACAACCTTCTTGTAGACACAAGGTTCATCTTCATTATTGATGAAACCAAACTGTTTGATTGCATCATTGAATCGAAGATTCCAGCTCCGAGAAGCTTGCTTTAGTCCATAAATGGACCTATGTAGCTTGCATACTCTGCTAGTATACTGTGGATCTACAAAACCCTCAGGTTGTGTCATGTACACATCCTCGAGTAGGTTTCCATTCAGAAATGAGGTTTTGACGTCCATCTGCCAGATCTCGTTATCGTGGTAAGCTGCAATAGCAAGCATGATCCGAATGGACTTAAACATCGCTACTGGAGAAAAAGTTTCATCATAGTCAATACCATGAATCTGCTTGAAACCTTTAGCTACCAAGTAACCCTTATAGATAAATCCATCCATGTCAGTCTTTCTCTTAAAGACCCACTTACACCCAATGGGTTTTACTCCCTCAGGTGGATCAACCAAAGTCCATACTTGGTTGGTGTACATGGATTCCATTTCGGATCTCATGGCCTCTAGCCACTTCTTGGAATCTGGTCTCATCACAGCTTCCTGATAGGTGGTAGGCTCATCCTCTATGAGCACAATGTCATCATGGTCAGACAAGAGAAATGAGTATCTCTCAGGCTGACGACGTACCCTATCAGACCTGCGAAGAGGTATGTCTACTTGAACTGGTTGTTGTTCCTCAACTCCTTGTGGAACAACATCATCCACAACACTTTGTGGTTCCATCAACTTCAAGCATGGTCAGCTATTGTTCGCATCTTGAACTTCTTCAAGATCGAACGTGCTCCCACTAGTCTTTCTAGAAACAAAGTCCCTTTCTAGAAAGACCCCAGTCTTTCCACAACTGAATGTAGAAGTAATATCCCTTAGTTTCCTTGGGATATCCAATAAAATAGTACTTGTCGGATTTGGGTCCTAACTTGTCTGAGACTTGACGTCGAACGTAAGCCTCACAATCCCAAATCCTCATGAAAGACACCAGGACATCTCTCACAGTCCATATCCTATATGGTGTCTTTATCACGGCCTTGTATGGAACTCGGTTGAGTATAAAAGCTGTCGTGTCTAGAGCATAGCCCCAAAGGTATGTCGGAAGATCTGTGTGACTCATCATAGATCGTACCATATCTAATAGGGTATGATTCCTCCTTTCGGATACACCATTCCACTGTGGTGTTCCAGGAGGAGTGAGTTGGGATAGAATCTCACACTCGGCTAGGTAGTCACGGAACTCATGGCTAAGGTATTCTCCACCTCGATCGGATCGAAGTATCTTAATACTCTTACCAAGCTGGTTCTATACTTCATTCTTGAATTCTTTGAACTTTTCAAAGGATTCAGACTTATGTGTCATCCAGTACACATAACCATATCTACTGAAGTCATCAGTAAATGTGATGAAGTAACTATAATCGCCTCTAGCAGCAACATTGAAAGGGCCACATACATCACTATGTATGAGTCCTAACAAATCAGTTGCTCTCTTGCTATGCCCACTAAAAGGAGTCATGGTCATCTTGCCTCGTAGGCATGACTCGCATAGCTTATATGATTCAAAATCAAATGAGTCCAACAAACCATCCTTATGGAGCTGGGATAAGCGCTTGTCATTTATATGACCTAAGCGACAGTGCTAGAGGTAGGTTTGGTTCATGTCATTTGACTTGAACCTCTTGGTATTTATGTTATAGATAGGGCTCTCAAGGTCTAGAATATAGAGTCCATTTATCATTGGTGCACTACAATAGAACATATCGTTTAAATAGACGGAACAACATTTGTTCTTTATAGTAAACGAGAAACCTTTCTTGTCCAAACAAGAAACTGATATAATGTTCTTAGTTAATGCAGGCACATAACAACAATCGACTAACTCTAGTACAAGCCCAGAGGGCAGAGATAGAAAGTAAGTCTCTACAGCAGCAGCAGTAACCCGTGCTCCATTGCCTACTCGTAGGTCCACCTCGCCCTTTGTCAATGCCCTGCTATTTCTCAGCGCCTGCACATCTGTACAAATGTGAGAAGCACATCTAGTATCTAATACCCATGATGTAGAAATAGATAGATTGACTTCTATAACATATATACCTGAAGTGGAAGTCTCACTTCGCTTCTTCTTAAGATCCTCCAAGTATACCTTGCAGTTCCTCTTCCAGCGCCCGGTCTGACCAAAGTGGAAGTAGGTAGCATCCTTGGCGACCCCTCCTTTAGGCTTCAGTGCCTTGCCTTTTCCCTTGGCTTGGGACTTTCCCTTGCCTTTGGGCTTGCCCTTGCCCTTATGTTTCTGAACCATCAGAACAGTGTTGGGCTTAGCCTTCTTAAGGTTTAGCTCAGCAGTTCTTAACATGCTAAGCAGCTCGGGCAGTGGCTTGTCAATCTCGTTCATATTGTAGTTTAGAATGAATTGACTGTAGCTATCTGGCAAGGATTGCAAGATCAAGTCAGTAGCCAGCTCTTGGCCAAGAGGAAACCCCAACCTTTGTAGGTTCTATATGTACCCAATCATTTTGAGTACATATGGGCCTACTAGAGCCCTGTCTAACATCTTGCACTGAACCAGTGCCCTCGAGATCTCAAATCTCTCATGCCTTGCTTGTCCTTGATACAGTTGACGAAGATGTTCAACTATATCATAAGCACCCATTAACTCATGTTGCTTCTGAAGCTCAGAGTTCATGGTCGCGAGCATTAGACAAGACACATCTAATGTGTCAATTTGATGCTTCTTGAAAGCATCTCGGTCAGCTCGCAGGGCAGTGGCAGGAGGAGCCTCCGGAATGTGCTGCTCCAGAACGTACAGTTTACGTTCTTGGGTGAGAACTATTCTCAGGTTCCTGTACCAGTCCAAGAAGTTTGCTCCGTTGAGCTTGTCCTTCTCGAGGACAGATCGCAGGGAGAAGGTGTTCGTGTTCGACGTCATGGTAATCTACAACAGAAATAAAAGCAGAAATAAATATCATATTCTTAAACATTTAATTTGGCCTTTAACTAAATGATGTCCCACTGAATTCTATAATTCATGTGGGACAAGATCCATGTTGGATCGAGACGCGCTAGAGGGGGGGGTGAATAGCACTCGTGGCTATTTCGTTCGATTATCGGAAAACTATCGGAGTTAAAATGTGCAGCGGAATAAGCGGAAATAAAATAAAGAGACAACACAAAGAGACAGGTCGATTTTACTTCGTTCGGAGCCTAAGTCGACTCCTACTCGAAGGCCCGCGATCCTTGATCGCTTCCGGTGGGCAACAACTATAAGCTCGTTAAAAGATTACAATAATGAGTACAAATAAAAGCTATCAAAAATTATACCGACAACAAGAAATGCTAATTCTGAAGCTTCGGGTCGTCGGGCACTTGTAGTAGTACTTCGTAGCGTCTTTTGAAGCAGCGTGTTGATGAAAGATCACTTAGAATTCGTTATACTTGAAGCTGCACCTCAACCCTCCTTTTATATGCGGTTCCGGGCGCCTAGATCCCTTCCGGGCGCCTGGAGTGTGACGTGGGCAACCAACCAGGATGCTCCACGTGGTGAAGTCGCGCAGGGGATAGAATTTGGTCCCGGGCGCCCGGACCTGTTCCGGGCGCCCGGATCCATCCCGGACGCCCGGACAGCCTTTTTCCAGCAGGTTCCTCACCTGCAAACAAAGGTTAGTCCGAGCAAAATACCCTGCAAGACAATGTTAGAATCTGATAAAATACAGTAAGTAATAATTGACAGTCTTCGGACTGTCCGAGTCTGACTTTGGATTTCCTGCCGGAAGCCCTAGGTTGACCCGACGCCTACTGTTCCCTCTTCGAGGAACGCGTCCTCACCTACTCCACTCAGGAGATTTACCTGTTGCCAGTCGATCCTCCAGATCGACTGGACTTTTGCTCAGCACTCGATGCTTCCGGACTTTCTGCTGGACATCCGCTTCCCCGGCTAGTCTAGTCTTTCACCTGGTTCGCGACACCAGGACTTTTCACCTAGGGTTACCACCCCCTAGGACTTTTTCCTGAAGCCATCAACCTGCCAAGACTTTACGCATAGGGTTACCACCCCCTATGACCTAGGGTTACCGCCCCCTAGGGTTTTCCCTTTGCCTAACCGCAGCTAGGACTTTCCTGAAATCCTCAAGTAGACTTGTTAGACTAAAAAACATCTTAACTTTGAATTCTTTGCCGTTATCAAAACACAAGTTCGATCGTCGGATGCTTCCCGCACCAACAATCCACATCATACTAACCCTTGAGTTAGCTTTGGCTAATACGCCCAAGACTTAGTATGATCGGTAGGTAACGATTACCAATTATATCTCTATGCAACTCTTGTTTATAGGATCAAAATCCGCATTTATATTAAAACTTGAGTTAGCTTTGGCTAATACGGCCAAGAGTTAATCTAAACGTGATTTTGACCTATCTACCAACCATTGGATAATGCCTATAGTTAAACTCGATCTAATTGAGTTAACTAGTTACTCAATCTAATTGAGCTGTACTCACCCATGCGTTGATAGGTGGGACCAAAATTGTCCCTCCGTACCCTACCAAGATAGTATGTGTTGCTCTGCTTTAGCAAATTCAACAACAACATGCGATCGAGGTAGTGGTAGGTATCACGGCATGGTAGGCATTACGAGTTGACGCGATTTAGATCTAATCTAACCGATGATGCATATCAAATACTTGATTTAGATCTAATCTAATCGTGAAGTGCATCATGTGCACGATTTAGATCTAACCTAATCGCTAGGCACTAATTAACTACTTAATTAAACATGCATCACATACATATAAGCAATTAATTATATTATTTTGTGATTGTGTCATGGCCCTACTACGATCTTCTCAAGCCAATGAGAAGATCGGATGGTCAACCTAAGGGCAACAGCTTCTCAAGCTTCTTCCTTTGACCACCTTGTGTTGCTCGCGCCCTCCTCGTAACTCCGTCTCGTGTGGACCTTTCACCGCTTCAAAATTTACATTACATTTTGAAACTCGAGTTACATTCGAGTCTAAATCTAATTTACAACCAGAATATAAGAGAAAGGCACGACGCGTAGATCGTGAAAATAAAATAAAATAAAATAAAAAATAAATACAGCACGCACATCACATAACAGCACGCAGGCCGTATTATGAATTACAACACATTTCCAAATTCAATTTGGGTCATTTGGGCCATGACTATCACAAAATTATATATAATTCAAAATTATATATTTCTATAATTTTCTGTAATTTTTTTTTATAATTTTTACAATTTTTACAGGTACAATTTCCCCGGCGGTTCCGTTTAGCAGTTTTCGGGCGCAATCGCGGAACGAATCCCCTTGCGGGGCCAGGGGCAGCGCCCCTACCCGTGATCTAACCATCGCGAGGGTTGCTTTGCGATCTAACAGCGCCTTAGCCCGCTGTCCCAAAAAGATTTGGGGCGAAACCAAGCCATTTTGGAAAAATCTTCCCGGTAGCGGAAGCCTACAAGTGCCGAAACACTTGTGCTTCGCTTCTACGAGAAAATTACCCCTAAAAACTATAAAAAACCTAAATTTACAGAAAATCACAGAAGCTATTTTTCATAAAAATCAAAAACAAACTCGTACACGCCTTCGCACGTGGCTCTGATACCACTGTTAGATTTTTCGGGCCGCGAAAACCACGTTTACGCGTTGTGGAAACCCCGAATCACCCATGCCACTGGATCTCGTGCGAAAGATAGATTTCAAAAATTTACATGTACGAGTTTCTACTTAGATCTACTTCTAGATCTACATGAAAAAAAAGGTTATACCTTTGAAGCGCGCCCTTCGCGAATCCCGCTCGTCCAATGTGCCGGATCTCTAGACCGTCAAGCGTACGGTCCTCTAGAAGTATCCACACGAACAATCCTTGATGGAGAAGACCAAACAAAGGTGTGCTAGCACCTTGTCTTGTTCGGCCAAGAGAGGAGGAAGGAAAGAAGAGAGAGCTTCAAGAGGAAGAAGATGTGAATGCACTTGAATGAGAAAAATGAATTCTCTTCGCATTCAAAAGTGGCCGGCCACTTCCCAAGTGTAACTCCCAAATTTTGCATTAAGTGCAATTGATGTGAAGCCATTAAAGAGAATGACTTTGTAACTTCCATGAGGTGGCACCCCATGATGATGTGGAATAACATCATTAGTTCACATCAATGCTAACTCACCAATGAGGTGGCATAAAGTCAAGTCAAACTTGACTTTTATCTTCCTCTCAAGTCAAGTCAAACTTGACCAAATCTCTTCCATGGTTGATCTAATCTAACCATTTGATTCAAGCCAACTTAATATAATGAATCTAATTCAATAAATTAAGTTGATCTAATGAGTCATAATCTAAATTAGACTCATTGAATACATGAATCAACTTGAGTCCAACTCAAGTTAGCCCAATTAGGATTACTCTTAATCCAATTTGATTCATCAAATAAATCTAATCCTCTTGGTTCATCATATGAACCTAATTTCCATCTAATTGTCCTTAGTGTGTGACCCTATAGGTCTTGTAACATTGGGAATGCCCCTAAACCCATTTAGAAGCATAAGTAATGAGCGGTATCTAGCAACACATCATTACTACCCAATGTTACAAGAATGTTGAGATCCAACATCACCTTGTGACTACTAATTGTGACTCCTCACAATATATGACAAGTGTCCTTCTATCCTAGGCATCTAGATTGATCAATGTGAGGCATAGACCGTGTCATCCTCTGATCAAACTAAATCTTGAACTCCAAGTAGACTTACTAAATCAAATGAGCTCAATATCTCATATTGACTCATTTGGGCATGGCCAAACACTTCATGGTCTCACTCTATCAAGAATACCGATGTCTCTCCCGTCATATAGGAGGGATAGATCCCATCTACATCACTCACATCCCTCTGCATAATTTATTATATACCCAGTAATCGCCTTTATAGTCCACCCAGTTACGGGTGACGTTTGACAAAACCAAAGTACATAACTCCTTATGTAGGGAACCATGGTGACTTCAGATCTAAGGACTAGTAATCATACTAATAGACACATGAGAAAGTATATGACACTCATATAACGATCCATGATACTTTCTCATGGCGGGTCATTCAGTATACATTCTCCAATGCATACCCATGTGTCAACTTGATATCTCTATATCCATGACTTGTGAGATCAAGTCATCGAGTTGACCTATATGCTAGTCTTATCACATTAACATTGTCCCTGAATGTTAATACTCGACTAGGAATGATTAAGAGTAGTGTTCCCTATATCATCTCACTATCGGTTCAACTAACCGATTGATATAGGTGAGAACCGTCTACTCAAGGACGTTATTATACTTAGTTTATTTGACACCAATACAAGTAAGTATAATAACCAAAAACTAAATGCCTTTATTTATATATAGAATATGATACAACAAGTCTAAAATACAACCATCAAATGATTGGCTCTAGGGCTCTAGCCAACAATAAAGCAGTTTGTTGCTTACATAAGGGAAATTAAAGATGCTGTAAATTCTACTCAAATAGAGATTGAAAATGAGATAAGTAACCTTTTGCTGGTAATTTTTACTTGTTTACTCAGCTTCTTTGATCTGCACATTTGAAATAATCTTTTATAAAGCAACTTGTATTAGAACAATCTGCCAGCAATGTGTCCTATTCTTCTACAAAACAAAACTGTTATTGTCTTTTCAGAAAATGGGATAATATGAAAGAGTACCAAAGAATTAACAAGATATTAATAGAAGTGAACTGATAAGAGTTAAGATTACTGATTTACTAAGGAAAACATACTCATACAGAGGATCCAAATGCAGAAAAATAGGAATAAGCATTACAATAGAATTCTTACAAACACAGGAAATAGGAACAATAATTAAAATTGAATTGTTAATCACATCTAAAGGTCCAAACCAATTCATGTTTATCCAGTACTGCATATAATACAAATAATCATTTTAAGTAATCTTCATCATGAAATCTTTGTAAACATGAATAAAGAGATTAAATAAAGCAGCTTGCATGTGAAATTTTCCATCTAGCAATGCCTGGTTAATTGCAAGAAAACCTTATTTCAACACAAACAAACAAATAAGAAATTATGTGTTTGTAAACCTGCACAATCAACAAAATCTACTTCTAATAATTGAGCATTAGTCAAATGAGATGATAAAGAAGAGAAAATGAATTATCAACTCATTCTCCTCCACTTCTCGTACAAACAGAGATTCATCTTTCGGAGACTAAAATCACTTTCTTAGTAGCAAAATGAAACATTCAGAGAAATAATTCCAAGAATATGTCATAACATAGCACCAGAAGTTCAACTTACCTCTTCTAGTCGCTTTGCTCCTCCTGTCCTCCACTTATCTTCTTTCTCTGTCTGGGCATGCAATGATGGTGAACCGAGGCAATGCCAAGCATGGAGACTATAGATGGATTAAATAATCATTAATCTTTGCTCTAGTAAGCTTCAAAATTATGCAAGATTGGATTTTAGTCAAGTGTAGGCTAGTGCATGAGCAGATTGCACATGATTATGTGATATTAGAATTTAGAAATGAAGATGCTTTCCCTAAAATATAATTCTTCCTTCTCCAAAATACTGCCAACTTTGATAAAAAGGAACGATCTGCTTGCTTGATGAATTAAATAATCCTTAATTACAATTGGTTTCTCACATGCAATTAAGTTTGTTTGGATTTTGTTCTTGATCTCTACTCCCTGGCTTTATTTAATATTGACTGTATGTGTAGAATCTTGACATCTACATTTGGCAAGTTTGACATCTACATTTGGCAAAGTCAAGAAGGCAATAACCACTGAAAAAAGAGATTAAATTAATTGAGAATCTTAACTTGTAAACAACCACATAGGACCACACTATATTGTAGGAGAGAGACTCTCCTACTGCTGCCAAGACACAATTAGAATCTTGAGAATCCTTGTTAACAAGAACAACCTTCATATTAAACAACTAAGATTCATCATTAAGGTAAAGCATCCTTCTAAGAGATAAATTTTGGGTTCTCAGCCAACCTATTTTTAAGACAAATAAAGTCCTCCAAACCAAACTCTCTTATGTTTCCTTTACTTCTATGCATACAGAAAACCATTTTAAGTGCATTGTGCAAATATCACTATACACGTTATTAGCCACCTGGAGTTATGAGAACTTGGGCAATAAATGATGAAAGGAAGCCAAAAGACCTTTAGAGGGATAAGCTTATCAGCCAACAACAATGCAACTATTCCATGAAACAATACAATATCAACAAACGCAATCAAACTGTATCGATTAGTGGTCGAACATACTAAGATTTATTTTCCTTTTTTTTAAGAAACAAAAATAATTGACAATTTGACTACCAGAACACCATTCAAGATTGTGTGTATTAAACTATTAAGAAAGAATCACTGATTAGTTACAAAGACTACATTCAAAGAAGTTCTACGCTAACTGTTACTTCCACCCGTATCGCCAAATGGAAATCATCAAATCGCAATCAGCAACAACTTACTGGAGAAGGAACCACCGGCTTGCTGACGAGAATGGAGTCCATGATCAACCAGAAACCCTACATCCATGCAAGGAATGCAAAATAAACCAAATCTTGACCAAAAAAAAAACAAAAAGAAACCTGAGAAGCTCGGAGGATGTGCGGATCTGGCCAGAGGAATCACCTGAACGAGAGCTGGGGACTGAAGGGCTCGAGCAGCGAAGCTTGGAGTCGGTATCGAAGGAACAAGAGTAGACGATAGCGAGCAATTATAACAGCGCCGACGAAGCCAGCGAGAGACGAGGCCTGGGAAAGCTCCGTCGCTACACCTTGCTGTTTTATTCCTTGTTCCATTTTCCTCCGCTACGTAACAGTTCTTTTATTAGGTTTTGGTCGAACGGACTGGAACTCGAGCTCAAAGCCTCCTATAGCAGCGAACAACACAATCTTCTCTCCTTCTTCCTCGTCGGCTGTTGCCTGCGCCGCCGCCGCCGCCATCACTGCCAGCGTTGGGCTCCACTTTTCTGGTCTCCTCCGTGACGAGATGTCGAGATCCTCGAAAAAAAGAAGATCGAAAACTTGGAATTTGATGGAGAGGGAGAGAGGAAAGAGGGCAGCAGTGAGGTTCATGAAAATTTATAATTTAGAAATAAAAGGCATGATTTGATCGTCTTCATCGAATCGGTGGAACTTAGTATCACCTTTCCCCCTAGTCGTCTTCATCTTGACTCCCTCCGCCGCTACTACTCTGAAACCCTAGAAAACAAGACCAACTCGTCACCTCTCCTTTCTCGAAATACGAAGAAGGGTTCCTCTGCTTACCCAAAGGGAGGAGGTGGAGGAGATGCGTCGTGAGTCAATCCTGATCGGGAGAGGAAGAGGCGTCAATCTAAAAAGGGGAAGAGGAAGATGAAGCTGAGAGAGATGGTTGGACGACCTGCGGTGAGGAGGACGGCTCGATATAGGTTTAGGTTTTGAGGGAAGAGTGAAGTGTTGCAAATTTTGACTAAGTATTGGTGGAAAAAATAAATTATTTTATTTTATCATAGACACCGGGTTTTAAAAACCGTTGTTAAAATCGGTGTCTATTAACGAAAAAAAGGCGCTCATAGACATCGGCTTAAAAATTGATGTCTATGATCGAAAATATGCATTATAGACACCGGTTTTTGAAAAAACCGGTGTAAAATACATAAAGACATCGGTTTTTGCTTAAAACCGCTGTTGTTCCACCGATGTCTGTGAGGGTTTTTCTTGAAATGTATTAAGCTTATGTGATTGAGTGTGTCTACTTAGAGATCAAAAAACACAAAGGTTGATAAGAGGATGACACGATCTATACCTTATTGATCAATATAGATATCAAGGATAAAGGGACCAAGTCATATAAGATAATAGCCACAGACAAGTTAGGTTGAATCTTGACTTTCTCATCACTTGGGTAGCAATGATGCCTTGCTAGATGTCACTCATTGCTTATGTATCTAAATGTTAATTTAGATACATTGACAACGTTATGAGAACCTATTGGGTCACACACAAAGAACAAGTAGATTTGGAGATGATTTATATGATGAATCATTGGATTAAGTCTAATCCAGATTGGACTTATTGAGTTAGATTCAATAGGATCTAATTATTGGATTAAGTCCAATTCAAACTAGACTCAAGGGGTCAATTCAAATTAATGAAATAGTGATTCATTGAATTTGAAATTGCATGAGATTAATTAAGTAAGACTCGATTGAACTAGACTTGAGTTAGACTCAAGTGAATTAGACTTGAGTTAGACTCAAGTGAATTAGACTTGAGTTAGATTCAAGTGAGATTAATGGAGATTAATTCATTGAATTTTTGAAATTCAATGAGTCATTCAATTTTTGAAATTGAATTCAAGAAAAAAAATTGAAGAGTTTCAAGTGTAGTCCTTATTGGAGAGTGAATGCTCATTAATTAAATTAATGCTCATTAAGTGTTTTCATTGGATGAAAATACTTAAGCAATTTTTCTCTCATTTTTGAGTAACTTCTTCATTCTCCTTCCTCTTCTCTACTCCTCTTGGCAGAAATTACCTTGCTTGGTTACTAGCACAACCTTAGGTAATTCTCTTCTCCATTTTTATGAGTTTGTGAGGCAAACGGAGATACTTGTTCGTGTCGATACCGTAGAGGCGTGAACGTGTGATTGTGCTGAGATCCAAGCTGTCTGGAGTCCATGAGCACGCATCAAAGGTATACTATCATGTTGTTGTTCAAATCTTAGTATATTTTCTTTCCCTTCACATAGATCTCCTAGAGGAACTAGATGGTTTCCACTGCACATAAGCATGTTTAGCACTCTAGTTCCTTACATCTTGAACAAAACACAGTGGAAGTCACAAAATATGAACGCAAAACCATAATACAACTAAATGTGAGTCGGCCCGGCTTAACACAACCACATCAAACCAAATACAAGACCCCACAAAGCTAAACTCCATACAAAAGATACATATACACGAATAAGTCCAAAGCCAAAAATGCACATGGAAGCAAAAATAGAAGAAGTCACTCAATGTGACATGGGACTGGTGGACAGAATCTCCAGATGACTCCATAAATCCTTTACTTGCTACCTGCCGAAAGAAAACTAATTTATTGGGTTCTGAGTGCTAGGACTTAGCGGGTAATAGATAGATAGTGCATGAACATAATAAAGTACTAGAGATGCAAAGGTATACAGCCTCATTGGGAAGATATCAGATACTATCATGATATCATAATAAATGTTCATACCTGAAATCATATCCTAGGCTAGTAATAGAATGTCAGGAAAAGTACAGATATGCTACAGTACTGATCATAACTATAAGGGTAACATGTGAGGTATATACATATTACCAATAAGTATGCCAGTGTCTAAACACATACACAGGTATATATATCTCAACATTTGTAAGCATATCAGCATAAGTAAGCAACAATAGCATGAACAAGTATAACAACAAAAGTGTGTGGATAGATGGTCACCTCGCCCACCTCTCTACACCATCACCCCTATATGGTCGAAAGGATGGATAAATGACAACTATACAACACTCCATCTACCACTACTCTCGAGTGACCGAGTGGACAGGTGCATAGTAGCTAACTAGCTACATAGCAATGGGGGTCCCTACTGCTCGCATCTCCAACTGTCACTACCCATGAGTGACCGAGTGGGAGCACTACAGGATAAGTGGCACACTACAGCTACCACTACCCATGAGTGGCCGAGTGTGCAGCCCTGGCCAACGACTCTCTCAACCACAAAAGAGACATAGTTGTCGATATGCATGCAATGACATGATGCATAAAATGCAATAGTCATATATATATATATATAAGCTCGCATGCTCAATAAGATACATGAATAAACAATAGTCAAAGAGAGTAAGCATGGTATCTAGTATTTGCTAAATATCATAGATGGTAACGAGAGATTGTATAGACATCAAATCAATTATCCAAAGATCCAGTGAATAAGTATCGAGCACAGGAAAAATATGAGTGGAGTCGAGGTAAATACAGCAACTATCTGAATATATAGCTCATGCACTAAGGTCAAAGTACTTAAGAGACAAAGTAAGAAATAACGACCTTTATTTGTCGGTCATGATAAACCAATCCCACGTCGAGACGCTCGTCTCAACATCCTGCAAATCACAAGATGTACAATTAACCCAAAACTCAATCTTAATTCGATTAGGTAACCATGTTAATTCCACCTAATGATCCAAATCCAATTAGATGATAAATTCATCTTTAATCCATCGATCAATTTCTTAATTCTCACCAATTAATCATAGCAATCCCAATCAGTTAATGATTCCCTTTTACACCATCATTTAATACATGTATCAACTACAAGCATAATGAACCAATAGGATGATAATCAATCACAACTACATTAGATTTAAGTATCCTTAAGCATTCCACCGACAAAATGAATTAAATAACCCTAATCAATCCACCATCCAAATATACAACCAAATTACATCTCAACAATAGCATAATCATCCATATTCCACAATCAATTACCACTAAACATCACACTCATCAAAATCGTCTGTACAATCACCCATCTAATTAACCAAACCATCACATAATAACACATTCCAAAACTGATATCAATACATTTATTGATCAAATCAGTGTTGAACCATGAAACTAACCTTAATAACCGCCTTCTTTAAATCTGTGGCCAAAAAAGGATAGCCACCGTAAATCAAGAACTCCAAATCTACCATATAAACCAAATTCAAACAGGTATTACTCCCCCATTAATCTCCATAATAGAATATATGATCAGATCTAGGTTTACTAAATAACAATTCAAATTCCAGAAAATGGTATCGATCTAATGAAACAACCAAGATAGGATTCCATTCGGCATTAATCCAAATCTACACACTTGCCCTAAATCCATATCTATAGCCGCATAGTGAAGGATCCAGGGCTACCATGATGCCAATCCAGTAAAGAGGAGGGTGGCAATGGCGCTAGGGCATGGCTTGGTGATCGGAGGAAAGAGAGGAGCATGACAAACAACGACCAACACCAATCGCCAATCAATGATGCATAGATTAGAACAAATCCCCTTTCCATTGCGCCAACAGAAGGAGAGGTCTCACTTTTTGGCTAGCGGTGTCAGTGATAGGGCTTGGATAGTCAGCGTCGAGCCGTGAGGGAAGAAGGAATCTCGTGAGAGGCAAAGCATTGACGGATCGGAGCTAGGGCACGAATTCCCCTCTTGGTCGAAGACCCGCATGCACAAAGGAAGTGACTCGATGAGGAAGATAGTGGCTGGACAGACTCGGGCAATTAGTGGAGGAGAAAGGAGTCTTGGCTGGCGATGGCCTGGGCAATACAGACATCATCGAGAATCAGTGACATCAGGGGTAGAGATGCAATGAACAAAGCCGTCAGCAAGGAGTAGAGGAGAAGCGACATTTAAAGGGAGCTAGGCCACTATGGCAAGATTTAATACGTAGGGTTTAATCAACATAACCCTAAGTTACTCCTCAATCAACTCCCACTTGATGGTTATTCTATATAGGACTCCTTTGAGACCAATAGATCCATCTCCTCAGACCTTCGATTAAATTCTGAAAAATTTCTAAAAATCTAATAAGGTTATTTCTCTAATAACCCTTATTATTTAATTGTCTGATCTTACACTAGGTACCTAGCCATGCTGCTCGTGTAAAGCTAGTCAGTGCACCTAAAGTGATCCGAGTGCTTGGACTGTCCGGGCGCTTGGATCGCTCTCGCCTAGATGCCTTCTTTACAGTTCCTTTTCCTTTTTTTTCTGCAGCAAGGTTAGCACACATGCAATAATAGGAAAAAGGAAAAGTAGCACTTTGACAATCTCTGGATTGCCCGTCCTTAACCTTCAATTTTGCTGAAACCCGCAGGTCGTACCGACGCCAATTATTCCCCCGATCGGGAACATGTTCTCACTGGATCTCTCCTTTAGTTGCTTACCTCTTACTTACCAACTACAGTCGCTTGACTCACCTTTGACCCACCAGGTCTTTCCGCCAGTTGGCAGGTCCTGCGGACCCAATTGGATTTCAGCTTGTTGTCAGGTCTCGCGGATCGAACCGGATTTTCTACCAGATATCAGGTCTCACTGACCTATTTGGACTTTGCACCAGCTATCAGGGCCCATGGACCTAGCTGAATTTCAGCCTGGTGTCAGGTCCTTAATGTGCATAGATTATATATGTGTAGGGATCTAGTGTGCTAAACACGCAAAAAGCGCAATAGAAAATTTACTAGATCCTTTCCAGAAGATCCATGCAAAGGAAAAACTATCATATACTAAGTTTGATTAAAGAGTTACACCTTTGGTGCACGCACTCGATCTCCCGATAGCTAGGATCTCAGCACGATCATGTGTCTATGCCTCTACAATATCCACATAAACAAGCCTTCGTTTGTCTCACAAACTCATAAAGTGGAGAAGGAAACCACCTAAGGTTGTGCTAGCAACCAAGAGAGGTGGTTTAGCCAAGATAAGGAAGAAGAAGAGGAATCTCAATGGACACAACAAGTTTTCATCTAATGAAAATTCCATTCATAAATCATATTTATATCCATCTAAGGAATACCAAAGGGTTTTGCCCTTTGGTCTTTCTCTCTTCAAGCTAATGGTTCATAATTGACCATTCAATCCAATAGTTCAAAATTGACCATTCATCTTCCTTGATGAACTCAAGTTCACCTAATGAGTCTAACTCATTGAACCTTATCAATCCAATTGACTCCATGAGCATCAATCCAAATTGACTCGATGAATCTAATTTGAATTAGACTCAATCTAATAATTTGATCCAATTGAGTTTAACTCAATGAGTCTAATTTAAATTAGATTTAATCCAATGATCCATCATATAAACCCATCTCCAAATCAACTTGTTATTTATGTGTGACCCAATAGGTTCTCATAACATTGTCAATGTATCCAAATCAATATTTAGATATATAAGCAATGAGTGACATCTAGTAAGGCATCATTACTGCCCAAGTGTCTAGAATGTGAGATCTGACATAACCTTTCCGTGTCTATTATCTTGTATGACTTGATCCTTCTATCCTTGATATCTAGATTGATCAATGAGGCATAGACCATGTCATCCTCTTATAAATCTTTGTGTTTCTTGATCTCTAAGTAGACACACTCAATCAAATAAGCTCAATATCTTAGATTGACTCATTTGAGCATGGTCATGCTTTCTTATGTCCTACTAATTAAGAAGCTCACAGATATCACTTCCGTCATATGGAAGGGATAGATCTCATCTATATCATTCACATCCCTCTGCATAAGTTATTGCATATCCAGTGATCGACTTTATAGTTCACCCTGTTACATGTGATGTTTGTCGATACCAAGATACAACTCCTTATGTAGGGAACCATAGTAACTTCATATCTAAGGACTATTCATACTAATAGTCACATGAGAATATTTATGACACTCATTTAATGATCCATGAAATATTCTCATGGTGGGTTATTTAGTATATATTCTCTAATATTTACCCGTGTGTCAACCTAATATCTCAAATCTATGACTTGTGAGATTAAGTCATCCGTTGACCTATATACTGGTCTCAATGGATTAATATTGTCTTTACATATTAATGTTTGATTAAGAATAGTTAAGAATAGTGTTCTATCTATATCTACAATATCTCACTATCAATTCAACCAATTGAAATGTTGTAGATTAGAACCTCCTACTCTATGTCATTATTATACTTATTCATTTGACACTGAATTGAAGTAAATATAATAACCAACTTTACCTTTTATTAATAATGAAATATGATACAAAAGAAGCCCTTAACAATTATCTCATAATTGGTACTATGGATAATACTAACGATATGTTGCTTTGTATTGTTTAATGCACATCTTGCTGTATTTATTACTTTTAATCTAAGTTTTCGCACCCTTAATCATGTTAATTTTAGCATAATTACTATTTTACATCCAGAGATCTTCTTAGAGAAAGCCTGTTTGTAATACTCATTTAGTTGAGAGTTGATTGTTTTAATTAACCTTGGTATAAATCATCTAAACCTACGTTCCTAATCTTATTAATCCCCTTTGCACTGATGCCTCTTTTCTTCACCCGATCCTTTCTTCTCCTCATCCATCACTCATCTCATCTCCCATCTCTCTCTCCCTTGCTCCCACACATGACCTTGTCGTGCTGCGCAGATCTCTGACGTCGTGACCCTTGCCTCGCCACCGACCACCATCGATGGTCATCGCCCAGCCCAAGTAATGCGGGTCATGCCCTAGCTTCGCATCGCTACATTAGCATCGTCTCTTACTTCTCAAGTCAACATCATCAGCCATGGTGTGAGCACCATCATTGACTCCACTTCGGCCATGAGCAAGAGTCGTTAGCCTCCTTGGTGTAACACCCTCTCTCCCTCTCGTGCAGCGCCCATCGCACCTTTGAAGCTGCCTCTGCTCGATCATCGATCATCGTCGCCCTGATGTCGCCTACCTCCTCCCCTTTTCCTATCCCGGAAGGGGGTTACTATCATCTGAGGTGGGATTATAATCGAAGAGCCAAGAAGTTGTGGTAGGTTGAGCTGCCACCATTTCACTGCCGATGTCGTCGATCCTTAGCCTCATGTTTCTTTCGACCTCGTCTTCTCCTCTCCACTGCTGCCAGCAGCTAGCTCCATTAACTGCCAATCCTAATCAATGCTACTCCAACCATAATGAACCACCAGAGAGGAAGGAGGTCAGTTGTTGATTTGGGTAACCGATTTCATTTGTTAGATTTAATTTAATGATGACATATCTCTATTCATATCTTTCTAGAACCATAACCTCAAAGATGTTTAGAGTATTTGGAGGGATTCATTCACCACAAGTTGTGGTTGGAGAAGGAGAACAAGCAGTGTTTGGGTAACAAAATCTTACTTCTGATTGAACTTACATCAATAGAAAGATTAGATAGGAGAATTCTTATTTGATACATTTGATTACTTGTGTGTTTGGAATTAATGGAATAAGTCTATGAAGTGACCAGTGGGAAAAGGATAATCTTGTTATCTAATTGGTCATGTTGATGAATTAAGTATAGTTTGATAATGAAAGGTTGCCATGATTTAATTGTTTAACTCATAAGAAGATTGGTTGTGGAAGAAATTGTGAGATACTTGGGTTGAATTTATATGGTTTCTGGTTGGCAGTATTGAATGGATGTTAATTAAGAATTCATGGATTAGCTTAATTGAGGTAAACGAACGATTAGGGTTAACTAATAATTATTGAAAATGGTGGGTTATCTTATCAGTTTTGGGAACTAAGTTTAGCAGTTGATATATAATGTAATTAGCTAAATTGTACATCATGTGATTTGCAGGACGTTGATTCGAGACAAGCGTCTTGACGTGGGATTGTTCAGTACGATTGACAGATAAATGCGAGTACTTTCTACTTTATCTCTTTGGTCTTTTAACCTTAGTGCATGAGCTATATTAGAATAATTACTGTGTTTACCTTGACTCCACTCATACTTTTCCTGTAATTATTGCTTATCCACTCGATCTTTGGGATAATCGATTTGATGTCTATGCAGTCTCTCATTGTTTCCATGATATTTAGCAAATACTAAATATCATTCTTACTTGCTTTGATTGCTATTTATTCACAAACCTTATTGAGCATGCTGACTTACTGTAGCATATCTAATTTATATATATATATATATATATATATATATATATATATATATATATATATATATATATATATATATATATATATATATATATATATAATAACTGCTACATCTTACACATCATGTCATTACATGCATGCCGACGACCATGTCACCCTTATGGTTGAGAGGGTCATTGGCCAGAGCTGCACGCTCGACTACTCATGGGTAGTGGTAGCTGGAGCAGGTGACGCTTGTCCTATTGTGTCACACTGGACGACTCATGGGTAGTGGTAGATAGAGTTGTGAGCAGTAGGGACCCCCTTCACTGTGTAGCTAGATAGTTAATAAGCACCTGTCCATTCGATCACTCGAGAGTTGTGGCAACTTTTGAGTGAGTAGAGTTGTCATCGATCCAAACTCTTGACCATACAGGGGTCGTGTTAGCAATTTTGAGCCGCAAAAACTGATTTTTGCGTTGCAAAAATCTCGAAGCTAGCCACGGATCCATGCGAAGATAAATAAAAATTCATGTACATGGTTGTCTACACTAGATCTACCTTAGATCTACATGAAAAAAGAAGTTTTACCCTTGTAGCGATGCCCTTCGCTTATTCCGCTCGTCCAAACGGTTGCCGGATCTCATAGAGTGTCAAGTGTACACTCCTCTACACGTATCCACACGGACAAAAAGTGGAGAACCACTTAGAGTGTGCTAGCACCCTTGAGAGGTCTTGGCAATGGAGGAGAGGGAGAACAACAAAGAAGAGAGGAAGAGGAAGAAGAATCTTTGATTAGCCTTGATTTGCTTCACTAATGTGGCCGGCCACATTTTAGAGGTTTTATACCTCCATGTAATACCAAGAGTCATGGCTCTTGGTCTTCCTCATGAGGTGGCACACAAGGAAGTAACCTTGATGATGTGGAACATCATCATTGGCCGGCCCATGCCCAGTCACAAATGAGGTGTCATTTGGTCAAGTCAAACTTGACCCTTCATCTTCCCTCTCAAGTCAAGTCAAACTTGACCTCTTATCTCCCATGGTTGATCAAATCTAACCTTTTATTCAAATCAATTTAATTTAATAAATCTCTATTCATTGGTTTAAATTGACTCAATGAATCATAGTCTAAACTAGACTCATTCGACACATGAATCAAATTAAGTCCAACTCAATTAGTCTAATTTGGATTACTCTTAATCCAATTTGGTTCATCACATGAACCAAATCCTCTTGGTCCATCATATGAACCTAATCTCCATCTAACTTCCCTTTGTGTGTGACCCTATAGGTTCTTGTAACGTTGGCAATGCTCCTAAACCTATTTAGAAACATAAGTAATGAGCGGTATCTAGCCACACTTCATTACTACCCAAGTTACAAGAATGTTGAGATCCAACATCACCATTTTGACTACTAATTATGACTCTCACAATATGTGACAATGCCCTTCTATCATTGACATCTAAATTGATCAATTGAGGTATAGACCGTGTCATCCTCTAATTAATTTATGTCTTGAACTCCAAGTAGACTCGCTCTAATCAAATAAGCTCAATATCTCATATTGATTTATTTGGGCATGACCATGCACTTAGTGGTCTCACTCTATCAAAAATCATGATGTCACTCCCGTCATATAGGAGGGATAGATCTCATCTACATCACTCACATCCCTCCACATAATTTGTTACATACCTAGTAATCACCTTTATAGTCCACCCATTTACGGGTGACGTTTGACGAATCCAAAGTATGCAACTCCTTATGTAGGGAACCATGGTGACTTCAGGTCCAAGGACTGATAGTCATACTAATAGTCACATAAGAAAGTATATGACACTCATATAATAATCCATGATACTTTCTCATGGTGGGTCATTCAGTATACATTCTCTAATGCATACCCATGTGTCAATTTGATATCTAATATCCATGACTTATGAGATTAAGTCATCGAGTTGACCTACATGCTAGTCTCATCGCATTAACATTGTCCCTGAATGTTAATACTTGATTAGGAATGATTAAGAGTAGTGTTCTCTATATCATCTCACTATCAATTCAATCAATCGATTGACATAGATAAGAACTTTCTACTCAAGGACGCTATTATAGTCAGTTATTTGGCACCAATACAAGTAAGTATAATAACCATAACGAAATACCTTTATATATATATATATTGGAATATGATACATCGAGTCCATAGAACAATCATCACATGATCGACTCTAGGGCTCTCACTAACAATCTCCCACTAGTACTAGTGTCAATCAGTGTAGGCTCTAACACCCAATGACCTAGTGTGACCATCATGCTTTCTCTGTGACAAAGCCTTGGTCAAGGGATCAACGATGTTAGCCTCTGTGGATACTCACAGCACCACCATTAAAGCAAAAACACGAACCCAGACTGCGATCTACAATTATCCTGGTCAGTTTGGAAGCTGGCATCACTATAACCCTTTACAGCTAGCTCGCCATCACCTCCAAATATCAAGAAATATTCTTTAGTCCTTCTTAAGTACTTAAGAATATCCTTGACTGCTATCCAGTGACGCTCACCTGAATCTGACTGGTATCTGCTTGTCATGCTCAATGCACACGAAACATCAGGATGAGTACATAGCATGGCGTACATGATAGATCCTATGGATGAAGCATAAGGGATCTTATCCATGAGATCTCTCTCCTCACTAGAAGAGGGACTTTGAGTCTTTGAAAGACTCACACCATGTGATATCGGCAGAAATCCTTTCTTGGAATTCAGCATGGCAAAACCGTAGTAATATCGTGTCAATATATGACCTTTGACTTAGGCCAAACAATCTCTTAGATCTATCTCTATAGATCTTTATGCCTAGAATACAGGCTGCTTCACCTAAGTCCTTCATTGAGAAATAATTCCCTAGCCAAGTCTTTACAGACTGTAGCAAAGGGATGTCATTTCCAATGAGTAGTATGTCATCCACATACAATACAAGGAAGACAACTGTGTTCCCAAAAACCTTCTTGTAGATATAGGGTTCATCTTCATTCTTGATGAAACCAAACTATTTGATTGCATCATTGAATCGAAGATTCCAGCTCCGAGAAGCTTGCTTTAGTCCATAAATGGACTTATGCAGGTTGCATACTCTACCAGTATGTAGTGGATCGACAAAACCCTCAGGTTGTGTCATGTACGCATCCTCGAGCAAGTTTCCATTCAGAAATGTGGTTTTAACATACATCTTCCAGATCTCATATTCATGGTATGCTGCAATAGCAAGCATGATCCGAATGGACTTAAACATCTCTACTGGAGAAAATGTTTCATTATAGTCAATACCATAAATTTGCTTGAAACCTTTAGCTACCAAACGACCCTTATAGATAAGTTCATCCATGTCAGTCTTTCTCTTAAAGACCCACTTACACCCAATGGGTTTGACACCTCCAGGTGGATCAACCAAAGTCCATACTTGGTTGGTGTACATAGATTCCATCTCGGATGTCATGGCCTCTAGCCATTTCTCAGAATCTGGTCTCATCACAGCTTCCTGATAGGGGTAGGCTCATTTTCAATGAGCATAATGTCATCATGGTTAGATAAGAGAAAAGAGTATCTCTCAGGCTGACGACGTATCCTGTCATTCCTGTGAAGAGTTAGGTCTACTTGTGCAACAATCTCATCAACCACAACATTTTGTGGTTCCAGTGCAACTTCAATCAAGTCTTCAGTGCTATGGTCCATATCTTAAAGTTCTTCAAGATCGAATGTACTCCCACTAGTTTTTTCTAGAAACAAAGTCCTTTTCTATAAATACCCCAGTCTTAGCCACAAACACTTTGTGGTGACGGGAAATGTAGAAGTAATATCCCTTCATTTTCTTGGGATATCCTATAAATAGCACTTATCGGATTTGGGTCCCAGTTTTTCCGAGACTTGACGTCGAACGTAAGCCTCACAACCCTAAATCCACATAAAAGATATCTGGGCATCTCTCCCAGTCCATATCCTATATGGTGTCTTTATCACAGCTTTGGATGGAACACGGTTAAGTGTGAAGGTCATTGTGTCTAGAGAATATCCCCAAAAGGATATAGGAAGATCTATGTGACTCATCATAGATCGTACCATATCTAATAGGGTACGATTCCTCCTTTCAGATACACCATTCCACTGTGGTGTTCTAGGAGGAGTGAGTTGGGATAAAATCCCACACTCAGCTAGATAGTCACGAAACTTATGGCTAAGGTATTCACCACCTCGATCTAATTGAAGTATTTTAATACTCTTCCCTAGCTAGTTTTGTACTTCATTTTTTAATTCATTGAACTTTTCAAATAATCATGACTTTTGTGTCATCAGATACACATAACCATATCTATTGAAGTCATCAGTAAATGTAATGAAGTACCTATAACCACCTCTGGCAGTGACATTGAAAGGGCCACATACATCACAATGTATAAGTCCTAACAAGTCAATTGCTCTTTCGCTGTGTCCACTAAAGGGAGTCTTCGTCATCTTGCCTAGTAGGCATGACTCGCATGTCTTATATGATTCAAAATCAAACGAGTCTAGCAAACCATCTTTATGGAGCTAGGATAAGCGATTCTTATTTATATGACCTAAGCGACAATGCCAGAGATAGGTTCGGTTCATTTCATTTGACTTGAACCTTTTGGTACTTATGTTATAGATGGGGTTCTCCAAGTCTAGAATGTAGAGTTCGTTCATCATAGGTGCACTATAATAGAACATATCATTTAAATAAATGGAACAACATTTGTTCTTTATTATAAATGAAAAGCCTTTCTTGTCTAAACAAGAAACTGAAATGATGTTCTTAGTGAGAGCAGGCACATAACAACATTCATCTAATTCTAATACAAGCCCAGAGGGTAGAGATAGAAAGTAAGTTCCTACAGCAACAGCAGCAACCCGTGCTCCATTACCTACTCGTAGGTCCACCTTGCCCTTTGTCAATACCCTGCTATTTCTCAGCGCATGTACATTAATACAAATGTGAGAAGCACATCCGGTATCTAATACCCACGATGAAGAAATATAGAGATTAACTTCTGTAACATATATACCTGAAGTAGAAATCTCATTTCTCTTCTTCTTAAGATCTTCTAGGTATCATTTGCAGTTCCTCTTCCAGTGCTCGGCCTGACCGCAGTGGAAGCAGGTAGCATCCTTGGCAACCCCTCCTTTAGGTTTCATTACCTTGCCTTAGCCCTTGGCTTGGGACTTTCCCTTACCTTTAGGCTTGCCCTTGGCTTTATTCCTTTGCACCATCAAAATGGAGTTGGGCTTTACCTTCTTAAGGTTGAGCTCAGCAGTTCTTAACATGCTTAGCAGCTCAAGCAGTGGCTTATTAATTTTGTTCATGTTGTAATTCATGACAAATTGACTATAACTTTTTGGCAAGGATTGCAAGATCAAGTCAGTGGCCAGTTCTTGGCCAAGTGGGAATTCCAACCTCTGTAGGTTCTCTATGTACCCAGTCATCTTGAGTACATATGGACCTATGGGAGTCCCATCTTGCATCTTACATCTTGCACTGAAACAATGCCTTAGAGATCTCGAATCTCTCATGTCTTGCTTAACCTTGATATAGTTGACGAAGATGTTCAACCATATCATAAGTAGTCATCAACTCGTGTTTCTTCTGAAGCTCAGAGTTCATGGTCACGAGCATGAGGTATGACACATCTAATGCATCATCTTGATACTTCTTAGAAGCATCTCGGTCATCTTGCATGGCAGTGGCAGGAGGTGCCTCCGGAATGGGCTGCTTCAGGATGTACAATTTTCTTTCTTGTGTGAGAACGATTCTCAGATTCCTGTACCAGTCCAAGAAATTATCTCCATTGAGCTTATCCTTGTCAAGGAGAAAATGCAGGGAGAAAATGTTCGTGTTTGTCGACATGGCAATCTACAATATAAATAAAGCAGAAAGTAACTATCATATTCCACTTATCATTTAACTAGGCCTTAATTAAATGATGCTCCCACTGAATTATAGGGCTTTTGTAGAATCAAGTCATGGATGTGGTCAAACCACACTACTAGATTCATACCAATTAGCTATAATTCTTGTGGGACAAGATCCACATCATACTACGTCTTGAGTTAGCTTTGGCTAAATCTCCCAAGACTTAGTGATCGGTAGATAACTAATTATCAATTACATCTCTATGCACCTCTTGTTTCTTCCAACCATTGGAAAATGCCTATAGTTTTACCCGATCCAATTTAGTTTACTAGTTAAACTCAATCTAATTGAGTTTGTACTCACCCAAGCTTTGATAGGCAGGACCAAGATTGTCCCTCCGCACCCTACCAAGATAATATGCGTTACTCTTCTTTGACAGATTCAACAACTACAAATGATCGAGGTAGTGATGGGTATCAAAACTTCGTAGGCATTTTGAGTTGACTTGATTAAGATCTAATATAATCATGAATGTGTATCATATACGCATTAAGGCAATAATTACCCTACATTAGCATGCATCACATACACACAAGCAATCATATATACTGATTAATTGATTTGTGATGAGGTCATGGCCCAACTACGATCTTCTCAAGCCAATGAAAAGATCGGACGGTCAACCTAGGGTCAACAGCTTCTTCAAGTGTCTTCTTTTGACCGCCATGTGTTGACAGCACCCTCTTCGTAACTTCTTCTTGAGTGGACCTTCCACCGCTTCATTTTGTACATTACAAATATGAAACTCGAGTTACATTCAAGTCTAAAATCTATTTACAACAGGAACATAATAAAGAAGGCATGACACGCAGGTCGCATATCATATACAACACACATAATACAAAAAATGGCGCGCAGGCCACATTATGAATTACAACACAATTTTTAACCAATCATATTGGGGTTTTTGGGTCATGACCATCACAATATCATACATAATTTCAAATTATGTATTTTACATAAATTTATATAATTTTACTACTATTTTTATCAATTTTATGAGTCACAACTCCTCGATGGTCCCATGTAGCGATTATCGGGTGCGATCGCGAGACAATGCCCCTTGCGGGGTTAGGAGTAGCGCAGCTTCTCGCGAAATGAATATCACGAGTATCCCATCTTGATCTAACAGCACCTTAAGTTTGTGTCCCAAACAAAAATAATTTTGTTTGGGCGAGACCATGCTGTTTCGGAAGGTTTTTCTTGGTAGATGAAAGCCTACAAGTGTCCAAGCACTTGTTGTTTTGCCTCTACAAGAAAATACTCAAAAAATCCATAACAATAGAAAAATTATAGAAACTTACAGATCTGAAATCTTTACATAATAAACAATTACAAACATGAACAAGCTTCGCACGTGGCTCTGATACCACTGTTAGTAATTTCGAGCCGCAAAAACTGCTTTTTGCATTACGGAAACCTCGAAGCTAGCCATGGATCCGTGCGAAGATAAATAAAAATTCATGTACATGGTTGTCCACACTAGATCTACATGAAAAATAAGTTTTACCCATTAGCGATGCCCTTCGCTTATCCCGCTCGTCCAAACGGTTGCCGGATCTCATAGAGTGTCAAATCTACACTCCTCTACACATATCCACACAAACAAAAGGTGGAGAACCACTTAGGGTGTGCTAGCACCCTTGAGAGGTCTCGGCAATGGAGGAGAGGGAGAACAAGAAAGAAGAGAGGAAGTGGAAGAAGAAGCTTTGATTAGCCTTGATTTGCTTCACTAATGTGGCTGGCCACTTTTTAGAGGTTTTATACCCCATGTAATACCAAGAGTCATGGCTCTTGGTCTTCCTCATGAGGTGGCACACAATGAAGTAACTTTGATGATGTGGAACATCATCATTGGTCGGCCCATGCCAAGTCACAAATTAGGTGGCATTTGGTCAAGTCAAACTTGACCCTTCATCTTCCCTCTCAAGTCAAGTCAAACTTGACCTCTTATCTCCCATGGTTGATCAAACCTAACCTTTGATTCAAATCAATTTAATTTAATGAATCCCTATTAATTGGTTTAAATTGACTCAATGAATCATAGTCTAAACAAGACTCATTTGACACATGAATCAAATTGAGTCCAACTCAATTAGTCTAATTTGGATTACTCTTAATCCAATTTGGTTCATCACATGAACCTAATCCTTTCCATCTAACTGCCCTTGTGTGTGACCCTATAGGTTCTTGTAACGTTGGCAATACTCCTAAACCCAATTAGAAACATAAGTAATGAGCGATATCTAGCAACACATCATTATTACCCAAGTTACAAGAATGTTGAGATCCAACATCACCATTGTGACAACTAATTGTGACTCTCACAATAAGTGACAATGTCCTTGTATCCTTGACATCTAAATTGATTAATTGAGGCATAGACCATGTCATCCTCTAATCAATTTATGTCTTGAACTCCAAGTAGACTCACTCTAATCAAATAAGCTCAATATCTCATATTGACTTATTTGGGCTTGGCCATGCACTTAGTGGTCTCACTCTATCAACAATCATGATGTCACTCCCGTCATATAGGAGGGATAAATCCAATCTACATCACTCACATCCCTCCACATAATTTGTTACATACCCAGTAATCACCTTTATAGTCCACCCATTTACGGGTGACGTTTGACGAAGCCAAAGTATGCAACTCCTTATATAGGGAACCATGGTGACTTCAGGTCCAAGGACTGATAGTCATACTAATAGTCACCTGAGAAAGTATATGACACTCATATAACGATCCATGATACTTTCTCACGGCGGGTCATTCAGTATACATTCTCCAATGCATACCCATGTGTCAACTTGATATCTAATATCCATGACTTATGAGATCAAGTCATCGAGTTGACCTAAATTCTAGTCTCATCGCATTAACATTGTCCCTAAATGTTAATACTTGACTAGGAATGATTAAGAGTAGTGTTCTCTATATCATCTCACTATTAATTTAACCAATCGATTGACATAGATAAGAACCTTCTACTCAATGATGCTATTATACTCAGTTATTTGGCACCAATACAAGTAAGTATAATAACCATAATGAAATTCCTTTATATATATATATATATATATAGGAATATGATACATCGAGTCCATACAACAATCATCACATGATCGACTTTAGGGCTCTCACTAACAGGTCGTGGTGTAGAGAGGTGGGTGGGGTAACCATCAGTGCATACGTTGTTATTATTATACCTCCAGATGTTGTTGATTGCTTATTTATATAGTTGTTTTATTATATCCATGTGATATGCTTACATATATTGAGTTATATACCTATTACATGTGTTGAGACACTGGCTTACTTGTCAGTAAAATGTATATATCTCACATGTTATCCTTGTAGTCATGAATAGTACTGTAGCAGATCATTACTACTCTTGACCTTCTGTTACTAGCTTAGAATATGGTTTCAGGTATGGACATTTATTATATTATCACTATACTATCTGCTATTTTCCCTACGATACTGCATACCTTTGTATCTCTAGTTCTTTATTATGTTCATGCACTATTTGTCTATTACCCGCTGAATCTTAGCACTCACCACCCCATGAAATGGTTTATTTGCCAGGTAGAAGGTAAAGGATTTATGGAGTGGCTTGGAGATCCTGTCCGCTAGTTTCATGTCACATCAAGCTTCTTCTTCTGTTATTGCTTCTATTCGCATTATTGGCTTTGGACTTGTTCATGTATTAGTATCTTTTATATGGAGTTTAGCTTTGTGGTATCTTGTACTTGATTTGATGTTGTTATCATGTCAAGCCAAGCCAGCTTGTAGTTAGTTGTATTATGGTTTTGTGATCATTATTTTGCGACTTCCACTATGTTTTGTTTTAGTCGTGTGGGATGTTTATTAACTGCATAGTTGTGTTTACTTCCAGCTGTGTGGGCTGCTTACTATATAACTATGTAGTTATGCTCTTTTTGTTCCAGCTGTGTGGGCTATGTATATAATTGTGTGGTTGTGTATTATATCCAACCGTGTGGGTTGTAGATTTCTTGTGAGTAGCCTTGAGACAATGTATACATGTTTCATTTGTTACTGCTACAAGGGAGGAGCTGTCCGATTTTTTTTGTTGGACAGCCTTACCGGCGGGGAGTGACATGGACAGTCCGAAGTCTGTCAAAGTTATATTTTTATACTATTTACCTATTTCCATAACTCTATTTTATAGGAAACTAACATTTTACAAGTTAAAATTTGTGGCCTTGATATGTCGACCGAATGGTCAAATCAGTAGACCAAACCCCAGAGATCAAATCAACTTCTAACTAAGTTTCGACTAAGGGATCGGTCGACTGAACGGTGGAGAGGCGCAGACTCAATCAGACCGGGTTGATTGGATTAGATCATCCAACGAGGAAAATGGGATCGATCGACTGAACGGTGGGATCGGTCGACCTAACAAAGACTTATATGAAGCAACAACATTTGGACGGAAAGTCGGGTAGGTTCAGCAGGTTTGGTCGACCGAACAGCTGGATCGGTCAATAGATACGCTTCGAGTCAAACTTGATCCCGAGATTAGGGATCTAGATCAAACTTGATTCTACTATAAAAAAGGAGCCTCGACCAGCACTTCGAATTACTGAAACTGAACAACTTCAACTCTCTTATGCGCTACTCCGAGATGATTTGACAACGTCCAAATGCTGCTCTGACAATTGAATGAACAACTGCTAATCCTTTGTTCTCGATAAAACTTTGTTGTTAATTTAAATACCTATAATTGCTATCTTTGTAAAAATTTCTCAAGCTAATAGTGATTGTCCAAAGAAAGCGATCAACGATTGTAGGCCTTGGAGTAAGAGTCGTCATGCACTCCAAACCAAGTAAATCCTACTTGTGTTTGCGATTTTGTTTTTATCTTCTGCTGCATTTCGTTCTATGTTTCCTGAAAGGAAAGGCAAAATAGCCATGAGCACTATTTAACCCTCCCCCCTTCTAGCGCACATCGATCCTACACTTAATCTAATTAATTTTAAAATCTTAATTAATTTTTGAATCTTTATTAATTTCAAACTCAATATTTTTCAAACTTAAATTAATTATAAAATCTTCATTAATTTTCAAATCTTAATTAATTTTAAAATTTAATATTTTTAAAACTTAAATTAATTTCAAAATCTTAATAAATTTTCAAATATTAATTAATTTTAAAACTTAAAATATTTCAAAATCATAATTAATTTCAAAATCTTAATTAATTTTCAAATCTTAATCATTTTTTTAACTTAAATTAATTTTAAAATCTTATTTAATTTTCAAATCTTAGTTATTTTTCAAACTTAAATTAATTTTAAAATCTTAATTAATTTTTAAAACATAATTAATTTCAAAACCTTAATTATTGTCTAGACCTTAATTAATTTTTAAACTTAATTATTTTTCAAAACATAATTATTTTTTGAAAAATTAATTAATATTCAAAACCTAAATTAATTTTGAAAACTTAAGTCAATTTTCAAAACTTTAAAAACTTAAATTATCAAAAGAAATTTTAATTAATTTATTGTTAATTATTTTTAATTGATTTAATCCAAAAAATGATTTAAACTTTATCCAAGTTCAACTTAAATCCAAATTAATTCAATTTAACTGTATTTTAATCCCATCATTAATACATCAAACTCTAAATCAAATTAATTCTACATTATATGATTTATGTATCTCTCAATATACGTAAAGCTATCATATTTAAAAATCTAAAATAGGTGAGATGTTAGGAAAATTAAGTATTTTAAATGATGCTTGGACTCTATAATCATATTCATTGACTTTATTTAACTCTAATTTTAAAGTTAACTGCCCCTCAAACTTAAAGCACTTACTTAAAAAGTTTATCATTTTTTTAAAAGGGGGAGAAAAAGAGGGTTAAAACTTAAGTATATTCAAAAAGTTAAGTATTTTCAAAAAGCAAAGTTCTATATTTCAAAAGTATAACTAAACTCCTTTTTAAAAGTTGAATATTTAGCTAAGTATTATTGAAAGAAATTATTTTCAAAGCTTAGTATTTAGCTAATTATTTATTAAAAAAATTCTTTTAAATGCTAAGTTTTTTTCGTAAAGGAAGTTAAGTGATACTTTTCAGGGGAGCAAGTTAAAATATTTTTTAGAAAAAGATTAAAAGTTATTTTTTTGAATTTAAGTACTATTTTAAAAAGTTAGTTTTTCAAATTTAAGTACTATTTTTACAAGTTAATAGTTGTTTTCTCTACTTAGTATTTTTTGATATATGCCAAAGGGGAAGAATAAATGTTAAAAGGAAAGTAAAAAGTTTATTTTGAGGAAGAGTAACATTTAAGGGGGAGTGAGTAACATTTAAATTGATTTCTTGAAGGCTTACTTGTAACATTTATTTATTTTTATCTTAAAATATGTTATTTGAAGGTTTATTTGTTATTTGTTCTAAAAATCTTGCTTTATTATTTTGAATGTTTTTACTTAACTTTGAAGTAGATTGCCATAAATCAAAAAGGGGAAGATTATTCACGCTGGAAGCACTAGCTAACTTTGATATTGGCAAAGGTTCAAAGTTAAGTTGTGTTGTTGTTCTAACAAGTTTAACTAAGTATGCAAGAAAAGTCCTAAGTGATCTTAGGCAAGGTGAAAGTCCTAGTTGAGGCTAGGCAAAGAAGTCGTAGTGGACATTAGACAAGTGAAAGGTCCTAGTTATGGCTAGGCAAGGAAGTCCTGATCCATGGGACTGGGTGATGTCTTGGCACGTAAAGGATGTTGGGCAGAAATCCTAGTGTCAAAGACACTAGGTGCATGTCCTGGGGGTCGTAAACACCAGGCAGAAGACTAGATGAGTTGGGATTTGAACTTCCAACGGAAATTCCTGATGTCTCGGATACTAAGCAAAAGTCCAAATAATCTGGAGAACCAATTTGGTAAAAGGTAAATTCTCCTAAGAGGAATAGGTGAGGGTGTATTCCCTGTTGAGGGAACAATAGGCCTTAGTTCAACCTAGGATTTTACTAAAAATCTAAAAGTCAAAACTAGACAGTATAAAGACTATTAAATTAGTCATATTCTATTGTACTAACTCTCTTTTACATGATATCTTTGGTATTTTGGACTAACATGCCTTTCAAGAAGTGAAATGCATAAAGAGGGTTTAGGTGAATAGTGCTGGAGGTGCCTCTTATGGTGCTGGAGGCGTCTCGGGTACCCTGGTCGAAGAGCTCACATGGAAAGGTCAGAGGTACCTCCTATGCTGCTAGAGGCACCTTGGAGTTAGGCACGGAGGCACCTAGAAGAGCATAGAAGGTGCCCTCCAAAGGATAAAAAACACCAGATTATGGTAATTATAACTACTAAGGATTTGGGGATAACATCTGCAATTGAAGACACCTCAGACACTGCTGGAGACACCCTCAACACTTTATAAAAGAGTTGTTTTAGCAGCTCTTTGAACAACACTTCCAATTCAATATGCTAAAACTTCTATGCTCCCTGCGCTGCTCTAAAGACGACCATACGAAGCCATAATGCTGCTCCGGTGACTGAAAGCTCACAACTTCAACTCTTTAGTTGTCAGTATAATTTTTAGTTATAGCAATTAAATTATTATCTTATTATACTCATCTTTATACTTGTAATATTTAGAATTGTCAGTGAATTTCCCAACTAAAGGATAGTCGATCATGGGCCTTGAAGTAGGAGTCGTCATAGGCTCCAAACCAAGTAAAACTAAAATTGTTAGCTTGGTTTTTGTTATTCTTATTTTCATTCTTATATCTGCTTCACTATTCTCTTGATAGTTTTTAAGTGAAAAATGTGAAAACTACGAGTGTTATTCACCCCCTTCTAGCACTTTCAATCTAACATATCTCAATCTTTGCTTCTTATTTCTGCTTCACTATTCTCTTGATAGTTTTTAAGTGAAAAATAAAAAAACTACAAGTGTAATTCACCTCCTTCTAGCACTTTCAATCTAACATAGCTCAATCTGTGACTACATGTATAAGTCGGGAGAGAATAGCTCAATCCATGACTATGTCCGAGTTGGGAGAGGTATTATGTAAACTAAGACTAAACATTATGCAACCTCCAAAATAACATTATTTTTGAAAAACGGAATAGATTACCTATTTTGTCTTTTCAACACATATACTATTTTCTTTAATTTTACACAACCCCTGACAAAAAAAATTCAATTTTGGAAAAGAAAGTCATTTTTATAAATTTTTTTGTATTGTATGTAATAAGATTTTTCTTTCTTACTTACAAATTACAAAAAAAACTTCTTGTCATATCGACAATTAGGTATTTTATGAGACCTAGACCCAGTAAATCGCTATATACTTTCTTTGATTGAGCCTTAGTAAGGAAAGCTGCTAAGTGGTAACTTCCAAATTCAGAGAACCCTTGGAATTTAAAATGGGCAATCTTGAGCCAAATCCTTAGTTTGAAAAACCTTTGTTTATCAAACTAGAATAAAGAAAGGCTAGGTGCAGAGACTTAATGGAAGTTGTTCTAATGAATGAAGTTGACTATATTTCATTGGTAGCTGGAATCCGTCTATCAAAATTATAGAAAATATATTCTTATATACCTAATACATATGTATACATATTGACATATCAAATCAAATGATTAATCATGACTCAAATCTATTATATTATATGGATAATTATAATATGAAAACTTTAGAATAAGAGTTATTGTGAAGCCAGTCCAATGGAAGTTAAAAGAAGAATTGAATATTCAATTCAAATATTAAATCATTCATTCCATAGTTTGATAGATCTTTTGAAAAACTGATTAATCGGACAAGAATAAAGAGAGAGTCCCATTCTATATGTCAATACTGACAATAATGAGGCATGGAATGGAGCCACTATGAAGAAGTTCTGGGAGTTAATGAAGGAAGCTTCAGACTCGTATTGTTCATGGGTCGACTGTTAACTGATTGCTCCTAGGTTTAAATCCTACTTGGAGAGATTTGATTTATTCTTAATTAGAGAATGACGAATGGAATTAAAAGGCTCACTTTTACTATTAGGAGTAGGTTACCCATTCACTTTCTTTGTTTCTATTGCATTCTATCATATCATATCATATTCTATTTTTTGATATCCGAGAATCGCTATCAATACCTCAGTGTAGATCAAGGATAATCCCTTGTAAATATCTAATTCAGAATTTTCAAATGATGTACTAGTAGTGCATCAAAGATTTAGTCATTGATTCTCCTAATATGCCATAATTACTGTGAGCAAACATATTAATGGTGAGAAATGCATTTTTTCTATACTACTAATACTTATACTTGCTCCGCTATTCTACCCCAGCCAAGCTGAGGAAGAGTTACCGAGGAGTAAAACAAGAATTTGTTGATTCCGAACTTTATTACTATATGTAATTGTAAAATCTTTTACGATAAATAAAATGAAAAAGTAAAGTATGGATATTCCATTTCAACAAAAGACCATCCCAAAGTTCAATAGCTTTAGATCCGCTATCCTAATCATGATTTTCCTACCCCTAGAGAGAAAGGCCCTGTTAGTGTAGGGAGCACCAGACGATCGAACTTAAGTTTTGATTATGGCAAAGGGTCCAAAGTTAAGATGTCTTGTTATCTAACAAGTGTGAATGAGCTTGCAAGAAAGTCCTAAGTGTTCTTAGGCAAAAGTCCTAGTGGATTCTAGGCAAGTGTAAAATCATAGGGGGTGATAACCCTAGGTTATGAAAAACCCTAGGGGGAGGTAGCTCTAAGTCCTATGGGTTGTAACCCTAGGTTATGGAAAATCCTAGGGGAAGATAACCCTAGGTCCTAGGGGGTGGTAACCCTAGGTAGAAAGTCTTGGTGGGTCATAAACATTAGATGAAATCCTAGAGTTGGGGACTCTAGGTGAAAATCTTGGTGGTCCCAAACCAGCTAAAAGTCTAGACGGGTCGTGGAGCGGACGTCCAGCATGAAGACTTAAAGTCTCGGACGTTGAGAAAAAGTCTAGTCAGTCTAGAGGACCAGTCAGGTAAAAGGTAACTCTCTTGAGAGGAGTAGATGAGGATGCATTCCTCGAAGAGGGAACAGTAGGCGTCAGTTCAACCTAGGGTTTTCAGAAGAAATCTGAAAGTCAGAACCAGACAGTCTAAAGGCTGTCAAAAGTTATATATTGCTTCACTATTATTTGCTATTTGTTTAACTCTATTTTGCTGGGAAATTAGCATTCTGTAGGTTGAAGTTTCGGCCTTGATCGATTGACTGAACTAAGGATCGGTCAACTGAACCTCCAAGTAAATAAAGTAGATTTCTAGCCAGCTGGTTGGGTTCAACTGAAGGATTGGTCAATCGAACCTGGGGTTCAGTCGATCGAATGGTGGATAGACATCGACGTGGTTGGGCCAAGTGGATCGGATTAGATAGGCCAGTGAGGTCAATAGGATTGGTCGACTGAACAAAGACTCTTATCTGAGTAAAATCATGTGGACAAGAAGCTGGGTAGGTTCAGAGGGTTCGGTGACCGAACACCAGGATCGGTCGACCGATCAGCCTCGAGTCAAAGATTGATCCTGAGATCAGTAGATCTGGATCAGGTCTGGCTTGGCTATAAAAGGAGGGTCAACTAGCAGCTTCATAACAGCACATTCAGAATGATCAATTGAGAACAAGTTGAGCCCTTGCACACACCCCCGACGATGACCAAGCCAGAAGATTAATTTCATCAACTTATCGATAACAAGTTGTACTTCAATATTTGTAAAGCTTCTTACTTGTACTTGTTCTGTGTAAAGTCTAAAATACCGAACAAAATGATAATAAAATAATAATGTTAATGGGTGAATAATCTTATTGGATATTTTAGGAATTTTCTGGGATTTAATTGGAGCTCGTATGACGTATTTGGAGGGGATGCATTTATGGGCTTGGGAAAAGCCTATTTGGAATACCAATAAAAAGGGAGTTGATTGAGAAACTAACCGTAGGTTAAATTAAAAATACCTAAGTTTAACATTTCCTTTTAACTTTTATTTTTCTTTCTTCCTATTCCTAACCCGTGGCGTAGCCTTCACCGCCCAATCCCCCTCTCCCTTCTCCTCTCGCATGATGCCAAGCCACCGCTGCCTCTCCCGAGCTCTTCGTCTTCCCCAAACCGACGGTGCCACCATGACGATTCTTCTCCCCGCGTACAAAACGGTGGCCAAGGGAAGCCCGAGCCGATCTCCCTTCTCTCCCAACTCTCCTCTTCATTACCTGATGCCATCGCTCGATTTTGCACCACCCACTGTTGTCGTCAGTGTAGCCCCAGAGTTGCAGCTACCTGAGGGTCATCCAGCCACACTCGATCTTCCCTCTCTTGGTCGCAGACATGCTGGTAGAAAGCTTTCTTCCGTGCCCTAGATTATCAGATCGTCGATCCACCATTGGCCAAGCAACCTTCTTCTTCTCTGATCGTCAAGTTCCATCCGGCTATTGTCCTCTCCGATCAGTTGATTTCACGTATCTTGCCGCATCGACTGGTTTCCTTTTCGTCGAGCCCTAGCTTTCCAGACGTCGTCATCTTGTTGTCGATCACAGACTGCCCAGCATCTCAGTTGGTTGATAACCAAGTATCGCCGACGCTGATCTCTTGGTACCACTCAACATCAGTTGATCGTCACCCCTCTGCTTTGGTTCACCACCACAGAATCTTCTAGATATCATCAGAAGGGAAGTTTTGGATCTGATTTGTGTAAGGATTTTCGATTTTTGGGTTATAGGTTTGTAGAGATTGGGTTTTTATGTCAGTTGTACTAACTAGGAGTGACTGTTCCTGGCAGTGAGCTCCGTATCTAGGCAGCAAGTTGATCTCTGCTGTGGATTAACAATCAAGGCTGAGCAATAAGGTAAGGTGTAGGGAGTTGATTGGTGTTGAGGTAAGGTGTAAAGAAATTGATCCTTGCTATACCTTACACCTAGAATTGAAGTTAGGAAGGATTTGAAATGGTTAGGATTGCTTAATCTAATTGATTATGGGTTAGCGATTCATTTTATTAGTTGGCATTTCTAGTTGATTAGTTTAAGGATATTAACTATAAAGGAATGAAAAGATTAACAAATGAAAGTGAACCCTAGCTTCCTAATCGGATTAGGAATTTGTTTACCTATTTTTTTTATAATGAAACTTAGCTATACTGTGCATACTATATGCAGGACATTGATTTGAGACGGGCGTCTCGATGTAGAATTTCTGGTCATGATCTTTTTGAAGCGGGTACCTTTGACTTATCTCTTTTGATATTATCATTATTATATGCATAGTAATTTATAGCTAGTAGTAATGGTTGTGTTTTTATCTACCATTGGTATGTCACTACTCGATACCTATAGCATGCCTTTGTTTGTTATTATCTGTTATGCATTTAACCTTATATTCTTTTATTCTTGCCATTTGTACTTATGATCATATAAGTAGTAACATACATTGCCTTACTGTGTACATGACTAGTTACTAGACATACCTAACATGTCTACCTAGTTTCATGATACTTAGATCCTTGTTGGATTTCTTTACCTTTTGGTATATATTCTGGAGGTGTCAGGATTTACATGTTGTAGTGTCATGTACCATCTTGCATGATTGCATGCTGAGTGATTGTCGGTTCCATTTTTATTAAGCACATTGCCAATTCATGATCTGCACACACAACTACTCATGGTTTAGTGGTACATCAGGTTGGGTCTGTGTAGTTTGCTCTATCAGGGCTCCGCTAGTCCGCTTATGGGTAGCGATGACTACAGCGTGTAGCGGGCAGGGATCCCTTCCCTTGACCATGATATAGGGAGATGAGAGCTTAGGTTCCCCCACTATGTTTGGGGTAGGAGGATAGGTGTACTTTGACAGTATCCTATCCACTCGGTCACTCAAGAGTAGTGATGGCAGAGTGCATAGGTGTCATAGCCCTACGCATTCGGTCTCACAATCGCATGTGAGATGGCTAACTAGCGTCAGGGGTGATCATATCATTTGCATCATATTCATAGATTGCATTTATTATTTATGATTGCTGCATTTTGTATGTTACGTTTTTGGTGGTTGCATATGATTGACATGCATACAAGAGACATTTTGTGTCTGGTCTGATGACCCTTATATCCTGATAGGAGGTCCTGGTGAGTACAGTTTCTTCAGCCTTTTCAGTTCAGATTTCCTATTATTGTTCGAGAACTGTACCACATGATTATTACTGATAGTTATATTTTACTATGCATGTCAGCTTGATACCTGCTGAGTTGTTGAACTCACCCTGTTGCTATATTTCTATTTCAAGTTGAAGCCGTCAAGAGGTTCCAGTCTCTAGTTCCCACTCTGTGTTGATTTGGTTTCCTATGTTTCGAACTTTTGTTTCCTTGTTAAGTCTACATGCTTATGATGTGTAGTACTTGTACTTGATAAGTGGGATGCATAAACAAGGAGAAAAATCAAAGCTAATGCAAAAGAAACATGTACTCTCCTATGCGGATTGACAAATAAAGAGCTTGATCGAGTTAGAAAGTTCAACAACGCGAAAGAGCTTTGGAAAAAATTGATCGTGCTTCATGAGATTTTGTCAAAACCAGAAGACCAAGTCAAACCTATATTTGAACTTGAATATGAATTCCTAGAGTCAACCTCTGAATCAGACTCAGAGGAATCAGACCATACCAATTTTATAGCATTGATGGCCAAGGAAGAGATAGCTGAATCTGAGTCCAAATTCAAGATGGCAATAGTCAAGGGGGAGAATCCTATCATGGATCTAAAAGGTAAAATTATAAATTTAAATTTTAAATTTCACATAACTTGTTTTAAGTATAGAGAGAAAGGGCACCATAGAAACCAGTGCCCTACTCGTAAGATTCGGATAACACAACCAGAGAAGGAGAGAAATTTATGCTAAGAGTTCAGAAAGGAAAGGAGCACATTGAATGCTTCAAGTGCAAACGGATGGGTCACTATAAAAGTCAATGCCTAAAAGGAAGACCTAAGAATCCAAGGGAGAAATCAAGGTTAGTAAATTTATATTACATGAAAATCTAATTTTTGCAACACATGCCCGTACCCTAAGTAATCCTGGTTGCTTTAGTTTAGATTCCTCCCAAAAATTAGTATGCATGCTAATGATGCAATGAATAAAGTTCATTTAAATCTATATAAGAATAACTCAAAATTATTTAATAAAAACAAGAAATTAACGCTTAGAAAATCAAAAAAAACAAAATAATATTTTAAAAGATAAAATTGAATAATTAGAAAAAATTATTAATAACTTAACTAATTCACAAAATCTAGATTTGGGTTACAAGTCTAAGGTGAAACTTAAACTCTACAAACCAAGCTATAATCAAGTGCCTTTTAATTATAAAACTAATTAATAAACTATAAATTAATAAGTTAAACTTAAAACTCAACTTAAAAGGTTAACTTAAAACTTGTAACTTAAAATTAATTAATAAGTGCTTGATTTAGTTGATCGATGCACAATTACCATGAACATACCTATAATTAATTGATAAATGTCAGTCATGATTACTAATTTCTTAAATAAGAATGGTTAGATAAGGACATAAGCTTGATTTACACTTAACTAGTTAGACATAGGATTTTCAGAAAGAAAATTAAATATTTAATTTTTTAAAAGGCTTTGTCTATAAGAGGTTGATGATCCAATACCCAAGAAGGTATACTGTCTCGCCACAGCCTGGAAGCCAATTATTAAAATAAATATTTAATTGACTAACTGTCAAATCTTGGTCTATCTCAAATTTGAATCAATCCTTAGATTTTAATCTAAAGAGAAGATTAACTATCTTACAAAACTATCATGGTTCTCTGATTAAAAATCTAGAAAAGGGTGAGATGGACCTACGTTTAAAATAAAAAATAGTTAACCAAATTCAAATTAATTAAGCTCAATTCAATTAAAATTAATTCAAATTAATTAATATAAGTTACTTGAATATTAATTAATTTTGATAGTATAATTAATTTCAAAATATTAATTAGTTTCAAAAGTATAATTAATTTTAAAATATTAATTAATTTCAAAAACCTTTAATTAATTTCAAAATATTAATTTCAAAAGTATAATTAATTTCAAAATTCCAATTGTAGGATTGAAAGCGCTAGAGGGGGTGAATAACGCTCGTGGCTATTTTGTTCGTTTCGGAAAAACTCAAAGTAAAACACGCAACGGAAAATAAAACACACAATGCAAACACCAAGTTTTTACTTGGTTTGGAGCCTATGGTGACTTCTACTCCAAGGCCCGCACGTAATAGTACTTTTGATGGGCAATCACTAATCAATTCGAAATAATATAGAAGGATTACAATTGTAGTGCAAGAACGTTTAAATTAAAAACAATACTAACAACTCTGTAACAGGAAATCTTCTAGAAGAAGCGTCGTCGGAGCTTTCGGGCATCATGGAAGCGATTTCTGAGCAGCTCGAAGAAGTGGAAGTCGTTCATTTTATTGTTCTTAAGCTTCTGGTCAAGGCTACATTTATAAGCAGTTCTGGGCGCCCAGAACCCCTCCGAGCGCCTGGACCACGTGGCTCTGCCACTTCGTGCGCGCCACATCAACTTGGCGATAACTTTTGGGTTTCGGGTGCCTGAACTGACTCCGGGCGCTCATACCAGTTTCGGGCGCCCGGACTCCGTGAGCCTGGACCCCTTTCGGGTGCCCGAGCCAACTTTCTCCAGCCCCTATTTTCTATAAAACAAAGTTAGTCTAGGAAAAAATAGTATACATATAATATGAATTTATGACAGCCTCTGACTGTCCAATTTTGACTCCAGGACTTTCTGCAGGGCGTTCACTCCATGACCCGTCTAGTCTTTTCACCTGGTCCGCGACCCGCCAAGACTTTCCGCTTAGGGTTACCACCCTTAGGACCTAGGGTTACCACCCCTAGGGTTTTTCACTTAACTAACCGCAACTAGGACTTTTGCCTAAGTACACTTAGGACTTTCCTACATACTCATTCAAAAATGTTAGACCACAAATAACCTTAACTTTGAACCCTTTGACATAATCAAAATACAGGTTCGATCGTCGGATGCTTCCCGCACCAACAATCTCCCCTTATTTGATTATGAAAACAAAATTCAAAGTTAAGTAAAATATGAAAGTAGTAAAAATGCATATAAAATCAAGATTTAAGTACAAACAAGTGAAAAAATATGAAGGTGAAAAAAACATTGAAAAAATATGTAGGTGCAAAAAACATTTAGTCGCAACTTGTTGTATCTCCCCTCTTAATCACTTAACTTTCACTTTCCTCTCCCCCTTTGCCATATATCAAAAATATTACTCAGAAAATGGAAAGATAGGAAATTTTTTGCTCCCCCTGAAAGTAGCTCTTACTTAAAAATATAGTTTTGCAAGAAGAAGCAAAAATTTGAAAGAGACTTTGAAAATAACTTAGCTTTAAAGGAATTTAAACTTAGGTAAGTTCAAGCTTTAAAAGAAATTGTTAAAAAAAACTTAGCTTTAGCTTTAAAGATTTGAAAAAAACTTAGTTAGAAGTACTCAACTTAAATAAAAATTATGATAAAAGCTTTAGCATAGTCAAGTATTTAGTAAAAAAAATTTGATAAAAATACTTTTGATAAACACTAAGCTTAAAAATTAATTTAATCCAACATTAAGCTTAATAATAATTTTTTTAAACATGAAAAATAATTTCATGTTAACACCAAGTTTGAAATACTTTAATTCTAATGCCAAGTTTAAAAATGATCAAGTTTTAAAAATAATTTTAAGTAAAGTTTAACAAAAAAACAACTTCTATTTGAAAAATACTTTTAAAAACATGAACTTGCCTTAATTTGAAAATCTTTCTTTTACTCCCACTTGATTAATGGCAGTCAATTTTTGAAAAAAAAAATTAAGTCGTAGAGTCCAAGCATGAGTTACAAAATATCTACTTTCAAACAAATGTCAAACCTTTAGTTACTAGTTGTTTTACCATGAGATAGTAGCTTTCACTTGGTTAGTCAAATAAAGAAAGTGTTCCAGTTAGTTTGACTAAACATGGATAACTTAATTTGATTAATATAAATTGGGTATTTATTGCACAGACTTATGTTGATGCACAAACATAAGTATTCTAAAGTCTGAACTAGGTGTTTTTCATATGCATCTTACACCATTCTAAGTGTTTTGAATACACAAGCAAGGTGAACCTAGTGTGCTTGTGAGATGCTCTAGCTAAAACCTAGGGGTACATACTTTCTAGGGGGTAAACACCTAGGCTAAGTCCAAATTTTGAAAACTAACAAAATTAAAATTTTGAAATTATTTTTCCTAGAATTTAAAACCAAGATTATAATTTTGAAATAGAAATTAAATAAGAACTGATTTTGAAAGTAAACTCTATTCTACTAAGCACATTCCTATTTGTCTTCTAAGTGCAGTGAACTCAAGTTCAGGCAAGGGTTTTGTGAAAATGTTGGCCAGGTTTGAGTTGGACTCAACATAGTTAAGTACAATGTAACTCTTAGCTACATGATCCCTTACAAAGTGATGTTTCACTTCTATGTATTTAGTCCATGAGTGATGAATTGGATTCTTGGTTAAGTTAATTGAACTTATATTATCAATTAAATTTTTTGTATTTTTATATTCTAATTGATAGTCCTTTAAGGTGTGCATCATCCATAGAAGTTGAGATGCACATTCCCCTAGGGCTATGTACTCAGCTTCAGTAGTGGATAAAGAAACACAGTGTTGCTTTCTGCTTAACCAACTTACTAGGCACTAACCTAGAAATTGACAACTACCACTTGTACTTTTTCTATCTAGTTTACACCCGACATAGTCTGAGTTAGAATAGTCAATTAGGTCAAAGGTGCAAGTCCTAGGGTACCAAAGTCCTACATTTAGGATTCCCTTAATATATCTAAGTATTCTTTTAACATTTTTTAGGTGTGACTCTTTCGCACAAGATTGGTATCTTACGCACATTCCTACTGCAAACAGAATATCAGGTCGACTTGAAGTTAGGTTGAGTAAACTCCTTATTGGACTTCAATAATATTTTAAGTTTCCTGGTTTTCCTTCTAAATCAGAATTAATTTTAACATTAGTTGTCATTGGAGTATTTATATTTTTAGAATTTTTCATACCAAATTTTCTAATTAATTTCTTAGCATATTTTGTTTGAAAAATATAAATTCCATCTTTGGTTTATTTATGTGAGATCTTGGAAAATTTAAATAAATAGGGTTAATTCAGAAATAGCCTTATAAAATTTTTATGGAATTTTTAGGAATTTTCTGGGAATTTTTCAGAGCTCGTACGGAGGGTTTTGAGGGGATCGACGAGTTCGGATAAAGCCTGTTTGGGGATACCCATTTAAGTGAGGAAATGTTTTAATATATATAATTCCTTTTCTTTTTATTTTCTTTCCCAAATCACCGTCTCCACTCGTGCCCGACCCTCTATTCCCCGACTCCTCTCTGCCCTATCCTCGTCTCTGCTCCGACGACGCCGACGCCGACGCCAAGGAGTAGATCGCCGGCAGCAATCTTCCTCTTCCGAGCTCCGTCGAACTCAAGCGCCGGTCTTTCCCTCGCGTTGCCCTCAGTTGCTATGGCCGACATCATATGCCAGCCAACGAGCCGATCTTCTCTCGCGTGGACGACACGACGCCGATGATCGCCGGTGTAGACCTATCCTCGGAGCTTGCCGGAGATCAATCAAGGAGACAAGGATCATCTTGATTTTCTCTTCTCAACCCTTCCCCGATCTCGCCTCCCGATTCTGTCGATCCTTTCTTCCCCGATCTATTCGTCGGCTTGCAGATGCTCTAGGGTTTCGAGGGTAGGCAACCGAAACCCTTCTTTCCTCTTGATACATTGTTGGATTCTTGTTGATTCATGGATTGGTGCTCTGTTCTGGTGTTGTTGTGATCCAATTGAATCCAGTGAGGTGAGGTGCTGTTTTGGTGGAGTGTTTGCTTGATTCCGGCCACCACATCCCTGTCAACAAATTGGCACATCTGAGGCAATGTTAGGTTATCATTTAGGTGGTTGTTTGGATTTGGGATATCCATCTTGATCTCTATTCTTGTTCTGATCAGTGATTTTATAGCTTGACCTGTTCTTGATCCGATCAGTAGGGAGGAATCCAGGTTTATTCTGTGGTTTCTTTGATCCAGCAATTCATCTTGTTGCTGGTAGCAACAATCCCTGCCGTGGATCAACAATCATGGTTGGAGGTGAAGTGGTACTCTGTGGTATTCTTTGTCCAGCAGATCACCTTGTCTTTCCAGCCAGCTCAGTTGGTTTCCATCAGCTCACTTTATTCCAGCAGAGGCTGTTAATTAGGTAAGGATTAGGTATGTTTCGAATTTGGATATTTGTTAGATGATTAAGTATGATCTTGATACCTATTGATAATTTATTCATCATTAGGTTGTGTATATTAATAAGGTTATATGGATTTAGGTTTGATTTGCTAATCTAATGGTTGATTAGGGATTAGGAAACTATCCCTAATTAACCGTTAGACAGGTTGAGGGATTGTCCCTAAATTTCTACTTAGGATTTATTTAGCTATTTGTTTGTATTCTAGCTAAATAAAAATAAACGTATTTGTTTACACAGGACTCGGATTCGAGACGGGTGTCTCGACCTTGGATCGCTTGATTGTACCTTCTACTTGAGGCGGGTACCCTTTGACTTATCTTTTGATAGTGTCTTATGATATGTGCAGTTTATATATACTTACTAGTGTTGGTAGATTGTATTTTCCTGGGTTTAGTTTAGTTGATACCTGCTACATACTTCTACTGTTATCAACTATACATTAGGCTGGTATACCTTTACTTCTTACCATGTGTATATATGTTCGTGGATATGGATATTTATAGTGCTTCACTATACTGAATTAGTTGTTATACATGCTGGATATGTGATGTTGGGTTTATGCTGTTTATTATCATTGTTATATATGTGTTTGTCTATTTGGCATCTACACATATGGAGGAGGATATGTTCAGGTATGACATACTGTAGCTGCATGCACTATATCGCATGATTGCATGCTGGGCGATTGACGACTCCATTATTGTTGAGCTCGTCGGCCGGCTACATTGACCTGCGCACCACGTGACCACTGCATGGGTAGTGGCACAACACACAGGGTGTGTAGGTTGCTCGGAGGTGCTCCGCTGGAGGCTCCACTCATGGGTAGTGTGATAGGCAGCGTGGTAGCACACCGGGGTCCCTCCCCGTCATTGTGTACCGGGAGATGAGAGCATTGTGCTCCCTCCTATAGTTGAGGTTGGAGAATAGGTGTACTCCGGTGCATCCCGTCCACTCGGTCACTCTTCAGGGGTAGTGACGGCAGAGTGCACGGTGTCATAGCCCTACCCACGCGGTCTCACCATTGTGTGTGAGATGCTGACTGGCGTCAAGGGTGACCATGTCATATTGCATCATATGCACAGATTGCATTTATTATGATTGTTGCATATTGGATGGTGCACTTGGGTGACTGCATATGATTGACATGCATACAGGATACATGCGTATTTGCTCTTACTATCTTTATCTGTGTATGTCCACAGTCATTCGCCCAAGCCTCGCAGGTGAGTACAGTTTATTTCAGTTATGCACTTCTTATATTCTTGTAGTAGATTGTATTTCATGCTTATTGTTGGTTACTGCAGTTTATTTAGTTATGCATACCTGTTATACTTAGGAGACAGTACTATATATGTATACTGTTAGGATGTTGTACCGTAGGATTGTTGCTGGTAGTTATGTGTTGCTGTACATATCTATTGGATTACCTACTGAGTTTTTCGGACTCACCCCGTTGTTACTATTTTTCAGGTTGAGGCCGTCGGGAGATATTCCAGTCGCTAGCCCCATTATCGCGAGGATTTTCTTTGTCGGATTATATTTTTCTTTTGCATCTTAAATACTTGTATTGTGGGTTTGTATTGTGGACTTTATCTCGAACACTTGGGTTTACTACTTTTGGTTTTCTGCTGCGGATATTTTCATTACTTCGTGGATTTGTTTTTTTCGTTGTAGTGGAGTAGGATGTTTACATATATCTTTGAGAATTCTTTATCGTCTTCCTATATTAAACTGCGTGGATTGATTATATGTTGAACTGTGTGGAATGTTGATATAAACTGCATGATTTGTTTCTTATTTGTATTGTATTGTTCCGGCCGTGTGTGGCCGAGGTAAAGATATATGTATTCTGGATTCATATTGTCACTCGTACAGGGGAGATGCTACCGAAATTTCTTCGGACAGGGACTACCTGGGGCGTGACAATTTAATTTGTAAGCCTAAAAAGAAGTTGAGTTTCCCAACTAAGCTCATTTCAAATTCACTTTCCATTAATTTAGTAAATTCTTTTAAAAATTTAATATTAGTTGAACCAAAAATTATATCATCTATGTAAATTTTGGCTATAAAGATATCTTTTTCTAGGGTTTTAACAAATAGGGTTTGATCTATTTGTCCTTGTTTAAACCCCTTAGATATTAGATATGTTGATAAGCATTCATACCAAGCCCTAGGTGCTTGTTTTAGTCCATATAGGACTTTCTTTAATCTAAAGACATGGTTTGTAACAACCACCCTACTTATTTCCCTAACCTAAGGCACAGACGTTATACTTTTCATACCTTCTAAAGACTTTGTTATGCGCACACTACTCTAACCAGAGATCTCCTCCAAACTTGTTTCAACTACTAAGTCATGTCTTGGAGGGAAGCAAAGCTAAGATAAAATCTAGAGTTGCTAGAGGGTCTGGGTCGTGTGACCCTGACCGACCATGTAGCCTCACCCGAGAAGGAGCTGCTCGTGGTCGTGTGGTGATAACCGGTCGTGTGACCTTACCAGGCCTGAGTCTGGGCACGACCATGTGTGCCACACGGCCGTGTAAGACCTTCACTGCTGGAGCAGGGCATGGCCGTGTGAAGCCACACGACCGTGTCATCTTACCCGAGAAGAAGAGGTGCACGACCGTGTGACTTCACACGGCCGTGTTACCTTGGCTGAGACCAAAAGGATTAACAACCATGTGAATCCACACGATCGTGTCACTATGGCTGATAGGAAGAGGTGCACGACTGTATGAAACACACGGCCATGTCACCTTGGCCTAGAGCAGGAGGTGCACGACCATGTGAATTCACACGGTTGTGTCACCTTGGCCGAACGGCAGAGGACCGTGGCCGCGTGACTCCACACGGCCGTGTCATGGGCCGTGTGGGGGTCACGACCAACCTTACAAAAGAGGTTGTTCTCCCCTTTGTACTCCTCCTTGGACTACCATTCCATCACTTTTCTTGAGGAAGAGTTTGTGACACACTAATTACTACCAAACTGTAAATCATCATAAGCAATTCTTAATGGTGTGTGTGTTTCATGCATAGCCAAAAGATAGGAAAATACACTACACCAAGGTTTAACATGTTCCTTGCTCTAGCAAGTTCCAGGATCTTCTTCCAAGGTTCCGACACACACACCCACCAAGTACTGCTCCTGTTGCCCCCTCTTACACGAGCTTTCCTTTATCTTTATCTGCAGTATAAGGAAATGCAAATCTATAAGCGGATGCTTACACTATGTGAAAAATGACTTTTTACTTCGTCACAATTTACTTCGTCAATTTAAATATATGAAGTAAAAGTGTATAAGCAACTTCGCTGCAAAAACTGATGAAGTATATATAAATATAGACTTCACAGTTTTAAAAACACGGACTTCTCTTTAAACTGAAATAAGTTATTACTTCGGAAATTTGTTAAATTCCGAAGTAGTAACGTCGTGAATACATTTTTTAGTGTTTACTCCGAAGTAATAGTACAAGAGTTAACTTTTATTTTTACAAAGAGACTCTAACCACTTTTATTTCCCCCCACTTCCTTTCGTTTTCTTGGGTTAGGGCTTCCGATGCTCCTCTTCCGAAATTGAGTTGTTGGACCTCCTCTTCCTTCCCCTTCTGAGCGGAGAATCGATCCACCTCTTTTTCCTTCTCCTAGGGTTCGTCCATCCGTAGCAGTCTGATCCTTGCCGAAATCCACTGCGAAGGGTTAGAAAAGAGGCGATTTCGAGGATCTTGTTTCGCAAGACGCGCAACCTGAAGGAAGGGTGTCGCCTTGGTCCGATTTTGTAACTGTATTTTTGCCTTGCCCCTTCTCTGCAGCGGACGAAGCCATGGCGAACTCGTGGAGTAGAACGAAGAGAGCCTTCGGGCTTAATCTTTGCGTTTCTATCCCGCAATCCGCCGATATCGACGACGACGACCCTCGTACGGCCGAGGCTCCGACCGGCGGTAGGAGGGACTCGACCGACACCGCCTTCCCTTCGGATTCTTCACCAGGAGGCTCGATAGCGACGCAGGAACTACAGCCGCATATGCCCACAACGCCGAATCCGTCCTCTGGCGACCTCCGGCTTCGTAGATCCTTAAGTAGATCGATGAAGGTGCGTACTTTTATGGTTTCTATTTGTTTATTTGCTTTGTGCTAGTTATTGATTATTCTTCGATTTGGTAATCCGCTTTTTGCTGAGGTTCTTACGATTTCAAGTAACTTTGTCATGATATAGAGGCATATATTTAGAGAAGATAAAATGCTCCCTTTCAATGTGACTTTTATTTGTTTATTGTTCCATCAAAATAAGCAAACTCGTATTTTCACTCTTACATATTGTTGTCGCTTGTGCTCTTCCCAATAACGTCTTGCGGCCCCTTGGTCTTGAGGATCAATACAATTTTATTTATTGGAAAAAGGGCGAGGATTTGATTGTGACTTTTCTTGCTGCACTTAGGTATGATCAGCTTTTGAAGGCTTCTCATGCTTTTAATATATTAGATGCTAGAGGCTTTGTTGGTGTTACTGAACGTGTTAGATATTTTGCACGAATGCGAAGGTAAGTCTATTTTTCTTCTATTATTTTATGACTGCATATCTGCAATGGAGATTGACAACAAAATTATGAACATGTTAATACTTATTAGAGCATATGTGCATAGCTCAACTTGGCAGTCTGTTCATATTATTTATTGATCAGTTGAAGTTTTGGCTATATTGTTGTACTTTTAGTGACACTATCTGAAAAGACAACTTTCTAGGTAACTATTTATTATGCCTCTAGAGTTTTTCTCCTTTTATAAGCCAAGGAGTTTGGATATACAATCAACCAAATCTAGAGTTATCGAGTCTCAAAAGAGTAACATTTATTGAATTATCTATAATAGTTGTAGCCTTCACTGATTTAATATGATGAGGTCGACTGAGACTGGTCAAATTTGTTCTCCATAGTGGCTATTTTACCATTTGGATTGGCATACTAGCTCATTGGTTCTGATGACACATCCTTAGATGATCAATTCAACATATCATCAACTGTTCTGGTTGGTTGTACACCGTGACAGCTCAACAAGTTGGAATATCTAGCCATGCTCCATCATGAAACTCTACTTATCATAGCAAATTAGGCTCCACTGAGTCAACAGTCTGAGAAATCAGTCTAATGTTTTTGCTTCAGGTGATTACAATACAAATGGATACTCTATTTTGAACACCTTTGTGCATATGCGCCTTCAATTTGTTGAGAAAAATGTTGATGCCAAGGTTGTTAGGGCAGTTAAGTGGGTTCAGATTAAGGCAGGCTTCTTCAATCATTTTTAGGTCTATTCTTTATTACAGAAACTCAGTAATGAGGAGGCAGACTTGGAGCCACTAGATTCACAAGTTATTTCATTGCATTAAATTGATTGTACCTAATGACTATTATCTAAAGATATGTGTACTTAATTTTTTTATCTCAATTTATCTAAGCAAGTTGAGAAGATTTTTGTCTCTACTAGGTTTTAGTTCATGGTGTATGGTTAGTTTTCTATTTGGCTTTGGGAAGAAGATGTGGACAAGAGAGCATAAAAGCAATGTCTATCCACCCAATCCCCTAAATCGAGGTTACGAAGCGTTTGACAACACCAATTACAATGGTTTTTTGGATACAATATCATGAAGATAGAATACTTAAATGGATAAAATAACTTGGCATTTAAGTGATTTTCTTTTATGGAGTATCACATTCATACTTAATATTTTTGTTAAATTAAAAATTTGAGTTGATGAATGACAATCTTTTTATCCACTAAAGTTTTCTTGAATTATTAATCTTAAAAGATAAAGCTGCTACTAAGCTATTTTTCAGTGCATATGTTTCTAAATGTGTTGCAGTCTTGCTCGGCAATGTGCTCAACTTTGGTTGAAGACAAGGGAAGCTCTTGGGCACCCATTAGGATTTTCCAAGGAAAATGATCTCTTGTTTCAAAGTCTTCCAAATTCCCAATTGCAGAAGGTTCATTCCTTTTCAAATTTTAGTCTTATTATGTTGCTTAATGGGCTATAATGGTCTTAGTTGTTGGTAAGTTATAACACCTAAAGCAACAGCTGTTGAATGATCGGTCATTTCCATTAGTTGAAAGATCTGCAGGCCCTAAGGTGTGATGCCATAAACTGTCTAGTAAAAATCTCTTCCTTCCATGTAGACATGTTTGAGTAACTGAACTTTTCTCTCCCCTTCCTTCCACCTTGCACTCCTTTCCTACCCTCCCTTCCCCTTTCCCTTCTTCCTAGTAGACAGAGCTTTAAAGTTTAAACAACTAGACTGGTTTGTCTGTTGAGTCGGAACTCTTTATGTTCCTTTGAATTAATTTAGAAGTCTTACACTATTTGGTCTTTTTTGCTCCAATATTATTCGTGAATTTGTATTAGTGAATTTTTATTGTGTAAAATTAACAAAGGTTCATCATGTGTAATGTTTTTTTTTGTCCCATTCTATTGCTTTACCTCAAGGTATTGGAACGTCCTGGAGCATTTGTTCTTGAGATTGGCACTGAAGAGATGCCTCCTCATGATGTAGTTGAAGCAAGTAACCAGGTATGTTTGACACCGAAAAAAAAGTAACTTCCTTATCTAGATAATGTGTTTCTCATAATTTATCCTATAAAGTGGGACACAGTTTTGTGCTATGTGAATCAAGCATTATATTTTGTTTTAGATATTACTGTTGGTTTCTTCGGGCCGCGAAAACCGCTTTTCGCGTCGCGGAAACCCCGAATCGCCCAAGCCACGGATCTCGTGCAAGGAAAACCAAACGAAAAATACGAGTACGAGTTTCATAATTTTAGATCTACTCCTAGATCTATATGTTAAGAGTTTACCCTTGAAGCGTGCCCTTCGTTTAGTCCCGCTCGTCCAAGGAAGCATTGGATCTCGAGAGTGTCAATGTAGACACTCCTCTAGTGATATCCACACGAACAAGGAGTGGTCTTCTACCACTCAAAGATGGAGAAGAGAGCCCCAAGTGTGCTAGCACTTTTCTAGAGCTCTCGGATGGGAACAAAAAGGAGAAAAGAGAGAAATAGAAGAGAGAATCACATACCCTCCTTTAGTACCCTCCTTTGTGACCTTCACTTTCCCTTGTGCTCTTGGAAACAACTCAACATCTTCTCCTCACCATGATAGCCACGACCACAGCAACTCAAGAGGAGAGGAGAACCCAAGGAAGAAGAAGGAATAATGACACCACATCAATCCCTAAAACAAAAACCTCCACACCATCTAATGTGTGGCCGGCCACACCATAAAGCCCCTCATTAATGTGGCCGGCCACATTAAAACCAATTGGATGTGTAACCTCCAATGAGGTGGCATACCATTATGAGGTGGTGATGTGGCTAATGATGTGGCTAGGTTGGTCATGCCAAGTAGGATGAGTCAACCTTCATGATGATGTGGCAAGACATCAAGTCAAACTTGATGTTTCAACTTCCATTTGATCAAGTCAAACTTGACCAATTCTCTTCCTTGTTGAGTTAAATCCAACCTTTGATTCAAGTCAATTTTAATTTAATGAATCTAATTCATTAATATAAATTGACCCAATGAATCAAATTTAAATTAGACTCATTCAACATTTGAATCTAATTGAGTCTAACTCAATAAGTCTAATTTTGAATCCAATCTTTGGTGCATCATATGAACCTAATCCAATTGGTTCATCATATGAACCTAATCTCCATCCACATGTTCTTTGTGTGTGACCCAATAAGTTCTTGTAACGTTGGCAATGTTTCTAAACTCTTTTAGAAACATAAGCAATGAGCGGCATCTAGCAATACATCATTGCTACCCAAGTTATAAGAAATGTTAAGATCCAACATCACCTTGTGACTACTAATTGTGACTCCTCACAATATGTGACATTGTCCTTCTATCCTAGACATCTAGATTGATCAATATGAGGCATAGACCGTGTCATCCTCTAATCAATCTAAATCTTGAACTCCAAGTAGACTCACTCGATCAAATGAGCTCAACATCTAATGTTGACTCATTTGGGCATGGCCATGCACTTAGTGGTCTCACTCTATCAAGAATATTGATGTCGCTCCCGTCATATGGGAGGGATAGATCCCATCTACATCACTCACATCCCTCTGCATAATTTGTAACATACCCAGTAATCGCCTTTATAGTCCACCCAGTTACGGGTGACGTTTGACGAAACCAAAGTACATAACTCCTTATGTAGGGATCCATGGTGACTTCAGGTCAAAGGACTAATAGTCATACTAATAGCCACATGAGAAAGTATATGACACTCATATAACGATCCATGATACTTTCTCATGGCGGGTCATTCAGTATACATTCTCTAATGCATACCCATGTGTCAGCTTAATATCTCTATATCCATGACTTGTGAGATCAAGTCATCGAGCTGACCTACATGCTAGTCTTATTGTATTAACATTGTCCCTGAATATTAATACTCGACTAGGAATGATTTAGAGTAATGTTCCCTATATCATCTCACTATCGATTCAACTAATCGATTGATATAGGTAAGAACCTTCTACTCAAGGACGTTACTATACTTACTTTATCTGGCACTAATACAAATAAGCATAATAACCAAAAACCAAATGCCTTAATATATATATAAGAATATGATATACATGAGTCCATACAATCATCAAATGATTGGCTCTAAGGCTCTAACTAACAATCTCCCACTAGCACTAGTTCCAATCAGTATAGGCTTTAAGGCCTAAAGACCTAGTGTGACCATCATGCTTCCTCTGTGCCAAAGCCTTGGTCAAGGGATCTGCGATGTTAGCCTCTGTAGGTACTCTGCAAATCTTCACATCTCCTCTATCGATAATCTCTCGAATGAGATGGAAGCGCCGTAGTATATGCTTGGTCCGCTGGTGTGAGCGAGGTTCCTTCGCCTTTGCTATAGCTCCATTATTGTCACAATAGAGCTCAATGGGGTCAGCAATGCTGGGAACCACTCCAAGTTCAGTGATAAACTTGCGAATCCAAACTGCCTCCTTTGCTGCCTCTGATGCAGCAATGTACTCGGCTTCTGTTGTAGAATCAGCTACTGTATCCTGCTTCGAACTCTTCCAGCTGACAACGCCACCATTAATGCAAAATACGAACCCCGACTGCGATCTATATTCATCCTGGTCGGTCTGGAAGCTAGCATCACTGTAACCCTTTTACAGTTAGCTCATCATTGCCTACATATATCAAGAAATATTCTTTAGTTCTTCTTAAGTACTTAAGAATATTCTTGACCGTTATCCAGTGGCTTTCACCTGGATCTGACTGGTATCTGCTCGTCATGCTTAAAGCATACGAGACATCAGGTCGAGTACATAGCATGGCGTACATGATCGATCCTATGGCTGAGGCATAAGGGATCTGATCCATGCGGTCTCTCTCCTCTCTTGAAGAGGGACCTTGAGTCTTTGAAAGACTCACGCCATGTGACATCGACAGAAATCCCTTCTTGGAGTTCTGCATGGCAAACCGAAGGAGTACCTTGTCAATGTATGTACTCTGACTTAGGCCAAGTAATCTCTTAGATCTATCTCTATAGATCTGAATCCCTAGAATGCGGGATGCCTCACCTAAGTCCTTCATTGAGAAGCAACTCCCTAGCCAGGTCTTGACAGACTGAAGCATAGGAATGTCCTTCCCAATGAGTAGTATGTCATCCACATACAATATGAGGAAGACAACTATGTCCCCTACAACCTTCTTGTAGACACAAGGCTCATCTTCGTTCTTGATGAAACCAAACTGTTTGATCGCATCATCGAATCGAAGATTCCAGCTCCGAGAAGCTTGCTTTAGTCCATAAATGGACCTATGCAGCTTGCATACTCTACTAGTATGCTGTGGATCTACAAAACCCTCAGGTTGTGTCATGTACACATCCTCGAGTAGGTTTCCATTCAGAAACGCGGTTTTGACATCCATCTGCCATATCTCATAGTCATGGTAGGCTGCAATAGCAAGCATGATCCGAATGGACTTAAACATCGCTACTGGAGAAAAGGTTTCATCATAGTCAATACCATGAATCTGCTTGAAACCTTTAGCTACCAAGCGACCCTTATAGATAAGTCCATCCATGTCAGTCTTTCTCTTAAAGACCCACTTACACCCAATGGGTTTTACCCCTTCAGGTGGATCAACCAAAGTCCATACTTGGTTGGTGTACATGGATTCCATCTCGGATCTCATGGCTTCTAGCCATTTCTCGGAATCTGGTCTCATCACAGCTTCCTGATAGGTGGTAGGCTCATCCTCTATGAGCATAACGTCATCATGGTCAGACAAGAGAAATGAGTATCTCTCAGGCTGACGGCACCCTATCGGACTGCGAAGAGGTATGTCTACTTGCCGGTTGTTGTTCCTCAACTCTTTGTGGAACAACATCATCCACAACACTTTGTGGTTCGGTTCAACTTCCATCGAGGCATCGGTGCTATTGTTGCATCTTGAACTTCTTCAAGATCGAGCGTGCTCTACTAGTCTTTCTAGAAACAAAGTCCCTTTCTACAAAGACCCCGGTCTTTGCCACAACTACCTTGTCTTGTGGGAATGTAAAGTAATATCCCTTAGTTTCCTTGGGATATCCGATGAAATACTTGTCGGATTTGGGTCCTAATTTGTCTGAGACTTGACGTCGATCGTAAGCCTCACAACCCCAAATCCTCATGAAAGACACCGGGCATCTCCCAGTCCATATCCTATATGGTGTCTTTATCACGGCCTTGGATGGAACTCGGTTGAGAATGAAAATGCCGTGTCTAGAGCATATCCCATAGATATGTCGGAAGATCTGTGACTCATCATAGATCGTACCATATCTAATAAGTGCGATTCCTCCTTTCGGATACACCATTCCTTTGTGGTGTTCAGGAGGAGTGAGTTGAGATAAAATCCCACACTCAGCTAAATAGTCACGAAACTCATGGCTTAAGTATTCACCACCTCGACCTGATCGAAGTACCTTAATACTCTTGCCAAGCTGGTTCTGTACTTCATTCTTGAATTCTTTGAACTTTTCAAAGGATTCAGACTTATGTGTCATCAAGTACACATAACCGTATCTACTAAAATCATCAGTAAATGTGATGAAGTACCTATAACCGCCTCTAGCAGCGACATTGAAAGGGCCACATACATCACTATGTATGAGTCCTAACAAATCAGTCGCTCTTTCACAGTGCCCACTAAAAGGAGTCTTGGTCATCTTGCCTCGTAGGCATGACTCGCATATCTCATATGATTCAAAATCAAATGAGTCCAGCAAACCATCCTTATGGAGCTGGGATAAGCGCTTGTCATTTATATGACCTAAGTGACAGTGCCAGAGATAGGTGTAGTTCATATCGTTCGATTTGAACCTCTTGGTACTAACGTTATAGATAGGGCTCTCTAGATCTAGAATATAGAGTCCGTTTATCAGGTGCACTACAATAGAACATATCGTTTAAATAGATAGAACAACATTTGTTCTTTATTATAAACGAAAATCCTTTCTTGTCCAAACAAGAAACTGATATAATGTTCTTAGTCAATGCAGGCACATAACAACAATCGTCTAACTCTAGTATAAGCCCGGAGGGCGGAGATAGAAAATAAGTCCCAACAGCAGCAACCCGTGCTCCATTGCCTACTCGTAGGTCTATCTCCCCTTTGTCAATGCTCTGCTATTTCTCAGCGCTTGTACACTAGTACAAATGTGCACATCCGGTATCTAATACCCACGGCGAAGAAATAGAGGTTGACTTCTATAACATTTATACCTGAAGTAGAAATCTTATTTCTCTTCTTGTTAAGATCTTCCAGGTATCCTGTGAAGTTCCTCTTCCAGTGCCCTGCTTGTCCTTGATATAGTTGACAAAGATGTGCAACCATATCGTAAGCACCCATTAACTCATGTTGCTTCTGAAGCTCAGAGTTCATGGTCGCGAGCATTAGACATGACACATCTAATGCGTCATCTTGATGCTTCTTGTAAGCATCTTTGTCAGCTCGCGGGGCATTGGCAGGAGGAGCCTCCGGAATGGGCTGCTCCAGAACGTACAGTTTACGTTCCTGAGTGAGAACTATTCTCAGGTTCCTGTACCAGTCCAGGAAATTTGCTCCGTTGAGCTTGTCCTTCTTAAGGACAGATCGCAGGGAGAAAATGTTCGTATTCGACGTCATGACAATTCTACAACAGAAATAAATGCAGAAATAAGTATCATATTCTTTAAAATCATTTAATTAGGCCTTTAATTAAATGATGCTCCCACTGAATTCTATAATTCTTGTGGGACAAGATCCACATCATACTAACCCTTGAGTTAGCTTTGGCTAATACGCCCAAGGCTTAGTATGATCGGTAGGTAACGATTACCAATTACATCTCTATGCAACTCTTGTTTATAGAATCAATATCCGTATTTATATTAAAACTCGAGTTAGCTTTGGCTAATACGCCCGAGAGTTAATATAGATGTGATTTTGACCTATCTTTTCTAATCGTTGGAATAATGCCTATAGTTGACTCGATCCAACCGAGTAACTAGGAATACTCAATCTAATTGAGTTTGTATTCTCCCATGCGTTGATAGGCGGGACCAAGATTGTCCCTCCATACCCTACCAAGATAATATGTATTGCTCTGCTTTGGCAGATTCAACAATACATGTGATCGAGGTAGTGATAGGTATCACGGCACGGTTAGGCATTTAGAGTTGAGTCGATTGAGATCTAATCTAATCGAAAAAGGATGCATCTTGTGCACGACTTAGATCTAATCTAATCGCAAGGGTGCATCATGTGCACGACTTAGATCTAATCTAATCGTAAGGCACTAATTAATTAACTACTTATTAAATATGCATCACATACACAAGCAATTAATTAATTTATTTGTGATTTAGTCATGGCCCTACTACGATCTTCTCAAGCCAATGAGAAGATCGATTGGTCAACCTAGGGTCAACAGCTTCTCCAAGCTCCTCCCTTTGACCACCTTGTGTTGCTCGTGCCCGCCTCGGAACTCCGTCTCATGTGGACCCTCCACCGCTCCAATTTGTACATTACAATTTGAAACTCGAGTTACATTAGAGTCTAAATCTAATTTACAACAAGAATATAAGAGAAAGGCACGACGCGTAAGTCGCGGAAAAATAAAAACATACAACACGCGCAAACACCTAACGGCACGCAGGCCGTATTATGAATTACAACACAATCCAATCATATTGGGTTTTTGGGCCATGACTATCACAAAATTAATATATAATTCAAAATTATATATTTTCATAATTTTCTATAATTTTAAAATAATTTTTACAATTTTACGAGTAAAATCGGGCGCAATCGCGGAACGGATCCTGGCGGGGCCCAGGGGCAGCGCCCCTACCCGCGATCTAACCATCGCGAGGGTTCGTGTGCGATCCAACAGCGCCTAAACCCGCTGTCCCAAAATGATTTGGGCCGAGACATTGCCGTTTCGGAAAAATCTTCCCGGCGGGTTCGTTTTTAGCGATTTCGAGTGCGATCGCGGAGCAAATCCCCTTGCGGGGTTAGGGGCAGTACCCCTACCCACGATCTAACCATCGTGAGTTGCTCCTTTGCGATCTAATGGCACCCAAGCCCGCTGTCCCAAACGGATTTGGGGCAAAACGAAGCCGGTTTTGAAAGATCTTTCCGGTAGCCGAAGCCTACAAGTGCCGAGACACTTGTGCTTCGCTTCTACGGAAAAATTACCCATAAAATCATAAAAAACTAATTCTTACAGAAAATCATAGAAGGTTTTTATTTTTCATAAAAATAAAAACAAACTCGTACAAGCCTTGCACGTGGCTCTGATACCACTGTTGGTTCCTTCGGGCCGCGAAAATCGCTTTTCGCGTCGCGGAAACCCCGAATCGCCCAAGCCACGGATCTCGTGCAAGGAAAACCAAACGAAAAATACGAGTACGAGTTTCATAATTTTAGATCTACTCCTAGATCTATATGTTAAGAGTTTACCCTTGAAGCGTGCCCTTCGTTTAGTCCCGCTCGTCCAAGGAAGCGTTGGATCTCGAGAGTGTCAATGTAGACACTCCTCTAGTGATATCCACACGAACAAGGAGTGGTCTTCTACCACTCAAAGATGGAGAAGAGAGCCCCAAGTGTGCTAGCACTTTTCTAGAGCTCTCGGATGGGAACAAAAAGGAGAAAAGAGAGAAATAGAAGAGAGAATCACATACACTCCTTTAGTACCCTCCTTTGTGACCTTCACTTTCCCTTGTGCTCTTGGAAACAACTCAACATCTTCTCCTCACCATGATAGCCACGACCACAGCAACTCAAGAGGAGAGGAGAACCCAAGGAAGAAGAAGGAATAATGACACCACATCAATCCCTAAAACAAAAAACCTCCACACCATCTAATGTGTGGCCGGCCACACCATAAAGCCCCTCATTAATGTGGCCGGCCACATTAAAACCAATTGGATGTGTAACCTCCAATGAGGTGGCATACCATTATGAGGTGGTGATGTGGCTAATGATGTGGCTAGGTTGGTCATGCCAAGTAGGATGAGTCAACCTTCATGATGATGTGGCAAGACATCAAGTCAAACTTGATGTTTCAACTTCCATTTGGTCAAGTCAAACTTGACCAATTCTCTTCCTTGTTGAGTTAAATCCAACCTTTGATTCAAGTCAATTTTAATTTAATGAATCTAATTCATTAATATAAATTGACCCAATGAATCAAATTTAAATTAGACTCATTCAATATTTGAATCTAATTGAGTCTAACTCAATAAGTCTAATTTTGAATCCAATCTTTGGTGCATCATATGAACCTAATCCAATTGGTTCATCATATGAACCTAATCTCCATCCACATGTTCTTTGTGTGTGACCCAATAGGTTCTTGTAACGTTGGCAATATTTCTAAACTCTTTTAGAAACATAAGCAATGAGCGGCATCTAGCAATACATCATTGCTACCTAAGTTACAAGAAATGTAAAGATCCAACATCACCTTGTGACTACTAATTGTGACTCCTCACAATATGTGACATTGTCCTTCTATCCTAGACATCTAGATTGATCAATATGAGGCATAGACCGTGTCATCCTCTAATCAATCTAAATCTTGAACTCCAAGTAGACTCACTCGATCAAATGAGCTCAACATCTAATGTTGACTCATTTGGGCATGGCCATGCACTTAGTGGTCTCACTCTATCAAGAATATTGATGTCGCTCCCGTCATATGGGAGGGATAGATCCCATCTACATCACTCACATCCCTCTGCATAATTTGTAACATACCCGGTAATCGCCTTTATAGTCCACCCAGTTACGGGTGACGTTTGATGAAACCAAAGTACATAACTCCTTATGTAGGGATCCATGGTGACTTCAGGTCAAAGGACTAATAGTCATACTAATAGCCACATGAGAAAGTATATGACACTCATATAACGATCCATGATACTTTCTCATGGCGGGTCATTCAGAATACATTCTCTAATGCATACCCATGTGTCAGCTTAATATCTCTATATCCATGACTTGTGAGATCAAGTCATCGAGCTGACCTACATGCTAGTCTTATTGTATTAACATTGTCCCTGAATGTTAATACTCGACTAGGAATGATTTAGAGTAGTGTTCCCTTTATCATCTCACTATCGATTCAACTAATCGATTGATATAGGTAAGAACCTTCTACTCAAGGACGTTACTATACTTATTTTATCTGGCACTAATACAAATAAGCATAATAACCAAAAACCAAATGCCTTAATATATATATAAGAATATGATATACATGAGTCCATACAATCATCAAATGATTGGCTCTAGGGCTCTAACTAACAATTACTAATTTAAATGATTATTTCAGTGGATAGTTATATCTTAGGGTCTTCCATTGGTGAACTGGTGCATTTTTTTTTCTCTTCCATTTTTTTCCTCTTTGCAGCTTAGAAGTCTCACTGTGGAGTACCTGAAAAAAAGAAGACTGAGTTATGGAGAAGTTTCATCATATGGTACACCACGCCGACTTGTGGTAAGAACTCGAAGCTCGAAATGATCCTTTCTAATATTTTTTACTATTTTTTGGAAGTGTAATTGCATCTTTTTTTTATTAGAACAATGATAGATGCTTTCTCTAACTTTGGTCCTGTTGGTATCTTAAGTTTTGATGATTGGATTTATTTTCTTCTTTGATTGAGAAAAGATAACTGATTGTGTCAGTTTAGTCACTCAAAAAGTGATATTCGAACTTTTGATGCGTTTACTTTCTCTTGTAAGATAGCTTAAATTTTTTATCTGGTTATCTCTGTCAATGTAATATGTTCTTATAGTAAACTTTAGACTGAAGATGGCCCCTTGGTTCTTTCTAAATTGTAGTTTGCACGTTGTGTGAAGAACCAGTACTATACGCAGACATAATATGATGAAGTGAGAATTGAATGGAGTGAATTTGTGTACTCGTATTTGAAGTGAATTGCAGGTTGTGTGAAAGAACCAGTACATGTTTTTGGTTTTTTATGGCTTATTTTGATCATATTTAGGGAGATTTGTTTTGTATAAACATATGCTGAAATCATGGCTTATTTTGATTAAGGCTTATGAAGTTACCTTTTGTGATGCTCAAAATTACTGAAGTCTAAAAATAATGAAGTAAAAAGAGAAAAAATACTTCACTTTATTCATAAAATCTGAAGTAAAATCTACTTATAACTTCGAAGCAATACAATTTGTTGCTGTAAAATAGTATCAACTACTTCGGTTATTAACAAAAATTTTGAAGTAGTATCTATCTATTACTTCGATCCAGAACGAAGCTAAATGTAATTTAATCGATAATTACTTCAGGAATTAACGATATATGACAAAGTAAAAGTAATCCATTACTTCATTTTTAACCCAAGTTAAAGTAGGTTTATTACTTCACAACAAATACTAAACGATGAAGTCGAAAAGGATTAATTACTTCGGTGTTTTTAAAAACCGACGAAGTTATATGCACTTTTTACTTCGTAATATGTCTGAACCCGACACCCAATATGACTTCATTTTTTCTGGGCCTACGACTTCGGAGTTTATCCGAAGTAAAATGAATTTTTTTACTACACGCGTGTCTACTTCGGTAAAAACAGGTCTTTTACTTCAGGTAATCAACGAAGTAAAAAGTCATTTTTCACATAGTGTTAGTAAGTATCATCTACTCACAAACGATACATTAAAAGAAGACATGCTTTTTAAAACTGCTAGAGGAAAATGCAACCATGTAACCATGCTTTTAAAACTGCTTAGGGAAAACACAAGTATGCACTTGACAGTAACTCACACTAAAACCATACTTCGGAAATATGTACATGACATGCATTTTTAAACCAGTTTATCATGCAAACCATCAACATAAAAAACCATGCTAAGAATATAAGAAGCACAGCATTCTTTGCATATTATAGAGTTCATCAATGCTACACAATATAACTCAAATTCTCAACTTGGGAAGCTTACACTAAAACAAACCATGAAGTTTGAAAACATTATAGTACATAATTAGTGAAAATAATAATCATCTTGCTTTGGGTTCGACATTGTACCTCTTTGCGCACATCCTTAATAAGATCCTAGGCAGCTAATCTCGAACCTATCAAGGTACTACTAGACGATCTAGGGGCCTAGGGGAGATTTAGGAGCCCACCCATGGACCTTGTGTCCAGTACATGCCTTTCTAAAGTAAAATACTTTCTTTGAACTATTAATTTCTTGTACTTGCACTTGCTTGGCATTTAACCAAACACCTTATGTGCGCTTAATTCCCCTGTACTTATAGGGAAGCACTTTATGCACTTGATTATACTTCTTAGTCCCAAAACTTAATGAGAAGCAAATCAAGATGATCTAAACATGCTCTTAACCCCAAAACTTTAGAGGGTATCATACATAACATGACATGCTTCTTCCTTAACACGTCTAAAGCATATCTCAACATGCGTCTTCTAAATCATGCATAAAAGACATTACAAAATGCATCTTTAAAGCAACTTATACTGCAGGTGAGAGATACTTACATCCTTTCGCTATTCCTTACGATTATACCACTAGGGTTTTGGGAGAATAAGCCTCCCTTATATACCTTAGTCTCCGAATTTCTCCTCCCCCACGTACTAATCCTCGTGGTGAAGCCTCCTCTTAGGTTCTTTTCTTGAAAAGCTTTGGAAATTTGGAAACCTAGGGTTCTTGGCCAAAAAATGACAAGAGGGGAGAGGGAATTCGGCTAGGGAGGAAGAAAGGGAATCAAGAGTTAGGTTTTTTTTGTCTCTTCATTTCCTTTTTATACTAAGTGGAAGTTGAAACATCTCTTCACACAAAATCTACTTATAAGGAATTATTTCCTATTGCTAATGTGATACTTTACCACCACCCTAATGGTAACTTAGACTAATCTCAAGTAAGAGGTCTATCCTTGCCTTGGCCATTTATGAATATATTTTTTTATTTCTTTTCTCTTGTTCTATTTCTTTTTCCCCTTTTAGAATAGAGGAAATTTTATGGTGTTACAATCTCCCATACTTTATAAAAAGTTCATCCTCGAACTTAGAACAATTATGGATACTTCTGTCTCATATCGTCCTCACATTCCCATGTTGCCTCTTCATTCTGTTGACTTTGCCATAACACTTTTACTAACAGTGTCTCTTTGTTCCTCAGCTTCTTTACTGTTGGATCGAGAAGCGCTAGAGGGGGGGGTGAATAGCGCTCGTGGCTTTCACTCAGTTCGGAATCGTAAATCTTTCGATTAAACACTTGAGTAACACTGCAGAATAAAAGAGAAAAGCAACACAAACACGAGGGTATTTATTTTGTTCAGAGCCGAGCTCGACTCCTACTCGAAGGCCCGTGATCCTTGATCGCTTACCGTGGGCAATAACTAATAGTTCGAATAGAATTACAAGTGATGTACAATAATCAATAAGAAATGATTAAATTATACCGACGACAATATGAATAACTGAAGATTCGGAGCTCCGTGTCGTCGAGGGGTCGTCGCAGCACTTCGGGATCGTGTCATTAGCAGCTAGTTGCAGAAGGATTGATTGGAATCAGTTGTTGATAGCTGCTAGTCGAGACCCTATTATAAAGGGTGTTCAAGGCGCCTTGAAAGCCATCCAAGGCGCCTCCATGCTGGCCGAGTCACACGCTGAGATAGGGGCTGAACTGGTCGAACCTTATCAGGTTCAAAGTGCCTTCATGCTTCCTCAAGGCACCTTCATCCACCAGTCTAAGGCGCCTTGAGCTTTCTTCAAGGTGCCTCCAAGCCTGCTTCGCAGCCAGCTCATCTTTTGCACCCGAGGCGCCTCCAAGCTCCATGGAGGCGCCTCGGAGACTGTTTATCCGAGGCTTAACCTTGTTCTTTCATACCTACAAGACATGTTAGATCCAAAACACAAACATATCCTACAAAACAAAAGTTAGCACATATAATATCATAAATATGAAGTTTGCCAGTCATCGGACTGTTCGGGTCTGACTTCGGATTTCCAACCGGAAACCCTAGGTCGACCCGACGCCTACTGTTCCCTCTACAGGGAACGCGTCCTCACCTACTCCATTCAGGAGATTTACCTGTTGCTATTGAGATCCTCCAGATCGACTGGACTTTTGCTCGGTGCTCGATGCTTCCAGACTTTCTACTGGACTTCCGCTTCCCGGCTGGTCCAGTCTTTCACCTGGTTCGCGACACTAGGACTTTCCACCTAGGGTTACCCCTGTAGCGACCCACCTTCTTTACTACTACCACTCTCTAGAGGTGGACGCTACTTAACTGCTAACTCTACTTAACTGGTGTGATCGAAACCACGAGGAATCTCTACCGAAAAATTTCGACAGAGTCTCCCCTGTACCGGGGACCATATCCGTAAATACATACAGAGTATACTCAGCCACAGGCAGCTGGAACATATATTTTCACAACCACGCAGTTTAATAAATCAAATCGTGCAAGTAATAAAAAGCAGAAACATAACTTCCTACTACACAATTTTTCTTATCAACTTAATAAGAAATTAAGCTAAACAAATTCTTAAACTAAGTGAGTTCTTTAGCTAAGTCTCAAGGATCTCCATAGTCCACACATCACACACCGTCACAGCATCTCCTTGTCGCCTTCTTCCTTATACTTTAGCTTTTCCTTTATCTGCAGTAGGAGGAAAGTAGTATCTATAAGCTAAAAGCTTAGTAAGCGCTATCCTACTCACAAAAACTCGATATGCATGTATATAAATAAAAACATGCTAAAACTGAATGCTAACATGTAAAGCTACTCATGCTCATAAATAGCAAAGAAATCAACTAACTGAAAAGCTAACATGTATAGCTACTCATGCTCATAAATAGCAAAGAAATCAACTAACTGAAAAGCTAACATGTATAACTACCCATGCTCATAAATAGCAAAGGAATCATACTAACTGAAATACTAAACATGTACAACTAATCATGCTCATAAATAGCGAAGAAACTAACTAAAAAGCTAACATGTAAAGCTAATCATAGAACTATCATATGTATCAATAAGAAACTGAATTGATACCTAAGCTAAACTAATTAATGCTAAACTGAGTCTAACTTGTATTCACATAACTAATTTGTGAAGTTTTGAAAACTATTTACATAATAGATTAAAATAATAATCATGCTGCTGATGGGCCCGGCAACTGTACTTGCTGTGCGCGCATCCCTAACTAAACCCAGGATTGCAAGTTCCGAGTCTAGTAGGGTTTACTAGGTTATCTAAAACTAGGGACGACTGTGGGAGCCCAACCCAATGGACATCTGGTCCAGTACAGTGCCACTGCTAAAAGTAAAATACTGGATCTTAAACTAATTAACTTATCTTGCTTTTACTAGGTTATCTGAACCTAGAGGCGACTGTGGGAGCCCACCCATTGGACCGTAGTCCCATATAAGCTGAAGCAAGACTAAATAAGTTATTTTAAATGCTTCTACTGCATTTACTGAGCTATTAAAATACCTACTGTAGCATTATATTGAGCTAAGCATTTTATCAAGCACTTGGTGTGCACTAGAACGCACCCTACGTACTGAAAATCTGTATACAAAGCTTAACAAAAATCTGCATATTAAGCCTATCAAAATCTGCATACCATACTTACGAAAATCTGCATGCTATAAAAATAGAACTGCTCATGTTCAACTAATAGCAAAGGAAAACTGCACGTGCTCAATAATAGCAAATGAAAACTAGAAAATCTGCTCATGTATATCTAATAATAAAGCACTAAAATTTGCATATCATACAAGCTTAAACTAAATCTAAAACTTGTCGGAATTTTTAGGCACTTAATTGGTTTACAAAGTACAAATCTTAATCTTATCTGACTCGTGGTATACTTTGTAGACCTATACGTGGTTTACAAATCTGCACTTTGTAAATGGATTTACAAATAAAACAACACACAGATTGTTATTACTTATTGCCCATCAGATTTTAAATATTCTGTATTGTATTTTGTTCCAAAAGTCTGCACCGTTTCATACTCCCTGCCCAGTACATAACTTTAAAACTAAAGGCTAACTGAAAACTGAACAAACCCATCAAGGTAGCAAGGACGCCTAAATTGAAATCCTAACTAATAGGGCTTGTTCTTGCTAAAACAAGGCTGTGCACATTTGGCACGTATAACTGAGTGCCAAATAATTGCTTAACACATATTATCATGTACAGGTTAACACCAAAGGAAAGCAACATAATTTAGGAATTCACTTCTAAGGCAATCTGGTTTGACAACCGGACCCATTATGGAAACAACCCAAAATTTCCAATTATGCTTTATCAGATTGGTAAGGAAACAATTCAAGGTTTTAATTGCTTCATGAAAACCACAGCAGACAACCAAAAGGATACCAACGTGCTACTATAGGATCAATTGCAATCAACTGATTAGCAAGAAGGCAAGCAAAAATCTTAAATCTATTCTAAAATCCCTAAACATCATGATTCTCTACAACTAAAATCTGAAAACCAAAGAAACAACCCCTCCTGTTCAGTGGCACGGCAGGAAACCAAAGGAAACAAAATACTCCAACATGAAACTGATCCGCATGCTACAAATCTATTCTTAGGTTGCAAACTATTTAAGCAAACAAGGACAACACCGAAATAAATCCTAAACCTCCAATCCCTTCTCAAAAACTCATGGCAGCAAGCATAACTTCACAATCTCAACAGCACGTCTTAAAACTCGAAGGAAACACCAAAACAAAACTCGAAACTATTATCAAACCTCTAGAAATTCCAATTCTGTACAGCGTGCCCAAAAGCAAACAAAAGAGAATCAAAACTCGCGGAACTACTCCTACTGCAGGTGAGTAGCAACTCACCTCGCTGTTCTTGGACTTACAACCGGAGAGAAAAGGCTGCTAGGATTCGGAGAAGTTGTTTCCTCAAAGATCTCTTAGTATCTACTTGTCCTTCTCGACGAGGGGATCACGAAGGTGTGGAGATCTCGCCGGAAAAAGTCCTCGTCGGCCGCTGAAGATGAGCCCTAGATTCGGCTCTATTTCCGCCCGAGAGTCGGCGCCGTCGCGAGGGAAGGGTGAGGAAAAGTTTTGGTTTCGGGAAAAACTTAAGCTGTTTTTTTATAACTAAGATTTTTATTAATTACTATACCTTAAATATTATTCACTCTTTCCTTATTTAACATCGGCCGCCAGCACAGCTGGTCAGGCGGGTTTTGCTCGGGTCAAATGCCTCGACTTCGATCCCTCAGCCGTGCACTTTTAATTTCAATTTATTTTAAACGTTTCAACTATAGCTTAAATATTTGTTGCTGCCAATCTATTTAGCAATAACCGCTAGCCCAGTTGGTTGACCGTGTTTTGCTTAAGGCGTGGCTCTCAGGTTCGAAACTCGGCTGCAATCATTTTTCCTTCTTATTTATTTTAAACGTTCCAACTACTGCATATATACATTTCGCTCCATATAAGATTAATAGAAATCGTGTAGCTCAGCTGGTTGGGCTAGTTTTGCTCAAAGTCACAGATTGCAGGTTCAAATCCTGGCTTCAACATATTCCTTTTCTCTTTTTTTTTTTTAAACTTCTTCCTCTTGGTAAAAATACCAAACGAACTCCAAAAATTGCATAAAAATACTCTAAATTTTTTTAAAAATCTCTAGAATATTTTAAATGTATTTCCAAATATTTTTATGGACTTTTAGAACTCTAAATCATGAAATTTGGGGTGTTACAATTCTCCCTCCCTTATAAAAAGTTCGTCCTCGAACTTAGAATAATTCTGGATATTTCTATCTCATACTATCCTCTCGCTCCTAAGTAACTTCCTCATGCTTCTGGTTCTAAATGACTTCCACTAATGACACTTCTTTGTTTCTTAGTCTCTTGTTTGCTCTGTCCACTATCTGTGTCTGCTCTTATAGCTAAGATCCTCTTGGATCTGCACTATCTGAGGCTGAATCACTTGGCTAAGGTCGTGAATACACTTCTTTAGCATGGAGACATGAAACACATTGTGTATTGCTGACATATCTTGAGGTAAGTCTAGCTTGTAAGCTACCTTCCCAATTCTCTCTGTGATCGGGGTAGGGTCCTACGTATCAAGGATTTAACTTGCTCTTTTTCTCTTGGGTTCTCTGATGTACTCAAACTGTGCTTCTGCTTCAGGTTGGAATACGACTTTCTGTTTACGGCACTCTATGGAGGCACCGTATCTGATCAGGAAGTTCATTCCAAATATGACATCGTAGTTAGTCATGTCTAACACTATCAGATCACAAAAGAGTCCTCTGTCTGCTATCATGACTGGCACTGTTCTGAACCAGTGCGTGGATGCCATAACTTCTCCCGAAGGTAATGTTGTCAGAAATTGACTACTGAGTACCTCTGGGGGTATTGCTAACTTTTCGACGAATGCCCTGGCTATATAAGAATGGGTTGCCCCAGTATCGAATAAAACAGTAGCACTATACTGTAAAATGCTAATCTGACCTGTGACAACTGTCGAGGCATTAGCTAGGTCCTCTCTGGTGAGTGAGTATATCCTCGCATTCGCCGTCGCTGGAGGAGCTTCTAATCTGCCCTGGCTGATAGGTGGACCTTCTAGAGCGGCCTGCATCTGATATAACTGAGCTGGTTGGCCTGCATACTGAATCTGCTGTGGCTTAGGGAGATCGGTCTTGTTCGGGCACTGCTTGGCCATGTGCCCTTCTTGTCCACATTCAAAGCATCCTCGTGTGCCCTTGCGACAAACCCCTGGGTGGAATTTCCCACAAGTAGCACACTTTGGATAACTGGGTCGCTTGCTAGATGGTCCTCCTTTTGGATCACTCCCTGATTTGCACTTGCTGTTGGAGTTCTCTTTCCAGTTAGAGTTGTGGCCTTGCTGTTTTTGAGTGTGAGAATTTCCTTGGCCTTTGGACTCTGAGGAGACTTGCTTCTGCTGCTTTATGCTATTCTGGTAATGCTCTGTGGTCAAGGCACTGCTCACTAACTCCTCTGTGGTTTGTGGCCTATGTATGCCACCAGCCACGTTCACTGCTATCTCTTGCCTCAGCATCTTGAGCATCAACCGGATTCATTCCTTCTCTGTGCTGACTAGCTCTGGGCATAGACGAGCCAACCTGTTGAATTTCTTCACGGCTTCCTCAACTGAAAGGTTGCCCTGACGAAACTCAGTGAACTCGTCATAGTGGCGGTTTGTAACCCGTATGTGAAAGAAGTCCTCGAAGAACTCCTTCTCGAAGTCAGCCCATGACATCTGGTTCACTGGGCGCTTCGTTCTGATTCTTTCCCACCACATGCGTGCGTCTCCTGTCAGGCAGAAGGAGGCACACTTCACCTTCTCATGTTCTGGCCAGTCCAGAAGCTCCATCGTGCTCTCCAGTGTTTTGAACCAGGCTTGTCCATCCCATGGTTCACTAGTGCCTGAGAAGTTCTCTGGCTTGACTCGCTGCCACTGGATCAGATAAGCTTCCTTTCTTGGCTCAGCTGCTGGGACTGCTGGTGCTGGTACTGGTGCTGGCGTTGGCGCTGTAGGCTGGGCTGGTGGAACCTCTAAGACTTCTGGAGTCGTCAGATTCGGTTCCGGGGTGACTGTGGGGGTACTCTGCTGATTAGCCTTTAAGGTGGCTATTTCCTGTTGCTGTTCAGCTAGCTGCTGCTGTAACTGAGCCACTAATGCTGCAAGGTCTGGAGGAGGCACTGAACTGCCTGCCTCTTGCTGGGGCTCAGTAGCTAGTGCCCTTCTAGCTGGGCGTCCTCGTGTCATTTCTAAAGACATAGAGGACATACATAACTAATGTAATCACAGTTATACAACTAATGATATCATGTTTAAAACTATCACATACTAACAAGCAGTAGGCATATAAACATGAACTGTAATAACAAAACAAGGTGCATAAATTAAGTAGAGGTAATCTTACTTGGAAGACGGCAAGGCTGATGCTGATGTGTGTGATGCTGGAGAATGGGAACTGCTCTGATTCCAACTGTAGTGACCCACTTTCTTTACTACTACCACTCTCTAGAGGTGGACGCTACTTAACTGCTAACTCTACTTAACTGGTGTGATCGAAACCACGAGGAATCTCTACCGAAAAATTTCGGCAGAGTCTCCCCTGTACCGGGGACCATATCCGTAAATACATACAGAGTATACTCAGCCACAGGCGGCTGGAACATATATTTTCACAACCACGCAGTTTAATAAATCAAATCGTGCAAGTAATAAAAAGCGGAAACATAACTTCCTACTACACAATTTTTCTTATCAACTTAATAAGAAATTAAGCTAAACAAATTCTTAAACTAAGTGAGTTCTTTAGCTAAGTCTCAAGGATCTCCATAGTCCACACATCACACACCGTCACAGCATCTCCTTGTCGCCTTCTTCCTTATACTTTAGCTTTTCCTTTATCTGCAGTAGGAGGAAAGTAGTATCTATAAGCTAAAAGCTTAGTGAGCGCTATCCTACTCACAAAAACACGATATGCATGTATATAAATAAAAACATGCTAAAACTGAATGCTAACATGTAAAGCTACTCATGCTCATAAATAGCAAAGAAATCAACTAACTGAAAAGCTAACATGTATAGCTACTCATGCTCATAAATAGCAAAGAAATCAACTAACTGAAAAGCTAACATGTATAACTACCCATGCTCATAAATAGCAAAGGAATCATACTAACTGAAATACTAAACATGTACAACTAATCATGCTCATAAATAGCGAAGAAACTAACTAAAAAGCTAACATGTAAAGCTAATCATAGAACTATCATATGTATCAATAAGAAACTGAATTGATACCTAAGCTAAACTAATTAATGCTAAACTGAGTCTAACTTGTATTCACATAACTAATTTGTGAAGTTTTGAAAACTATTTACATAATAGATTAAAATAATAATCATGCTGCTGATGGGCCCGGCAACTGTACTTGCTGTGCGCGCATCCCTAACTAAACCCAAGATTGCAAGTTCCGAGTCTAGTAGGGTTTACTAGGTTATCTAAAACTAGGGACGACTGTGGGAGCCCAACCCAATGGACATCTGGTCCAGTACAGTGCCACTGCTAAAAGTAAAATACTGGATCTTAAACTAATTAACTTATCTTGCTTTTACTAGGTTATCTGAACCTAGAGGCGACTGTGGGAGCCCACCCATTGGACCGTAGTCCCATATAAGCTGAAGCAAGACTAAATAAGTTATTTTAAATGCTTCTACTGCATTTACTGAGCTATTAAAATACCTACTGTAGCATTATATTGAGCTAAGCATTTTATCAAGCACTTGGTGTGCACTAGAACGCACCCTACGTACTGAAAATCTGTATACAAAGCTTAACAAAAATCTGCATATTAAGCCTATCAAAATCTGCATACCATACTTACGAAAATCTGCATGCTATAAAAATAGAACTGCTCATGTTCAACTAATAGCAAAGGAAAACTGCACGTGCTCAATAATAGCAAATGAAAACTAGAAAATCTGCTCATGTATATCTAATAATAAAGCACTAAAATTTGCATATCATACAAGCTTAAACTAAATCTAAAACTTGTTGGAATTTTTAGGCACTTAATTGGTTTACAAAGTACAAATCTTAATCTTATCTGACTTGTGGTATACTTTGTAGACCTATACGTGGTATACAAATCTGCACTTTGTAAATGGATTTACAAATAAAACAACACACAGATTGTTATTACTTATTGCCCATCAGATTTTAAATATTCTGTATTGTATTTTGTTCCAAAAGTCTGCACCGTTTCATACTCCCTGCCCAGTACATAACTTTAAAACTAAAGGCTAACTGAAAACTGAACAAACCCATCAAGGTAGCAAGGACGCCTAAATTGAAATCGTAACTAATAGGGCCTGTTCTTGCTAAAACAAGGCTGTGCACATTTGGCACGTATAACTGAGTGCCAAATAATTGCTTAACACATATTATCATGTACAGGTTAACACCAAAGGAAAGCAACATAATTTAGGAATTCACTTCTAAGGCAATCTGGTTTGACAACCGGACCCATTATGGAAACAACCCAAAATTTCCAATTATGCTTTATCAGATTGGTAAGGAAACAATTCAAGGTTTTAATTGCTTCATGAAAACCACAGCAGACAACCAAAAGGATACCAATGTGCTACTATAGGATGAATTGCTATCAACTGATTAGCAAGAAGGCAAGCAAAAATCTTAAATCTATTCTAAAATCCCTAAACATCATGATTCTCTACAACTAAAATCTGAAAACCAAAGAAACAACCCCTCCTGTTCAGTGGCACGACAAGAAACTAAAGGAAACAAAATACTCCAACATGAAACTGATCTGCATGCTACAAATCTATTCTTAGGTTGTAAACTATTTAAGCAAACAAGGACAACACCGAAATAAATCCTAAACCTCCAATCCCTTCTCAAAAACTCATGGCAGCAAGCATAACTTCACAATCTCAACAGCACGTCTCAAAACTCGAAGGAAACACCAAAACAAAACTCGAAACTATTCTCAACCCTCTAGAAATTCCAATTCTGTACAGCGTGCCCAAAAGAAAACAAAGGAGAATCAAAACTCGTGGAACTACTCCTACTGCAGGTGAGTAGCAACTCACCTCGCTGTTCTTGGACTTACAACCGGAGAGAAAAGGCTGCTAGGATTCGGAGAAGTTGTTTCCTCAAAGATCTCTTGGTATCTACTTGTCCTTCTCGACGAGGGGATCACGAAGGTGTGGAGATCTCGCTGGAAAAAGTCCTCGTCGGCCGCCGAAGATGAGCCCTAGATTCGGCTCTGTTTCCGCCCGAGAGTCAGCGCCGTCGCGAGGGAAGGGTGAGGAAAAGTTTTGGTTTCGGGAAAAACTTAAGCTGTTTTTTTATAACTAAGATTTTTATTAATTACTATACCTTAAATATTATTCACTCTTTCCTTATTTAACATCGGCCGCCAGCACAGCTGGTCAGGCGGGTTTTGCTCGGGTCAAACGCCTCGACTTCGATCCCTCAGCCGCGCACTTTTAATTTCAATTTATTTTAAACGTCTCAACTATAGCTTAAATATTTGTTGCTGCCAATCTATTTAGCAACGACCGCTAGCCCAGTTGGTTGACTGTGTTTTGCTTAAGGCGTGGCTCTCAGGTTCGAAACTTGGCTGCAATCATTTTTCCTTCTTATTTATTTTAAACGTTCCAACTACTGCATATATACATTTTGCTCCATATAAGATTAATAGAAATCGTGTAGCTCAGCTGGTTGGGCTAGTTTTGCTCGAAGTCACAGATTGCAGGTTCAAATCCTGGCTTCAACATATTCCTTTTCTCTTTTTTTTTTTTTAAACTTCTTCCTCTTGGTAAAAATACCAAACGAACTCCAAAAATTGCATAAAAATACTCTAAAAATTTCTAAAAATCTCTAGAATATTTTAAAAGTATTTCTAAATATTTTTATGGACTTTTAGAACTCTAAATCATGAAATTTGGGGTGTTTTTCCTTACTTTTAGGTAAGTAAAAATATCTTAGCAAGAATTTATAAAAAGTTAGATTTGAAGGTTGGCTAAGTTTGAAAAAGTTTGAAGGTTTCTATATGAACCACTTAGCTTAGTCTTTTACAGACATTGAATTTTGAAAATATAGCTTAAGTTAAAAAGACACTTAGCTTAATTTGAATAAAGCAATACTTATTGTTGAAAACATAGGAGTAAGAACTTATTAATTTTTAGGACGACGAGGGAGAAACTAAATATTTAATTTAGTTTATTTAATCAAATTGGTTGGTCCTTAAGTCCAAGCATGAGTCAAGTTAAATAGTATTCAAAAATATCTAATTTGTTTTGATCAGGTATTAGAGCCCTAAAGTGCAAGCATGCTTAATCTTGATATTTCCTTCACCAACTGTCTAACCTTTAGCTACTTGCTGATTGCCTAGAGGGTAGTAACTTTCACTTGGTTAGTCGAGTTAAGTCATTTAGTCCAGTTAGATTTGACTAAGACTAGAAGACTTGACTTGATTACTGTTAATAAAGTATTTAACGCCCAGACTCATATTGATGCACAGAAATAAGAATTCTTGAGTCCAGGCTGTACCCTATGCATCTCACACCATTCTATGTTTTTCAAACACAAGCAAGGTATACCTAGGTGTTTGTGAGATGCTCTGGCTTAAATCTAAGGGAACATGTTTTCTAGGGTGGAGCCTAGGCTAAGTCCAATTTTTGAAAATCGAAGGAAATGGGATTTTAAAATCATTATTTTTCCTAGATTTTTAAAAGAATAAGAGAATGAGTTTTGAAGTAAGATAATGAATTTTGAAAATTAACATCTATTTATAATGCCCGAAAATTCTCAAATTATTTTTAGAAATATTCTATGATTTTTCTGGAATTTTTAGATATTTTTCCGGAATTTTCCGAGTAGCGGAAGCAGCAAAAATAATTAGAACCGCAAAATAGCTTAGGCGGGAATCGAACCCGAGACCTATGGCTTAGGGATAATGTTGGGAACCAGTTGAACCCAGCAGGGCCATGCTGAAAGGAAAGGGAACCAATTATAATTATAATTGGGTTGGCCGAATTAGTTACTTAGTATAAATAGGAAGGTTAAGTTGGGGGTTGGTTTATTTTGAGAACTTGGTTCGGCAATATCAAATTTCACCATGACCTATCCCTCTCCCAAAAACCTTCACCGCCGCCCACTCCTCTTCCTCCTCCTCTCTCGGCGCCCAAGCCCCAAGGGCTCTCGGATCACCTTCCGGCAACGACTCCAACACGAAAGAGGTTCTTCTCCGCGAGAGGAACGCAAAGACGGGAGCAGATCGTCGAGAAGGTCATCTCCACCGGAATTCTAGCGAATAGAATCGTAAGAAATTACGAACAAGAGGTAAGAAACCTCTCACCTGCAGTATAATAGCTCCGTTTGGTTTTCTACGCATTAGTTTTAGCTATATGCAGGTTTTTCGGCACATAGGGTGTGTTTAAACCCTCCTCGAGGATTAGGGATCTAGTTGAGCACCTCTAGACGGGCCGGACACGTTGGTCTCCTTTAGTTGGAGATTGTAGACGTTGTCGGGTGCCTAGAGGTGATCTCCCTATTAGAGGAGAGAGTTGGAGCACATCAAGTGTTCGGTAAAATGTTAGTGTAGCTAAATACCACCTCAGTTATGTTTAATAGCTCAGTTAAATGCATTAGGAGCATTTAAAACAGCACATTAGTTTAGTTCAGTTTATGGGACTACGGTCCAATGGGTGGGATCCCACAGTCGCCTCTAGGTTCAGATAACCTAGCTCTAGGTTCAGATAACCTAGCTCTAGGTTCAGATAACCTAGAAACAGCAAGTTAAAATAGTTAGCTATATTCAGTATTTTATTTTCAGTGGCACTGTACTGGATCAGATATCCATTGGGTTGGACTCCCACAGTCGTCCCTAGGTTTAGATAACCTAGTTAACCCTACTAAATTCGGGACTTGCAAACCCGGGTCTAGTTAGGGATGCGCGCACAGCAAGTACAGTTGCCGGGCCCAAACAGCATGATTACTATTTTCACTTATTATGATATTAGCTTTCAAACTCTTAATCTAATCCAGTGATTATAGTTTAAGATCAGTTTTAGCGCAGTTCAGTTTCAGTTCAGTATCATGCTCCAGTTTAGTTTTTCCCTGTGAATATGCATGATAACTTTATGTGCAGTTGTTATACATGTTTTTATGTTCAGGTTTAGATATGCCATGATTGTATGCTTATATGCCATGCCATGCTAGTTTATTCAGTATATCCAGCATATGTTTTAAACAGCATGATTTAAAATCATATTTGCATCGTTGCATGTTTTTGTGAGGTAGATGGTTTCTTACTAAGCTTTAAGCTTACAGATACTATTTTTCCTTATACTGCAGATAAAGGTAAAGGAAAGATGGACTAGCAGAGGGAGCTGGAGGACAATGCAAAGGATGGTGTGTGTGGCAGGAACTGGAATAAAGATCCTAGGGATCTAGTTTTATTTTACTACGCATTAGAACTTGAAACAAGTCTAGTTATTAAAGTCTTGTTCTCTTTTCCCTTATGCTTCGCATTCTATTATGGTTAATGGTATGAACTAGTGAACATGCATTATATTATGTCTTGAATGTTGCCCAATGCATGATAGAATAGTTATTAGCATTTGTAGAGCTGTTTCACTGATTTTGGCACGAAATCTGCTGAAATCAGAGTTTCAGCTCGAAATCAGAAACCCCTGATCGGTCAGCAGACCGATCAGGGAGTCTCTGATCGGTCGGTAGACCGATCAGGGATCTGGTTTCTGCGAACAGAAACTTTCTGTTCGTTCCCTGATCGATCCGTGGATCGATCAGGAGCTGGATCGCGGCTCACTGATCGGTCAGCAGACCGATCAGTAAGCCACTGATCGGTCTCACTGACCGATCAGGGACCAGCTGGATCGGTCGGCAGACCGATCCAGCAGCGTACAGAATTGCAGCCTAGTTATGGATCGGTCGGTTGAACGATCCGGAGGTTCCTACCGTACCAGTATCAGTAGATCGGTCTGTGGATCGATCCGAAGTTTATTATCAGTTGTAAACACCTCCCCTAGCATGTGTACAACTCCTAGGTACACCTAGAATACTAAGATCAGATTTTAAAGATAATAGTTTAGCAAAATTTTAATTAGCCCAGCTTTCCGCACAGTATAGTTTAGCATTATTGTAGCGACCGGCCTTACAGCCAGTACCCAGAAGGTGGGTCGTTACAGAGTGGTATCAGAGCAGTGTTCCATACTTCCTACACACACATCAGCATTGTACCTGCAGCTTCCAAGTAAGAATACCTCTACTTTATTTATGCTCCTTGTCTTGTTATTACAGTTCATGTTTATATGCCTACTGCTTGTTAGTATGTGATAGTTTTAAACATGATATCAGTAGTTATATAACTGTGATTACATTAGTTATGTTATGTTCTCTATGTCTTTAGAAATGGCACGAGGACGCCCAGCTAGAAGGGCATTAGCTACTGAGCCCCAGCAAGAGGCAGGCAGTTCAGTGCCTCCTCCAGACCTTACAGCATTAGTGGCTCAGTTACAGCAGCAGCTAGCTGAACAGCAACAGGAAATAACCACCTTAAAGGCTAATCAGCAGAGTACCCCCACAGTCACCCCGGAACCGAATTTGACTACTCCGGTAGTCTTGGAGGTTCCACCAGCTCAGCCTACAGCACCAGCACCAGCACCAGCAGCCCCAGCAGCTGAGCCAAGAAAGGAAGCCTATCTGATCCAGTGGCAGCGGGTCAAGCCAGAGAACTTCTCAGGCACTAGTGAACCATGGGATGCACAAGCCTGGTTCAAAACACTGGAGAGCACGATGGAGCTTCTGGACTGGCCAGAACACGAGAAGGTGAAGTGTGCCTCCTTCTGCCTGACAGGAGACGCACGCATGTGGTGGGAGAGAATCAGAACGAAGCGCCCAGTGAACCAGATGTCATGGGCTGACTTCGAGAAGGAGTTCTTCGAGGAGTTCTTCCACATACGGGTTACGAACCGCCACTACGACGAGTTCACTGAGTTTCGTCAAGGCAACCTTTCCGTTGAGGAAGCCGTGAAGAAATTCAACAGGTTGGCTCGTCTGTGCCCAGAGCTAGTCAGCACAGAGAAGGAACGAATCCGGTTGATGCTCAAGATGCTGAGGCCAGAGATAGCAGTGAACGTGGCTTGTGGCATACATAGGCCACAAACCACAGAGGAGCTAGTGAGCAGTGCCTTGACCACAGAGCATTACCAGAACAGCATAAAGCAGCAAAAGCAAGTCTCCTCAGAGTCCAAAGGCCTAGGAAACTCTCACGCTGTAACACCCCAAATTTCATGATTTGGAGTCCTAAAAGACCTTATTAAAATCTAGAAATACTTTATAAAAATTCTAGAGATTTTTAGGAATTTATAGAATATTTTTATGCAATTTTTGGAGGTCGTTTGGTATTTTTACTAAACGAAAGAAGTTTCGACAAAAAAAAATGTCCAAGCTGAGGCTTGAACCAGCAACCCCTGACCTGAGCAAAATCCGACTAACCAACTAGGATAGTAGTTATTAATTAATCATATAAAGGGAGAATTTTATTTAATGAGTAGAAGTTAATAAGAAGAATTAATGGGCAGAAAATGGTTGCAGCCGAGTTTCGAACCTGCAAACCGAGCCTTAAGCAAAACTCAGCTAACCAACTGGGCTAGCAGTTATTATTTGATTTAATAAAGGAATAATTTTATTTAAGTAATAGAAGTTAATAGCGAGAAATAATAGGAAGAAAATAAGTTGCAACCGGGATTCGAACCCACGAGCTGCGCCTTTAGCCGAACGCAGCCAACCAACTGATCCAGCGATCGTTTCTTATTAAAGAAGGAGAAGAATTCCATTTAAGCAGAAGTTGGGACATTTAAAATAAATTGGAAAAAAGGTGTGCGGCTGAGGGATTTGAAACCCAGACCTGTGATTTGGTCAAAACCTGGCAGACCAACTGTTCCAGCGGATGGTTCTGTTTAGAATTGGTAGCAAAATTATTTAACAAGTTAACAGAACACCAAGTTATAAAAGAGGAACTTAGGGCTTGATTTACCGGAAACAAAATTCCTTCTCCTCTCTCACGATGCGACGGCGACGACTTCTCGGGCGGAGAACAAAGTCACGGCTAGGGCATAGTTTTCCGGCGGCTGGCCAAGGTTCATCCGAGATCCCTTCGCCTTTCCGAGTTCCTCTCGTCGAGAAGAAGCTATAGGCACAAGGAGGGACCGAGAGCTCGAGTTCTCCGAAGCCCTAGAATTGATCTCGCCGGCTGTAAGTCCAAGAAAAGCCTAAGGTAAGTTGCTTACTCACCTGTGGTAAGAGGGATTTTCGCATTCTCGAATTCATTCTTTGATTTCAATAGAAGTTGTGGCTTTAAAATATGCTACCGTGAATTGAGGTTTCGGGTTCTTGTTTTTCCGGGGCTTATTGAAAACCCTAGAGTGGATTCCGAGATTTGATTGCTCTTTTGCTTCCGAAATTCAGAATTTTCTAGAATGAAATTTGCTAGGTTTCTTTAGTATCTCTGTTCCAAGGTTTATTCAAAGGATTTTGATGTGTTACATGGTGATTTTCTGGATCATTGTGTGCTTTTGAGTTCTTTAAAGGTATTGATACGGATTCATGTAGGTTGCTTTGTTGCTAGAAGAATAGGCAAGTATGGACTATAGGTGTTATGAACTGATTATCTTCGACAGCAGATATATATTGTGTGCTCAATGCTAGGAACAGAACTAGAGTAAACATGGAGGATAGTATGCATTACCTGTGGAAAAAAAATATGCTAAATGCTATGAACTGAGCTAGAGTTGATTATGATGCCTTAGTGGCTGTTCAAATCAATTTTGTAATTGTTATGTTCGGGATTATCGAATTGGTGTTATTTAGTTATGTGGTAGTAGATGTTTTCATTATTTCCTTGGAGGAGTAGGTCTAGTTATGCATGCTTTAGTATACCATGTGTTATGAACAATTAGTCTCAGTCTTTAGGTTCTTAAAGTATGAAACAGTTTTAGTTTTTAGGTTGCTTGTGACCTTAACTAGCTTTTGTTTTTGTGATGAATTACTAAGTGTGAACAGTCCTTTGGAGCTACTATACACTTTAGCTCACTGTTTAATTGCCGAGGCAATCTTAGAGCTTGTAGAGCAGAATTTTATTAGCTTAGCGTGCAGAATTTTAAGTGCAGATTCCTTTCATTAAGTGCAGATTTTATTAAAATACAGATTGTATGTGCAGATTTCTTTTTGTATTCTATGCATGATTATGTGTTACATAGTTAGTTTCATTCATAGATGCATAAGAAAGATAAAGAAAAGTATAAGAAAGATAAAGAAAAGAAAAGAAAAGGCCGAGGCCTTAAGTAGATCCCAAAGTCAAGACTTGAGGGATTTTTGGGCACACAAGGTGCCTATTAAAATGCCGAGGCATTTAAAGAAGAAGTAATTAAGATTATAAGTATTTTACTTTTAAGAAGAGGCTAGTACCCGACTTCCGAGGTTGTCGTTAAACAAATCCAGGTGTTCAATTCCGAGGTCTTGGCCCTGGTAGACCGAGGTCTGCTCTTTTAGGATTGGTGGCTCGCTACCCCAACCTATTAGGGAACGCGCATAAGATGGTACTATGCCTGGGCCCAAGAAGAAGTTGATTACTATTTTGAAGTATTATAAGTATAAGCTTTTGAACTAATAAAACAATGTGTTTACAAAAGTTTACAAGTATTAAAGAATAAGTTTTAAATAAGTAAAATAAAAGAATAAGTTATTAAGTAAGTTTAATAAGAATCAGAAAGTGTTTAGAATTCAGTAAGTTAAATTCTTTATGCTAGCATGATAGTATAGACTTGTCTTACATGTTTAGCCTTTCAGTATGTTTCTTTACTATTAGGAGAGCATGAGTTAGCTTACTGTTATTTGCTATTAATGAGCATGAGTAGCTTTGCATGTTAGCATTCAGTTTTAGCATGTTTCTATTTATATACATGCATATCGAGTTTTTGTGAGTTAGATAGCGCTTACTAAGCAAATTTTGCTTATAGACTACACTTCCTCTTACTGCAGATACAGGAAAGGAAAAGATATAGAAAGGAAGGCGACAAGGAGGTGTTCGAGGGATGTGTGATGCCAGGACTATGGAAGCCTTGGGACTTAGTTTAAGAATTTGTTAAGAATGTATTAGATGAGTCATTTAGTCTTCCGCTGTTAGTTAACTGTATGTTTTTATTTTGTTTCCGCTATTTATTACTTGCATGCTTTGATTTCATTAAACTGCGTGGTGATGTTATTCCTTTTGGTTGTGAAAATATATGTTCCAGCCGCCTGTGGCTGAGTATAGTTTGTTTGTATTGTTGATTTGGTCACCGGTACAGGGGAGACTCTGCCGAAATTTTTCGGTAGGGATTTCTCGTAGTTAAGTAGCATACCGGTTAAGTAGTGTTAGTAGTTAAGTAACGGTCATCCTTAGAGTGTAGTAGTAGTAAGAAGGGTGGTCGTTACACACGCTCAAAAACAGCAAGGCCACAGCTCTAACTGGAAAGGAAACTCCAACAGCAAGCGCAGATCAGGAAGTGACCCAAAAGGAGGACCATCTAGCAAGCGACCCAGTTATCCAAAGTGTGCTACTTGTGGGAAATTCCACCCAGGGGTTTGTCGCAAGGGCACACGAGGATGTTTTGAATGTGGACAAGAAGGGCACATGGCTAAGCAGTGCCCGAACAAGACCGGTCTTCCTCAGCCACAGCAGATTCAGTATGCAGGCCAGCCAGCTCAGTTATATCAGATGCAGGCCGCTCTAGAAGGTCCACTCATCAGCCAGGGCAGATTAGAAGCCCCTCCAGCTATGGCGAATGCGAGGATCTACTCACTCACCAGAGAGGACGTAGCCAATGCCTCGACAGTTGTCACAGGTCAGATTAGCATTTTTCAGTATAGTGCTACTGTTCTATTTGATACTGGGGCAACCCATTCATATATAGCCAGGGTGTTCTCCGAAAAATTAGAAATACCCTCAGAGGTACTCAGTGGTCAGTTTTTGACGGCACTACCTTCAGGAGAGATCATGGCATCCACGTACTGGCTCAGAGCAGTGCCGGTCATTATAGCAGACAGAGAGCTCTTTTGTGATCTGATAGTGCTAGAAATGACCGACTATGACGTTATCTTTGGAATGGACTTTCTGATCAAATACGGTGCTACCATAGAGTGCCGTAAGCAGAAAGTCATCTTCCAACCTGAGGCGGCAGTGCAATTTGAATACAGCGGAGAACCAAAGAGAAAGGCCAAGAAGTTCCTCTCAGCTATGAAAGCACAGAAGCTACTGGATTCAGGATGTACAGGATTTCTAGCACACATGGTCAACGCCAGCCAGGACAAGAACCAATAGCTCGCAGAGGTTCGAGTCGTATGTGACTACCCAGCAGTCTTCCCTGAAGAGCTACCAGGCTTAGCACCAGACAGGGAGATTAACTTTGAGATAGAGCTCATTTCCGATACAAATCCTATCTCCAAAGCGCTATATCGCATGGCTCCAGCAGAACTGAAGGAACTTCAGGAGCAACTACAGGAGCTGCTTGACAAGGGCTTCATACACCCTAGTCACTCACCATGGGGAGCGCCTATACTGTTCGTGAAGAAGAAGGATGGAAGCATGCGGCTATGCATAGACTACAGAGCACTGAATCAGGTCACGATCAAGAACAGGTACCCTCTTCCCAGGATTGATGACCTGTTCGATCAGTTAAAGGGAGCAGCAGTGTTCTCTAAGATTGACCTCAGATCAGGATATCACCAAGTCAGAGTCAAGGAGGGTGATATACCGAAGACAGCATTCAGGACTAGATACGGACATTACGAGTTCGTAGTCATGCCTTTTGGCGTGACCAATTCTCTAGCTACCTTCATGGATCTCATGAACAGAGTATTCAGGGAGTATTTAGAAAAGTTTGTTATTGTGTTTATCGATGACATTCTTATCTACTCAGGAACTCAGGAAGAACATGCAGAGCACCTGAAGACAGTACTACAGACACTTCAGCAGAATCAGCTATATGCCAAGTTCACGAAATGTGAATTCTGGCTTGATCAGGTGTCCTTCCTGGGTCACATCATCTCAAAGGATGGTGTCATGGTAGACCCCAGCAAAATAGAAGCAGTAAGTAACTAGAAAAGACCGAAGAATGCCAGTGAAATCAGAAGCTTTCTGGGATTAGCAGGTTATTACAGGAAGTTTGTAGAGGACTTCTCCAGGATAGCCTCCCCACTGACAGCTCTTACCAGAAAGAACAGGAAATTTCAGTGGACAGAGGACTGTGAGCTAAAAATGAGATTGACCGGTGCTCCCATTTTGGCTCTACCAGACAACACCAGCAGCTTTGACATCTATAGTGATGCCTCTAAGTTGGGACTAGGAGCGATGTTGATGCAAAGCGGCAAGGTGATCGCCTATGCCTCCGGACAACTCAAGGATTATGAGAAGAATTACCCTACTCATGACCTTAGCAGCGATAGTGTTCGCTCTCAAAATTTAGAGACATTACTTATATGGAGCTCGGTGCAGAGTGTAGATCATCGAGTCTGAAGTACTTCTTCACTCGGAAGGATCTGAATATGCGACACGGAGATGGCTAGAGCTGGTCAAAGACTATGATATTGATATCCTCTACCATCAAGGAAAGCCAATAAGGTAGCGCCCTTAGCGAGAAAATCGATGCTACCTTATTATCTCTTCGATCATGTCACCGCCCCTGAAGGAGATCGTAGATTTGGTCTCGAACTCATCGTTGGACGACTCTCTACTATGACCTTAGAGTCTACCTTGCTTGGTGATATTCCGTCACTCGGGATCGGGACCCTGAAATTCAGAAAATCAAGCAAGGGCTACAGAATCGAAAGTAGAGAATTGAGTGTCCGACAGCGGGGTGTTGTATTTTGGTGACAGACTCGTGTTCCAGATCGAGGAGCTACGGAGACAATTTTAGATGAGGCTCACAGGACTCCCTATGCGATGCATCCAGGTTCCACCAAAATGTATCAAGACCTGAAGAAACGTTTTTGGTGGTCCGGGATGAAGCGAGACATCGCCAGATATGTTAGCATCTGCCTCACCTGTCAGAGGGTCAAGGCAGAACATCAGCGACCAGGAGGAGTTCTGCAGCCTATACAGATTCCAGAATGGAAGTGGGAGGATATCTCTATGGACTTCATAGTGGGACTACCCAGAACCACGAATGGTTTTGATGCCATCTGGGTAATAGTTGACAGGTTGACTAAATCAGCCCACTTTTTAGCTATCAAGATATCCTACTCCATGGAGAAGCTAGCTCAGTTGTATCTCCAGGAGATCGTCAGACTTCATGGAGTCCCACGTACCATTATTTCAGACAGAGACAGCAGATTTACATCACACTTCTGGGAGTGTGTACAGTCAGCATTGGGCACGAAGTTAAAGTTCAGCACAGCATTCCATCCGCAGACAGATGGTCAGACAGAGCGAGTAAATCAGGTACTCGAAGATATGCTCCGAGCATGTGCCCTAGACTTCAAGGGAAGTTTGAGCTTAGCAGAATTTGCATACAACAACAGCTATCAGGCCACTATCGGCATGGCACCTTATGAGGCTCTCTATGGGCGGAGGTGTAGATCTCCAATCTGCTGGTATGAGAGTGGTGAACAGAAAGAACTAGAGCTTCAGACAGATCTAGTAGCAGATACCACAACAGCTATACAGCAGATCCGCCAGAGGATAGAGACAGCTCAGAGCCGCCAGAAGAGCTATGCTGATACACGGCGCAGACCCTTAGAGTTTTCAGTTGGGGATTCAGTGTTCCTCAGAGTAGCTCCCATGAAGGGAGTAATGTGTTTTGGGAAGAAGGGCAAGCTAAGTCCCAGATATGTGGGACCATACCGTATCAGCAGAAGAGTGGGCAAGGTAGCATATGAGCTAGAGCTACCCCAGGAAATGTCAGCTGTCCACAACGTATTTCATGTCTCCATGCTGAAGAAGCATACTCCAGATGCCACCTAGGTGATTGAGCCCCAGTCGGTACAGATCCGCGAAAACCTCAGCTATGATAGTCGGCCTATTCAGATAATAGACCGAGCAGTTAAGAAGTTGCGGAACAAGGAAGTACCATTAGTCAAAGTCATTTGGCACAGTCACACAACAGAAGAGGCAACTTGGGAGACAGAAGCCAGCATGAGACAGAAGTACCCAGAATTATTCTAAGTTCGAGGACGAACTTTTTATAAGGTATGGGGAGTTGTAATGCCCGAAAATTCTCAAATTATTTTTAGAAATATTCTATGATTTTTTTGGAATTTTTAGATATTTTTCTGAAATTTTCCGAGTAGCGGAAGCAGCAAAAATAATTAGAACCGCAAAATAGCTTAGGCGGGAATCGAACCCGAGACCTATGGCTTAGGGATAATGTTGGGAACAAGTTGAACCCAGCAGGGCCGTGCTGAAAGGAAAGGGAACCAATTATAATTATAATTAGGTTGGCAGAATTAGTTACTTAGTATAAATAGGAAGGTTAAGTTGGGGGTCGGTTTATTTTGAGAACTTGGTTCGGCAATATCAAATTTCACCATGACCTATCCCTCTCCCAAAAACCTTCACCGCCGCCCACTCATCTTCCTCCTCCTCTCTCGGCGCCCAAGCCCCAATGGCTCTCGGATCACCTTCCGGCAACGACTGCAACACGAAAGAGGTTCTTCTCCGCGAGAGGAACGCAAAGACGGGAGCGGATCGTCGAGAAGGTCATCTCCACCGGAATTCTAGCGAATAGAATTATAAGAAATTACGAACAAGAGGTAAGAAACCCCTCACCTGCAGTATAATAGCTCCGTTTGGTTTTCTACGCATTAGTTTTAGCTATATGCAGGTTTTTCGGCACATAGGGTGTGTTTAAACCCTCCTCGAGGATTAGGGATCTAGTTGAGCACCTCTAGACGGGCCGGACACGTTGGTCTCCTTTAGTTGGAGATTCTAGACGTTGTCGGGTGCCTAGAGGTGATCTCCCTATTAGAGGAGAGAGTTGGAGCACACCAAGTGTTCGGTAAAATGTTAGTGTAGCTAAATACCACCTCAGTTATGTTTAATAGCTCAGTTAAATGCATTAGGAGCATTTAAAATAGCACATTAGTTTAGTTCAGTTTATGGGACTACGGTCCAATGGGTGGGCTCCCACAGTCGCCTCTAGGTTCAGATAACCTAGCTCTAGGTTCAGATAACCTAGAAACAGCAAGTTAAAACAGTTAGCTATATTCAGTATTTTATTTTCAGTGGCACTGTACTGGATCAGATATCCATTGGGTTGGACTCCCACAGTCGTCCCTAGGTTTAGATAACCTAGTTAACCCTACTAAATTCGGGACTTGCAAACCCGGGTCTAGTTAGGGATGCGCGCACAGCAAGTACAGTTGCCGGGCCCAAACAGCATGATTACTATTTTCACTTATTATGATATTAGCTTTCAAACTCTTAATCTAATCCAGTGATTATAGCTTAAGATCAGTTTTAGCGCAGTTCAGTTTCAGTTCAGTATCATGCTCCAGTTTAGTTTTTCCCTGTGAATATGCATGATAACTTTATGTGCAGTTGTTATACATGTTTTTATGTTCAAGTTTAGATATGCCATGATTGTATGCTTATATGCCATGCCATGCTAGTGTATTCAGTATATCCAGCATATGTTTTAAACAGCATGATTTAAAATCATATTTGCATCGTTGCATGTTTTTGTGAGGTAGATGGTTTCTTACTAAGCTTTAAGCTTACAGATACTATTTTTCCTTATACTACAGATAAAGGTAAAGGAAAGATGGACTAGCAGAGGGAGCTGGAGGACAATGCAAAGGATGGTGTGTGTGGCAGGAACTGGAATAAAGATCCTAGGGATCTAGTTTTATTTTACTACGCATTAGAACTTGAAACAAGTCTAGTTATTAAAGTCTTGTTCTCTTTTCCCTTATGCTTCGCATTCTATTATGGTTAATGGTATGAACTAGTGAACATGCATTATATTATGTCTTGAATGTTGCCCAATGCATGATAGAATAGTTATTAGCATTTGTAGAGCTGTTTCACTGATTTTGGCACGAAATCTGCTGAAATCAGAGTTTCAGCTCGAAATCAGAAACCCCTGATCGGTCAGCAGACCGATCAGGGAGTCTCTGATCGGTCGATAGACCGATCAGGGATCTGGTTTCTGCGAATAGAAACTTTCTGTTCGTTCCTTGATCGATCCGTGGATCGATCAGGAACTGGATCGCAGCTCACTGATCGATCAGCAGACCGATCAGTAAGCCACTGATCGGTCTCACTGACCGATCAGGGACCAGCTGGATCGGTCGGCAGACCGATCCAGCAGCGTACAGAATTACAGCCTAGTTATGGATCGGTCGGTTGAACGATCCGGAGGTTCCTACCGTACCAGTATCAGTAGATCGGTCTGTGGATCGATCCGAAGTTTATTATCAGTTGTAAACACCTCCCCTAGCATGTGTACAACTCCTAGGTACACCTAGAATACTAAGATCAGATTTTAAAGATAATAGTTTAGCAAAATTTTAAATTAGATCAGTTTTCCGCACAGTATAGTTTAGCATAAATTGTAGCGGCCGGCCTTACAGCCAGTACCCAGAAGGTGGGTCGTTACACTATTCTACCCAGCACATTCCTATTTGTCTTCTTAGTGCACTGAACTCAAGTTCAGGTAAGGGTTTTATGAAAATGTCAGCTAGATTTGATTTGGACTCAATATAGTTGAGTGTAAGTTCACCTTTAGCTACGTGATCCCTTACAAAGTGGTGCTTTACCTCTATGTGTTTAGTCCTAGAGTGGTGAATTGGATTTTTTGTTAGATTAATTGAGCTTATATTATCAATTAATATTTTTGTATTTTAGTATTCTAATTGATAGTCTTTTAAGGTATGCATCATCCACAAAAGTTGAGAGGCACATTCTCCTAGGGCTATCTATTCAGCTTCAGTGGTGGATAGAGCAACACAATGTTGCTTTTTGCTTGACCAACTTACTAGTCACTGACCTAGGATTTGGCAGCTACCACTTGTACTTTTTCTGTCTAATTTGCATCCGGTATAGTCTGAGTCAGAATAGCCAATCAGGTCAAAGGTGCTAGTTCTAGGGTACCAAAGTCCTATATTGAGGGTGCCT